>NC_091510.1:15063758-15368824 GCF_947461875.1 Haliaeetus albicilla
TTACATCATGAAGTGTACAAACAGAAGTGTAAATACCTACTATGGTACATCTAAACTTTATTTAATAGAGTTTTATTATTATAAACACATTTAGTAAGTTATCTCTATAAATGTAATACAGTACAAACTGAATTTCACTGTATACAAAAATGTTCACAATGGACCTTTAAAATCCTTCTAAACTAGATGTGCAACACTTTAAAAAAAATGCCAGTACAGTATCACAGTTATGACTATAGGTACACAATAAGGAGAAGTATAGGTGCCATTCATAGGGTGCAGGCACAGAGGCAACTTCATGTTATCTGGCAAAACACAGTAATATGGGGAGTAGCTCTTTTCAGCACTGCTGATATTTATTAAATGACTGAGACTGTTAAATCCGTTTATGAATATTAATCAATGTAAAGAACGAAACAAAAAAATGTATGGCAACATACATCTTAGTGAAAATGAAACATACAAACCAGGAGATAACTCTATTTCCTTTATATAGGTGTGTGTGTATAAATATATAAAACCAAAACTACAATAAAGCTCTTCTTCATTAAGACAGCAACAAGACAAAATGTTTACAACTTAACTTTAAAAAAAATACCAAATGCTTTCATTTACATGCAGAATACTAAATTTGCCCTTTATATCAAGTTCTTGGGACCTATTTTCTTCTTTGCACAAGGGAACCTTACCTACACAACTCTTCTGAAAGACAAGAGAAGTCCCAGCATACAACAAAGTTGAAGGATGTTGCATATATAAATCCCACCTGAACAAGACTGAAACCACAGTCTCATTTTAAAACTGTGCTTTGGAAATTATAAAATGCAACCTAATGCTATTTGGTATGTTTTCTTGGGGTGACAGGGTACGGAATCTGTACTTGGCACAGATACTCTGTATCTACATGCACAACACTAAATACACAAAAATTAAAGCTAGATTAATAAAGTATGCCAAGGGTAAAAAAAAAAAATATCTTAAATTCCAGGTTATTAACAATTTTTAGTATGGCTTGCTTATCTCCACCAGAAGGAAAACGCTCTGGAAATGCATCCATCGCTCATCTCAATGGTTACCTCCTATTAGTAACAGCTATTTGCAAATATCACAAATACTCATTTATGACAAAAAGTAAAAATCCAGTTCAACAAAAGAAACTACATTTACTTTTGTTAAATCTGTATTTTTATGCTCTGATATTTTACAGTTAAGAACCACAGTTGCTATTTTTATGCAATTCCAGAAATATTTCTACCAATCCATTTTTTATGACAAAAAGTGGCATTAACAGATATATACTGCCAAATTAATTTCAGCTGCCACATCTCACCTTCCTATTTAAGCCTTTGACTCCCCTTCTCTAGGTCAGTTACTGCTTTGTGTGTCCCCTGTTAGTATGTGAACCCAAGACAACAACCCATTTAATACTCAATAGACTACAGCATTTAGTATGTTTGTTCTCTCCCAAAGGAGTCAGTCACACAAAAACTTGACTGAAAAACTGACATTTAACTAATACAAAATTATATTTTCACTTCAGACTATACTACATTTTATATGATTTCTAAAAGCTTTTGCTCCATTTAGCTTCTCTAAATGAACTTCCATGAATAAATACCACATGCAAATCCGGAAACTAAACCTGAGGGTAAATATAAGAAATGAAAGTTGGGCAGACAGGAAAGTCTGCAAGCTTCAATTTTAGTGTAGATGTAGTGGGAAGTTCTTCTAAAAAGGGAAAAGACCACTGCAGACAAAAGAATAGGTAGGGGTTTTTCCAATTGTCAAATGTAAGGAATCATGGGCAGCTTGAATTCCCAATCCTCAAAATGGTACATTATATAATGTGATGAACATTTCTATGTATTTTAAAGCTCTCAGCAGCACACTGAAAAAAGCATTATTTAGCATGCTACTCTGTAGCTATCTAGAGATTTGATGCATGCAAGACTCTGGATATACTAGATAAAAGAACACATTAGTTTGTGAACAACCAGAAAAGAAACAATCCTTGTGTCACACATTTGTTTACTAGTCTTCATAAAACGACTTTACTGTCAAAGAGGGGAGGGAATGAAAAATCAGGGTGGTAGGGAACAACTGATCATAAATCTTATTGAAGATAACACCTGAATTTAGCTATAAGGCAGAAGATACTGACAGGTCACATGTCATAAAATAAAGAGCAAAGTCTGGCTATATTTCCTTAATTTGAGTAAAACTCACTGGGAAAAAAACCAACACAAAAACCCAAACCAAAACCCAAAAAACCCCACCGCCATACTTGTGCAAGGACAGCAACTGTATATACATGTGTTCCCTAAATTGAAATAATCCACACATGACATATGCAGGGCTAAATGCTACAGTCCTTACACAAAGAGATTTTAAAACACAATTAATATTTTAAAATACAAGTAAGAAATACAACCATAAATTTCATATAATCTTCTAAGATTACAGAGAGCAGACTTACCAGTCTGGCTTACTGCTTTTTTAAGAATTGGTTCAATCACATTTCATAAAAAACGCAAACATTAATACCACCTAAAATTAAAAAGGCAGCATGCAAACTGCAGAAGATAGTCACACAAATACTCCCTCCCTCCCAAGACCAGTTACCTGTTGTTACTTACCTATGTCCATGTCAGATGCTGCAAGAAGAAAGTGATTCAGTACATACTGCAGGATCACTTAAATGCAGACATTAATGGTGTAAATAATCCCAAACCTAGAGTAGTTACTTTTAGTAAGTCAGTAACAGTAAAGTTCAAGAACATGAAACACTCACCTTCTTTAACGATGACGATATTCTCTCTCTCTGTCTCGTTCTCTATCGCGATCTCTGTCACGATCACGATGCCTCTCTCTTTCACGGCTTCTTTCCCGGTAATAGTCATCATGACGATCTCTACTACGTGATTTGTGGCGCCTACTTTTTTCTCGTGACCTACTGTGGTCCCTCTCTCTGGATCGCTCACGTCTTCTAAAAGAAATTACTTCATTAAATTTTTCTTCAAAATACAAGCCATCCCCATGCCGAATTTAATCAAAAAGGGGTATGAGAGAACTATCTGTTCACTGTGATGCAGATATGTTTTTGTATATAACATGAAAGCTGGTATAAAGGTGGTGGCTAAGAACTCAGTTACAGATAGTAAGGTGTATCCACTTTCTAATCTATCAAGTCAGAGAGTGCATGCTCAGAATGGAGGATGATATGGCTGAAATCAGCCAGGGGAATGCACCATACCTCAAACGATCACTACAACATGGCTGCTAATCTGCGTACTGAAAGCATGTGCCAAAACCAGCTGTCTGTGCTTTTAATATTCAAGGCCAACTACACTACTGCTACAATATCCAAATGAACTAGAGGCTCAGTGTTTGTCCTAACACTGAAAGGGGCATTATTTAAGCTTTGAAAGAAATACCAATCTCTTACTTGTACTAGGTAGAAGAGTCCATGAATTTTAAATCTACCTACTCTCGATTTTTAGATTGTATGACAAACGACAACAGGCAAAATCATTCTGACCAACTTTTTTTTCCGCAACTTGAGTGTACTTCTACTGTGACAAGCGTGGAGAAGATTACTTTTAAGCAAAATGAAAACTGGCATCAAATATCCTCAGTCTTAATTTTCAATAGCGAATTCTAATAAAAATTATGCACTGGACATCTTAATTGATAAAGGATAATTCTATTTTGAAGTTTACACATTGCAAGAGTACCGTGTAGGAAAGGATACTAACTGAAACTAAGAGTTCAATTTAAGCTAGTCAGATCAGTTTTGAAAAGAGGGTTAATTAAAAGGCAGCTAAGTTCTGGAAACCCCTGTTTGGTTCTTTCACAGATTTCTTGTGCAACTCAGCAAATCACTATGCTTCTTACATAACTTAGTTTCTTCTCCGAGAACTAGTCCTGTGCTACACCTTCCCTTTTGTAAGTAAGGGCAGATGGAAGAGGAAAGTTTTACCTGGATCCAGAACCATAAGACTTGGACTCAATTCCATGAAGGCAGTCCTGAAGAGAGCTAATAAGAACTTTACAGCGATCATCCGCAGATACTTTGGACTGTTTAATTAAGGAAATGGCAGTTACCAAGGTCTCTATAGCACTTCCATAGTCCCCTGAAAATGATACAAGATCATGATCAGAAAACTATACAAATTAAATCAAACATTTTTATCTGTGATAGTATTACCATTACGAGTATCTTCTCTTCAACAGCCATCCAGATCATTTACTGTAGAACCAAATATTAAAATACTGTCCAGATCAGTACTCAGAAGGCATTCTCAGAAACTAACTGGAGCACAGTACAAAATCAGTCATATGTTGTACCTAAATTCAGCCTCCTACTAGGAAAATGTGGCTGCAGGGCTGCCAGTTTCCTAATAGAAAAGCTATAAACTCTTTTCAGTGGGGTAGAATAGCAAACACATTAATTGAGTTTTACTAACCAGCACTGGCATCCGATACAGCTCTCGAAATGGCACTGCTTGAGATCGCCCTATTTCTATTCATGATTTCTTCAAATTCTGCTTCACTTAGAGGTGTCCTTGCAGCATCCATTTCTCTGCAAGCAATAAAACTAGTATTTAAAAGGTTAAGAAAAACACCAGCAGCTATCATTGCAGTTTTAACAATCCAAGTTTGCAACTTTAAGCAAAGTGACAAACAGAAAAGAAAGCAGGATCTGGGTTTGGTTTTGGTTTTTGTTAAGGACCATGTTACAGTATAAAATCCTGAAAGCTAGAAAAAAAAAAAAGAAAAAAGGTAAAAAACAATTAAGACATTGCTGTATAAAGAGACTTATATTCTTGTTCATCCCATCTATTTTGAAGATTCAGCAGCACTTCAATACTGTGCTTTACTAATATTTATAATTTTCATAAAATCCTTGAAGGTATGTAAGTAGGTATTATCCCAATTGAATGAATGTGGAAATACATGTACATAGGCAATGCGACTTTGAGCAAAATTAGAGATTATTTTTAAAACAATACTGGAATTAGAACTATATGATCCTGTTTCCCAGATCTTAACTAAGACCAGAATGCTGTAACTTATGAAAAGCAAAGATAGTCTATCAACTTTAAAACACTCAATTTTCTGAATGATACTTCAATATTTTACAGCTAATTTTATTTTTTTTTTATTTCTGGTCAAGTTCAATGTGCTCCAATTTGATCTCCAGACTGGTCACAGTAAGGAGGAAGCAATAAAGCAGAATCCTCATACTCATTACACTTTTTTACTTTAATTATTAGCTACCTATATAGGGTTTCCAAAGTAACAGAAGTTAACCTATACAAAATTTTTTCCAAAAGTTTTGCAGTGTCCTATTAGCCAGTCTCTGTATCATATAGAAAATTTGGAGAAATACGTTAGAGACAAATGTTGAGACTGTTGAACTGGCCCACTGCTTGATATTTCTAGAACAGTGTTAGTTCTTCTGGTAGAAAGAAAATGCAGAATAATAAGCAATGCTATCCTCTTAATTGCAAGAAGTGGAACAAGATCCTATAGCCAGTTTAGCATAAGAGGAAATGTCTAAAAATTCATACCTCCCTGAGTTTTGAGTATTATTTTTCGTGTGCCTCCCATAGAATGGAATATGTAATTTTTCTCTTATGGACATGTTATTTCCAGTGAAACGCCTATGATATATAATTAATGACAATTTAAATAGTTATGGATGATAGTTTTAACATTATTAATG
This sequence comes from Haliaeetus albicilla, assembly GCF_947461875.1. Classification (NCBI taxonomy): domain Eukaryota; kingdom Metazoa; phylum Chordata; class Aves; order Accipitriformes; family Accipitridae; genus Haliaeetus; species Haliaeetus albicilla. The sequence continues at coordinate 15,069,487 of NC_091510.1, forward strand.
AAAATACTGGACAGTAAGTTATACTGTCCTATTCCCACTCCTTCCCTCCCCAGACATTCTATAAACTGCAGACAACCTCAATTTTGTCCATCAAAAAACAACCAACACCTTATCGTTTTATTATATTTCAGACAATTAAGCCAAATACTTGAATTTCTATAGTTTCTGTAGGAACACAGAATGTACAGATGCGTGGGTTTTTTTAAAATTTGTGGTAAAAGAAGAAGCAAAGCAAAGTGTCTTCACAGAAAACATTTTAAGCAAGAGAAGCATCTCTCATGCTAGCAGTAAAATCACAACTGAAAAATCCAAACATAACTATGTAAAAAAGTCTTTCTTACAATTTATCCCAAAATGTTCTGTGACAAATACAAATATGGTGAAAACCAATGAACAGGAGCAAGACAGAGATACTTGAAAGCACAGATGAAAAAGATGTTTCAAACAAGATGTGAAAAACTTGACAAGTCAAGTCAGAGAGACTCAAAAACTCTGTCCCAGATAGGATTAACCATAGGAAAAGCCACTGCTACAAACATAGCAAGATTGCACCAAATGAACCGCAGCATCTTGACAGAAAAGGAAGATGAAAGTCTTGCAGTAAAATCACGCCTGGTTTTTGAGACAAAGACTAACTTTGAATTGAATCTGGAAGAAAAAAGGGACTAGCAGAGCTACTGAAAGATGAAAATGGTATGAGCTTGGTATAGCACTGTACTCAACATACACACATATTCAAAAAGGAGAGCTCCAGATCATTCTAAAAAGACAGCTTGCAAAGCACAATGGTAAAGGTACAAGTCAGAATTTCAAGTTAAGGCAGAAGCGCAACCAGAAGCTGCTGCATAGGAAGCGATATATAAGTTTGCATGTAGAACACATGGAATAAAGACACTGCCAAATACAAACAGTGAAGACAAACAATTCAGAGCTGAAAAGGGAAAGTGAGATTACTAGTATTGCATTTCAGGATTTTCTTACTGCTACAAACATGCTTCTGAGAGGTATTTCACTGAGAGAAGTGAAAAGGGGCAAATTAGATGACTGCTGGGATCCCTTCCAGCCCTATTTTGCATCATTTTTAACATTTGCATTAAAAAGGAAAACCAAATGCTTCCTACAAGAGTAAAATATGCTACCAAGCACATCACACCAAAAGTACTCACCTTCCGGGTGGCCCATAGTCACCTCTGTCATATGGTGGAGGTCGGCCATATGGATCTGTCGGAGGTGGGCCACGGCTGTCTGAAGTAGGTATGCCACTGTTGGCAGGTGGGGGGAAGAAAGCTGGATTCACATGTGGTGCAGGTGGTGGAGCACCTGGAGGTGGCCCAGGGAGATGTGGAGGAGGTGCAAGAGTCAGGGGTGGCCCAAGAGGGCCAGGCGGACGAGGGGGAAATGGACCGGGAGGTGGAGGTGGACCCTGCTGAGGTGGTGGTGGACCTGGTGGTGGCCCATATCCTGGTACTGGTGGTGGAGGACCTGGAGGAAGTGGCCCAAGTGGAGGTTGACCAAAAGGCTGTCCTGGAAACAGAACTGGTGGTGGTGGACGGTCACCACGATTAGGAGGTCCAGCTAATGGAGGTGGGAGGACCTGACCAGGAGGTGGAGGGCCTGGTGGGCCTGGTGGGCCAGGAGGACCTAAAGGTGGACGTGGGGGAGTTTGTCCAGCTAAAATAAAAATAAAAAAATAAAAAAAGTTAATAAATACAAAGAAAGAAAACTTAGTGAAATCATTAATAATCTTGCTTTTTTTTATTCTCAAAACCAACAAAAAACCAAAATCAACCCCACTGAACAATTTGCAACTTACACAAGACATGCATGGTCCCACTTTGGGTCCAATAGCTTAGAAAATTTTTAACAGTTGCTTGACTATCAATATTTAAAGAGAACATTAACTTGAAAACTGGCAACCCACCCCCGCCAATCACTTAATCACCTGCTATTGTTATCAAAACCCCCAAAAGCTTACAAAACCTAGAAAACACTGCATCCTACTTACACCTGCAGCTAGTCTTTCATATGGGGCATAAGATACAATATATATTAAAAAATATAGGAAAAACTATATTGGAGAAGGTAAGGTAAATGCTGTACCCAAACCTACTTTCAGGTCCTCATTAGTAATTTTTCAATTTGACCACGTCCCTTTGACTATTAGTAGACAACCTACTCAATGACATTCATTAAAACTAGTTAAGCTGAAACGAGAACTTCACTGCAATGCAAGCCTGATTGTTAAACAGATCTCTCCCCTATCAGAAACCTGACTAAACATTAATACCTCCTCTTCAAATTTGTGGTATCCAAAGCACCAACTAACTGACTTCTCAGTAAGCATGAATCAAAGCTGAATTTCTGATGATGTGCAAACCCGTAATGCAGTAAGGAACAGAGTTACTTTATGCTCTGCAACACAGGCATTCTCACCACATACAGCAAATCAGAAAATCTGAATCACACTGCACTAAAGACAAGTCTACTTGCTAACATGATCTATCTTAGTTTTTTCATACTTTAAAAATATGTACATCAACACATTATAAAGAATGTCTCTAAAAAATGTTATTACATTGCTATGAAATTCAGGAAGTACAACTCCCTGTTTGAATATCAACAAAGAAATACTGTCAAATCCTATAATCCGGCGGTGAACACTGATTATAGCACATTACTGAATTGCCTTGATCTTTATAATTCCCCAAATAAGTATGCTGCATTAATACAAGAAAACACAAATGAAACTGAAACTCTCTATATGAATTATTTTACCTGGGAAAGGTGGTGGTGGCCCTCCTGGCCCCGCTGGTCCAGGGAATCTGTCTCCACCTGGAATGGCACCTGGAAAACGACCTCGCCCTCTATTACTAGGTGGAAATGCTGCTCGTGAGCTTCCTCCTGGGGGACCAGCTTTACCTTCCCCAGACATCTGGCCAGACTGTGTGGCTGCAATGGAAAAACAAAAGTGTAATTACATAAATCAAAATAGGTTAAAGCTTTTCAACTCAATCTAAAGTTTTATGCAGCACTAAAGCATGACCTTATGAGCACCAACTTGTTTCTCGGTACCCAAACCCAAAGCTATTCAGGGAGGAAAAAGTGCTTTGCTAAAATATGACAATGTTCCAATATCCCCATACTAATGGAATAGCACCTGGGGAGAGTGTCAGTCCTTCTAATGCAGCCTAAGGCCACAAAGGAACACATTTACACATAAGGACTGGGAAGCACAAGACAACATGCTGGAGGAAAGCACAACACAGTACCTCTCTTCACCATTTTGTCAGAAGCACAACTTATCCAGACATCAGCATTCAGTCCAATTTGTCTAGAAATGTTAAATTTCTAAATGCTATTGTGTTGTTTGTTTTTTTTTAAATGAAATCCACAAAATGAGAAAGCGTCTCCAACCATAAGACAAGAGTTTCACAAAGCTACAACCTTCTTTCAGCGAGTGCTCTCTCTTGCCAAAACAATAGATCCTCAGTACATTAAGTGATTTTTTAAATTTTTATTTTTAAGAGGACCATCTTCAAACAAAACTGCAACTTCATTCACCTTACTGGAAGTACTTTATAGCTGTTTTAAACCGCGTAGAGATTATCAGATGCCGAGAGAAAAAGTTGCAGTACTACTTTTGGAATAAACTTCTATTTTTCCAAGACAGTACATGAGAAAGGCTTACTTTTCCTTGACTGCATTTCAAACTGACTCAGGAATTGTTTATTACATGGAGTCACAACAGGATTTTGCCCATGCAATTCTCTTTTAGGCAATAAATCCATCAACTTTTTGGAGGATGCTTCTGATCCCACACCCACAAGGGCAAACCTGAAAGAAAGAAAGAAAGAAAAAAAGTTACACCACAGTTTTTCCACTTCCTGGATATCCTGATGCCTCATGAAAAAGGTTACACACAGTAAGCAAAACAATACTTGAAAACTAAATACAGAAACTGTCTCACAGGTCTTAGTCCAGTTTTCAGAACAGATAGAGTAACTCATTCTAGGACATACAAGAACCACCACAAGTGCAAGTACAAGATGCATCAAAATATATCACAACAAAGGCAGCTTTCTGGTAGCGTATCAATACACTATATATTAATTCATATGATCAAGTTATTATTAAGCATCCAGTGCGTTCTCATTATTACTAAGGAGAGAGAAAGGCACATTCATGCAAGGAAGATTAGGTTGCCAGTGAAAAATGGGCTCAAGCGCTCACTTTCAACAGTTAATGGAAAATAAAGCACGTAAAGAAAGATATAGTAATGGAGGTTAGGGGAACACTATTTACACTATGAGGAACAACAAATATCACCACCACACGAACTGAAATCTAGGACTAGAATCTTAATGAAGAGTGCCAACAAGATTTAAGTCACAAATTAGTGAGACACGCAACACCGTCATAAAAAATTACACGCCTGAAATTTAAGTCATTAGTATGAAATTATACACCCAGTCATTGTTAAATAAACAAACATTATCAGTTCACATACTGACAGTTATGAAAACTGAAACTCTTTCCCCTTCTCCACCCTCCCAAACTTCAGTCCATTTACAGAAAAAAACAAATGACAAGTTCTTACCCTTTAGACTGGCCATTAGCACGATTTTCAAAAAATTTTATCTCCAAAATATCATTTACCCCCAGTGAATGAACTGCTTCAGTTAAGTCTTCATCTGTTGTCCACTGAAAAATATTTTTAATATTAAGCTATGAAAGCTTATCTAAAACACCATGAAAACGTCAACTAAGTCTTCCATGCCTTTTTTTTTGTGTGTGAAATTGGTCAAGAGGAATACTTTATTCAGGCTGTCAATATTTTCTGACTTTTGGAGAACAGTCATTTATATTTTACAATTCTCAGAAAATTAGTTTTAAAAATATACACACTTCCCCATATGCTACATTGCATCAACTCCTCCACACAGTATACAAAAAAAAATTTGTATTTGAGTAACTTGTTTTCTGAGAGTGCAAGGCTTCAACTGAACTATTTCAGTAACTTACTTTTTCCACACCCGATCCATTTTTTCTCCCACTGATTCTATTATTTCTACAAAAAAGTCAATTTAAAATGCCGTATTAACCAGGTGCTTTGTGAGAGCTTTGACTAATCAGAGTTTAGTGAACTACATATTATTTGCACAAATATAGCAGGATTTACAGACAAAAGAAGGGAAACTGGTACAGAAACTATGGTTAGAAACAACTGCTTCCACTTAACCAAACCTACTTGCTGTAACTTCCTATTAATTACTATGCACCATTTAACAATTTCACTCATATCTGAAGATACGCAAATACACCAATAATTATGGTTTTCTTCTTAGTTCTGTAACTCCATCACCTCTTTAAATTTCATATGGGAAGTGCAAAGCAGGCTTTCAAGATTCTGAACTGCTTATCTGATCTCTCTCAAACCAAGATTTCTTTCAAAAATTCAACAAATTACTTTCCTGAGAGCTAAACACAAAGAAAACAAACACAATAGCAATGCTAAAGTAAATAAATGCACTTTTTGTGGATAATTTCATTTGTTAAGCCTAATAATGGGTAATAGGTACAAACTGCTGCACATTGGGCCACTTGCTTTAGAAATTGTGACATTTGACTTGGATGAGTTCAGCTAATTCATGTGCATTTTACTAATTCCATTTGTATATTTTAGAATGGTACAACTGTTAAGGCAAGTGCTCCTTTACTTACCTGTTTAGCTCCTGAAATTAGGATACTGTAATAAGCAATGAAAAGACACCTAAACACCCATACAGCATTCTTTTCCAAGTTTAGCACTAGGAAGAAATTAATCAGATGCGAAAAAGCCTTGAATGAGAACTTTTCATGTGTGGACTTGCAATAATTTGATTTCACGTAAACAGATATAAACTCCAGTTAGTTCAGCTACTGACCAGCTCTTGCACTTTGTTTGCCTAACTGCAATTGATTTTTAAATGCTTTAATGCTAACAAAAGTAATTGTCTTAAGGGCAACTGCAGTTCATTGAGTTATCCCAAACCTGTTACTCCTAGGACGGCAGAAATAAGCCTCAAGGCAAATACCTGCAAACAGTTTTGTTGGAAGAGTCACTGCCCTGGAAAAAGGGAAGTGGAAAAAGGCGCAAAGTAATTTCAAGAAAATCCCTGAGAACCTTCCAGTTCGTTTTTAAACTAAAAACTTCAGCAAGGGTTTACTGAAAAATAGGTTCATTCAGTAGTCTTAAGTATCTCCAGACATAAAGTATTTGATAATTTAAGCTTGTTCTCCTCTTTCATTCAGCTCTCTGAAAACCTTAAGAAAGTGGTAGCACAAATACCCCTTCATAACAGTTAAAACACAAGAGGAAACTTTAAAGTTCATATTTACTGAAGATTTCCTCGATCTTTTAGACATCAAGACAGCTCCAGACAGGCTTACTAAATTTCAGGTAAAAGAAAAAAAAAACAAAACAACAAAAACCCACTTGCTTTGCTGTACTCTTAATTTAAAACAATTTTTAAGCCAAAAATATTTACAAAGAACTATGTTCATAATTATAAAACTCCTGGCTACACCTAAATAGTAATAGGATACTTACCCAAGTAAGATTTCCAATGTACAAGGCAATTCTTTTTCCAGTATATGTATAGACAACATTTGGTGCAGCTCCTTTACCTACATCATCCCCAACAGATGGTGGGAGAGAATCCATGTAATCACGATCTTCTGGGGCATCTCCATTATTCGCAGATGGAGAAATTACATCATCATATAAATCAATCTGATCATGTCCACCATATTCAGCTTCCTAAAATACAAAAGACACCTTGATTATATTTAAAATTAAACACTCTTAAAACTTACTTGAAACAAAATGCTGTGACAGCTGCCACATTCCACAGACGTGGCAAGTCTGATCCAACATCTACACAACACTCCCGCTAAAAAGCTAAGCCCCAGTTTCATCCATATTAAAGTATATAAAATTCTTATGACTTCTATTATATTCTAAACTGAACAGAAAAAAAAAAATCCACAAAAAGTACCTCTGGCCACTGTTTTGCAATACTTTTGCCCTTGTAATATAAACAGAAATCCAAAAATCCCACAAGCCCTACTCCCAGAATTAGAGACATGAGCAACGTGCAAAATGAGAGGCTAACATTCTTTCTCAAGCAAATCTTTTTTCCATCAAAACATTTGGTAGAGTAAACAGACCAAGCTTCAAGAACTCTACTGACAAACTCCGCATTCTACCTTTCAGATTTCTACTGCATTCCTAACTTGATTTTTATCTCCTCATTCACAGAGGGGCCAGACAGGGACAGAATTCTATTTTGTTTCATTAAATTTAATAAACCCAAGGGTTTATATTTATTAAACATTTATTTATTCATGGGCTACAGAGGGACTATTCTACAGCATAAGCCTGCCTCTGGAACATTTTGGTTCAGAAAAGCAGCGTGGGGTTTTGGACTGAATCACTCCCTTCTCCCTTGGGTTGGTACAGGTTACAGCACAGCTCCAGCCAAGTGAACTAGATTCCTTTCAGAGGGAATGGAAGCGAGTTTCTTTCCAGAAGCTCTGCTTCATGTGCTCAACAACTGCATCCTACCTACTAAATGGGAACAGAGAGGTCAAGATCAATCCGTGGTCCTTCAGATAGCTTTGAATCAGAAGTGTGGTAGGAATATTTGGTCCTAAAAGCCAGACTAAATTTCATCTGAAGTAGACCATGCAAACAGCGTGTTAGGTAGACAGAGGGGCCTAAGCACCGACTGCCTCAATCTGCTGATGTGCTACTACCAAGCCATATTACTTTTTATTATAGAGACAGCTGTGCTGTCATCACCAAAGACAGACAATTAAGAGAAGGGTAAAACATGTTGACTGTAAATGATAATAATCTCCTTCACAAAAACATGCAAAAACTTTTTTTAAAATACAACGTAACCTTAATCAGTAGGATTGCTTAACTCCAAACATGAATGAAGCTGGGTGTTGTATATTTGCATTAAGGAACTATTTTTAAAACAAAGACTTCTTTTGATACTTGCCATTTTTCATCTTATATACTGTCACCATATTCAATGGTGATCAACTCCACAATGGGACACTGCTATCCTTTTTTACCATCCTACCAATCACTTACAATCGAACAGCCCAATCTATGTGAGGGAGAGGCACCATCTAAATGTCTACTGACAGGAAGGCAATAACTTCTCAGTGAACAACAGTGGTCTGACAAAGCTTAGGAGAGCCTAGCAGTGTTTAATGTTAACCTTCAGCTTTCATACTGACTTTCATAGCTTGCTTTGCCACATGCAAAAGTTGGACTTCAAAAGCCTGCAGAGGATTCCTGGACTTCACCCTGATCCAGAACAGAAACCACCTCACCATGTTTGATATCGGAGATATTTCAGCATCCACTATCTTGTAAATCTCTATCTAGAAGCCCACACAAACATCCTAGACAGAATAGTTCAAGGTACCACATATAGTGACTAGAGAGAATCAAGTTGGATTCCACAGAAAAGAGGCTACAAAGCTAGCAATCTTGACTGAAAACCCAATATATCCACAACCATCATCAGATGCTCAGCTGTCTTGAAAATAAGAAAACATTCCTTATGAACTGGTATTCATACAGTGAGGGTATCGCTAAAACAGAAAAAAAACCCCAAAACCCCACCAAAACAAGTAAGCTAAGTTTTGGCATTGTCAATCAAGTAGATTTGATCCTCTGTAAACTGCACTGTCCCAATACACCCTAAACTTCAACAGAAAATTTATCTTAAGATAAACTTATCATCATTACATTAAGTAAGCGTTTCATATTTTCACCTAGTCTGTCCAGTTCTCTGTCTCAGTTTGATTCCTCCTATCATCACAGCTAATGAAAGTAGGTTCAAAGAACAGCCTGGGACAGGCCTAAACATGACATCTTCCAGCAAGATTAAGGATGATGTCACAAGGCAATTAAGGAAATCCTCTGCTAAACATGCAGTAATTCTAGTCATCTGTGTGTATGGATGATGACTCCAGGGAAGCAGAATTTAGTCTTGGTAGACAGATCCAAATGGGCAGCCACCAGTCTTACAGCAGATGTACACTAACCTATCCCTCCGAGAAAGCTAAAGTCAGCATTGCCAAAATACCAGAGTAGGCAGCAGTCCACAGCTCTGCTGCACTTCCCTAGTGGCAAGAAACTCCTCTGAAACAGATCAAGTTTCTGTCACATAGGCTTTCAGGTCACCATCAAAGAAGAGGGAGAGAAATAGCAGGGCAGCACATTCTGCATGTAATTGGGCGGGGGCCAGGCAAAGCACCCAACAGCATCAGTGCCTTAATTTAAATCAATAAAAACACAACAGAAACCCTGATGTTGTTCACTATAATCTCTTCTTACATCGTGCTGGTTTTGCATCAGCATAGAATTCAGTTACCAGTCTGTCAACAAGGTGTGTGGTTAGATGATGAAGAATGATCTGAGTCAGCAACTGCAAGTGTAGATGGGAGAGAGGTGTCTCGATGGATGTTGCAGAAGATCCCACAACCCTTCCTCCTTCATATGTGTACCATGGAAACTTACCTAAACACACCCTTCTTTCCCAGATGCAGAAGAGTAAGAAAAATAATACAGGAAGCATTACTTCTCTAGTCTTAGCTATTTCAACAAATGCTCTGCCCGTACCAGGAATCGTTTTGGACCTCTTCTGACTTCCTTAGTTAAGAGAAGACCATCAAGCACGAAGGAAAATTATTTCTACTCAATTATAGTAATTCACAATCTTACAGATAAACATGCTAAGAAACAAAGTCAGCATCGTTATTCTGGCCCCCTCTATAACTGACTCAGAGTAGCAATACACTTCCAAAGCCCATGTTTTAACTAGACCACAGTCTGAAATACCAGACCATTTGCTCTGGAAAATCAGGACTGAGATTCCACATTCTGTGCTATTAAGTGGGACTGGATGAATAAAAAGGGTATTGAAAAGATAATGCTCTCAAATATTCATGCCAGACTAGCTGTTACACTTCCAGTTACTCAGCCCTTCCTCAGTATTTTGTATTCTAATTACCCTTCACAGTGTTTTGCAACATTCAAATATGAAAGCCATAAACACATGGAACATCACGGTCATATCTAGAAGGGACAAATTAAAAGTGTAATTTCTTCTTGGAACTTAGCAGCCATACTCCTCTGAGTTGCTGAGAAGAACTGGTCACTCCCATTACAAATGCAGTTTTGGATTTTTTTAATTTTTTTTTTTTAAATAAAATTTCTTTAAACTTTACATACATCTCTGAGACTTGCTTTTTCTGCTCAACTCTGTTCAATTTAAGAGTTAAACACTAAATTACACCTCCAAAAAGACATTAAAAAAATTGATTTAAATAAAATTTCATTAAAAAAATTGCTATTGTTTCTCCAAAAAACATTCAATTATGAAAAAGCAAATTATCCAGCTTCTCCCTTATTTTTTTAATTCAAGTTACAGTGTATGGGGTCAAAAACTCTAAATACACATTAGCATGCTCACTTTTTAAAGTTTGTAGATCCTGAAGAATAACACGTTAAAGAGATAAGCAAAAATCTTTCTGGTTTCGATTAGCTGCCTGAACACACACAGGAACCTTAACAAATCAGCAGGCCTTTGATGTTTCTAAAATAGCACACTGCCTGTGGCAGAACCATCCACCATGGTGGACAAGTTTGTTAGACCATAAAATTAATGTTTACTCTACAGGCCCAAACACTCTCAGCTCTGCAGCTGGCACACCACTAAAATTTAAGCAATCTGATCGCTTGTCAAATAGAGTAACTAAAAATTCACAAGTAGTCAAAAGTATAAATTAAATGGAGGTGATATTGCTGTTTGCATTAGAAAAAAGCTAAGAGGCGCCAGATGAGATGGTTTCAAGTTTTCTTTGTAGTTTGATATTTGCAAATATACAAAGGTTATCTCTTCCCCAGGCCCCCTTCAGCAGATCAACAGAACTGATGAAATAGTATGTGCAATACCTTATTGCATATAATTTTATAATAAATGCGGGTCTGCCAGCTTATGTTTTTTTATGAACAGGACAGCTCTGTCCTTCTGCGTAGAAATTTATTATACCACAATATGTCCATCCCCTCCCATAATGAGGCAACTGTCCTCCTGATATAAATGCTGTTTTTAATAACCTGGTTTATGTGGCCATTAAATGCTATCTTTTATTATTTATTACACAAAAAAAATAATTTTTCTTCTGTGGTACAGATAAGAAGCCAAGAGAGTAACTAACACGTTCCTAAGAATCCGTAGCCACAGAGGTTTCCAGATAATTAGCCTCTTAGCTGCTTACTCCATCTAAATCACTTTTATTATCCAGTTACAAAATACAAAATCAAAACTCTTTCATTTCTAATTTGTTAGCATTTAAATATCAAACTAGAACACTACAGGCATGTTTAGACATATCTACATTGCAACTATGCAAGTATACTCATTAGAGTATAAACAAAGCAAGCGCTTTTTCCACAGCATTAGAATCCTTAAATTGTTTTGTATCCTCTGCTTGGTCAGAAGGATTTTTATATGTATACATACATATAATATGTATAATAAAAACAGGTTTTTACTGTTTAATTATGTGCATGTGTCTATGTGAAAAAACAAACTTGGGAAATGCAAAGCTGATCAGAGCATCAGAGAATTTGACAACGCACGGTCACATCTTCATGACTGCAGGAAAGTAACTGGGTTTGCTGGCCAAAGTTGCAGGCAACCTTGAGTCAGATCCAAGCTGGCCTCATGCACCAGGCTCCTCCTTATCTCAGTATCATGCACTGATACTCTAGGCTTTTGTGGACAAAAACATACCCTGATATTTGCTAAAGCGCCCCTAATCTTACTGCGGTCTCCTGCCATCAAGAGAATGCCAGCCTCAGCCATTTGTATGCAGATAATGCAGTTCTCATGTGAAGCACAGATCTGTTTCTTGAAGAGCAAGATGAGTAACACTAGGGAGATGGTCAAAGTAAAATATGCCATGCAGTACGTATTTCTTACAGGTTACAAGCAATGTATGCAGGAAGTACTACGTTTATGAGACTCTCATCTCAAAACGAGACTTTAAATAAACACGAAAAACCACTGGATGGGGAAGCCAGCTTAGAAGAACAAAATGGAAAATGACTCAACCAAGTTCTGAAAATAAAAAAGGGGGGGAGCAAAAAAAAGCACGCAAAAAAGGCGGAAAAAAGCGCAAAAAAAGGGAGAGCATGATTTAAAAAAAATAAATACAGCTGGTGGGAGTCAAATTGAGTAAAGCTGTAAGCCCAAGGACAAAGAATACAATAATGATGAACAGTAAATTCATGAAAGAGTAAGAGGCAACACTGACAGACATAGTTTTGATGAGCTCCAGATGGAATGGGAAAGATGCATTTTCATTAAAAAGATCAGACTTCAAGTCAAGTTAGTCAGCTCATTGCAACCAACACTAAGTACAACCCAAGACAGTTCTCAGTTGTCATCCATCTTAGCCAGCTTGTAAACCCATGGCTCTGTGGTCTTTATTTCACTCTTATAACCTGTGGTTCATTAAGCGCTAATCAAGCAGAACATTCCACCCTCCCTTCTCCTGGAAAAAGGCATTAAAAAAAAAAAAGAAATCCCCGAAGAGCCTCAAGGATGAGTACCTTGAGGCCCAGAACAAGATAAAACAACCCAAGGCAGCTCATCCAGCCACAAGTCCTAAATGGCCCTAAGAGTCTTAATTTACTACAGATGCAAACAAAAGTTTTGTCCCAGCTTGGGTATAAATACAGTTATACTGTACCCAGAACAACTAAGCTACGCAGTATATTTTTCAGTCCCTGGTACTGGCAAAACTAGAGGAAAGGGTTCCTGTAGTCCAACGTGAACAAATATTGGTAAGCCAAATTATCGTAGCACAACACAATCAAAAAACAACAGCTTATTGCTTTACACATAAAGCAATTTTTCCCTACAAGTATGGCATTCCGTAAAATGTCCACTACATAAACAAACAAGTAATGCAAATCACTTTCTCCCTACAGCATTTTCTTAACTGTCATCTTCAGCCATCCACAGATATGCAGAACCATGTCCCGTCTTACCAATTTAAGCTGTCAGCTTCAAATCAGAAACAGTAATTCATGAATAGAGGCTTATAGAGGACCCATCACAATGATGTCAGACGTAGTAATAGTGTAGGCAGTAAAAACTAGCCACCTTTCGTACTTGACAGAAGGAAATGGGAAAGTGCAGAGGTGTCACTCTCAGTAAAACTTTCTATTTTAAAGTAATATAGTTCAACTGAGCAGGTCCTGAGACAACATGAAAGTCACAAAAATGAAACTTGGAAAAGAACAAACAGCAAAATTTTGGGGCAAAAGAAAGACCAACCACAAAACAAAGCCAAGCTGAGGGAAAAGGGGCACCAGCCTCTTCTCACTTTTCTGCCCTGTATCTTGCAAGGATCACAAACTGATGAAGCAGACTACAGAAATGCAGCCCCAGTAGGAGAGCAACTGGGGTGAATACAGCAAAAAGAGCAAAAGGGACTCCTGACCACTGGAATAAACCAAACCAAATTACCACAAGACTCTCTTCATCTGTACCATCACCCTTCCTTGCACCATGGCTACAGGGAGCATCAATATTAACCACAACCTGGGTAGACCAGGACCCTGTGAGTGCAACAGAGCACCTCCATCACTTTTGTTCTGGCAGTATTTGTCTGCACTACACTTACAGCACAGAACTATTCTACTGTGAGGACTTCTGCACACGTGAATTTACACAAACACTACTGGATTCAAATTAGTTTTTTTCTGAAAAACTTTATTTGCTATCAGTGTTTTACCTGGAACTGATTAAACCAAAACCAAGTTATTAAAGAAACTGAAGAGATGTACTTTTATGCTAAAGGGTATTTGTCCTAGGGTTCATCCCCATTTAAATTCATATAATGGGTCTTCAGCTGTAAGGGACAAACCTTCACGTGTAGGCAAACTAAGAGCAAATCAGTCCTCTCCATCATCTGCTCGCTGGTATGGCATTTTTTTTATAGTATACCTTCAGGAGATCACTAATCTTCTGAATTACTTTATCAATAAATATCTAAAGAATTAAAGTTTCCTGAGGTAGTTATAAGCTGCTTTCCAAATTAACTGTGATTTCCATAACCTGTTACCTACTTCCCAGTTCTCTGTAGGGCAGGCAGACATACAACTGTAAGCCCAGTAAAGATGTGAAAGTGCAGTTGTTCTCGGTTATTTATGTTCTAGGGCAGGAACAATGCAATCTGGGGCAACACAACCTGGAGAAGTGCAAGAGCCACAAACAGGTCAGATGGCACACAAAACCGGTAGGAACATCAGGTTTTGGTAGGAAACTAGGCTTTTTGGGAAAGGTGAGGGGTATGAAAAGAACTAGAAAAGCGGACGGCTTGCAATCCAGGGAAGTTGTGTTTATTTCATCCACACTTCCTCACTAAAATAGAGCTCCTCCTCTAAAGAAGCGCCGTGCGACTTTCGTAACGACTAGGGAGAGAACAGCGAACCAAAAAAAAAAGACCCAAAACCCACCCAACATAAAAAAGGGAGATAGTTTCTCCAGCGCTGCAGAATAAATCCGCACTAGTCCTGCCTCCCCCGCAAAGAGCGGCCGAGAAACTGTTACCGCTCGGAGCCTTTTTTTTTTTTTTTTAATTCATCTCCGAACAATGGCAGCGGTTCCCCTCAGCCGCCGGGAAGGAGCTGCTCTCCCCACCGCATCCGGGAGGGGTCCCGTCCCCTACGGCCTCCTCCTGCGCGGGGCGGGAGAGGGATCTGCAGCCGCTCCTGCCTTCAGAAGGGAGGGAAAAGGAGGGAGAAAGGGAAGGCGCTCGCTCCCGGCGCACCGCGGCCTCTCCCGCGCCCTGCCCGCCAGCAGCCTCCCCTCAGAGACCGCGGCCGGCGCTGCCCGCCAACACCCGCCGGACCGGCCGGGCCTGAGGCGCGGCCTGTTGTCTTTCGTCGTCCCCCGCCCCGATCCGCGCCCTCGGCGGCGGCGGGAAGAGCCCGGCGGCGGTAGCCGGCCGAACAATGGCGGCGGCGGCGGCGGCAACGGCGGCGCGGCCCGGCCCGGCCGCCTCGCCGAGGGGCCTGCAGGCGGCGCGGCGGCGGCGGCGAAGGAAGGGAAGGGAGAGGAAAGGAGGGGAGGGGCCGGGCCGGCCGGCGCGTACCTGGTTGAATTCCTCGCCCACGTCGGCGTAGATGTCGATGTGGTCCACGCCGTCCGCCATGATCCCGCCCGGCCGCGCCCGGACCGGAGCCGCCGCCGCCGCCGCCACCGGGAGGGAGGGGGGAGGGAAGGAGGGAGGGAAGGAGGGAGAGGGCGGGGCGCGAGGCGTCACTTCCGCGCGAGAAGGGGCGGGGGAAGGGGGCTTCCGGGAACTGCAGAAGTGGCGGCTGCCCCGGGGAGGGCGGGGAGGGAAGGCGGAGCTGGAGAAGCCCCACCCACCCCCGGCGCCGGGTCCGCCCCGCCCCGCCTAGCCAAGTCCCCGCCCCCGCGTGGGCCCCTTCCCGCCACTGGGTCCGCTCGCGCGCCCGCCCTGACGGGAGCGGCCATGTTGAGGCGGCGGGCCGGCGGCGCCTCGGCCTGGGAGGGGAGCGCGGCGCTCGGGGCCGGCGGCGCTGGGCCCTCGCCGTGCGGGGTGTCCTGCAGGGCTGGGGGGGGGGGGGGGGCTTCTCGGTCTCGGGGGATGGGGCTGAGGCAAGCTCTGCTGGGTGCTTGCTCGTGTTTCCTTCCTGCTCAGCCTCGCTCCCCGGGGGAGCGCTGCCCGGCTGAGGAGAAGCGCCTTGTTTGCTGTGAATAGCCAAGGAGTTCAATTAACATCTGTAAAATGAAGCAGAGTGCCACATCTCCAAACCAGGGATGCAGAGGCTGGGCGCAGGAGCGCAGTACCATGTGCAGAAAGGGCACAATCCAGCACACGCTCTCCTGTGTTTAGCCGGACTCTGAAGTACTGTGCTGGTACAGAGCTCAGCTCTTAACGTCGCAAAGTGAAGAAAACAAGTGTCAAATCAAGAGATTTTTTTTTTTTTTCATGCATTCAGAACTGTTAGGGCTGTAAAGACAGCTTCAGGTTGTTTTTGAATGTGCCTCTTGCCCAGATCCACGTTTAAGCCCCAGATGATTCAAAACCAGTGAGCGTCTCCTGGAGCATAATGCACAATGTGCATAGCGTTCTACTACATCGTAGATGAAGTTCTGCGTTGTACGTTATGTTGCACATCCAAAGATAAAGCTGCCTTTTTTACCTTACCATGAGCTGAGAGCAAGAAGCTTGTGTTTCTCAGACTGAATTAAAATAATGTAAAAACGTCACCGCAAGAAGTAAAAATGCTAAGTGTTACCTTTAGCTGGACTCAAAATTTATTTTTCCGTGACTGGCAGTACTTCCCAATTCCTGGATCAGCATCCATGTCCCAAACTGTCCTGACTTCACGTTGGGGCCAGGACTTGGGAACAGACCATCCCTGTCTACCTTGCTGCCCCCACGTTGTAGTCTCCATTGGAAGGAAAGATGAACAGACCAGAAAAGGGCTGAAAAATCAGAGAACCACAACAAAGGATGTGCTGTGGAGCACGCCTGTTGGCAGTCCAGAAATAGCTCTAGCATGGAGACACATTATTCCTGGAGTTCTTACCCAGCTTGTGGTACGTTAAAATTTATCGGCTGCAGACCTCGTGTCATTCCTGGTGTTAGTAATTCTGGAATCCAGAAACCCTGTAATTGAGTTTGTTTTCAACTCTGTTGACAGAGTCTCCTGGTTAGAGGAACTAGCAGATCCCTTACCCTTTGGAACGGTTCAGCGTATCACCTGAAAAAAAACACTTTAGGAACAAACAAACAAAAAGCCTTAATTGAACTTTTTAATGTTACCATTATGATTGATAATCCTGTGTTTGATCACAGGTTAGAAGTACAAGTTCGCATTTATGAGTGCACAAGTCACATGTCAATTAAATGATTCATTGGTTTTGCAAGGAAGATTCACTTCTGGATTTGCCACAGTGCCCTCAGGTACTGTTAAAGTATTTAGATCTATTGGGTTCACATGTTTGCTTGATGATGAACTGATTTATTGACTAGTCTTCTACAGAACAGAATGAAACACTGTGACACTTAATATTTCTGGCCACACTGAACAAAGTTACTGAAGTCAGGAAAACTTAACCCGTGCTATCCTAGTGATCTGACAAAAATTCACAGGAGAATTTGCAGATTGTGTGCAGGTGGATGTTTTATATGCATCCAAATATCTTAAGAAAGTTATGCATAGATTGTAATGATGTTTAAAAGGGCAAGAAAATTAAATATGAATGGGAAAGTCATTACAGTCACCTCAGAAACCACCTCAGGGATTGCCAGTAGCATTTGAGGGACCCCGTGGGGGGTATTTGAAGAGGAAAAGGCATCACCTCTTCTTTGCTCTTTAAGATAATGAAGGGTGATCAATGAAGCCCTTGGACCCCCTGCCCTGTGCTGTGTTTCGTGCTCAGGAGGCTTTCCCATTTTGGAGCGTTTCTGAATAGTTTGACTTGCTAGATTTACTGCCCACAGGCATGTACAGAATAGGCTGTGAGCGTTTTTATTCTTGTATACATTAACCAAATTCTGTAAACAATGTAGGAGACTAAATATTATGCAAGCTGTTCTATTTACTTTCTGCTGTGTTTTCATTCTTTTCATGACTAGACCCACTAAATATATCTTCATCTTTCCCGTGGTCAGCAATAGCTTCTTTATGATTTATAATCTCACTGTGGAGCATCTTAAGAGTTGATCCACTCTAGTGAAAATGTTAATGCTTTGTGTTTTGTACGCATCAAAATTATTTAGACCATATGTTGCCTTCACCCGGCAAAATTCAGAAGGCTGAGGTAGAGCATGGGCTGAAATAGAAATGTGGTCATGAGAGAAGGAGTTATTGGTGGTACAGCTTGGTCTGGGAGAAGAGTCCTGGTAAGGTTTGCTGGGGACAGCAAAAGCTGTGGGTTATGAAGTAATTGCACAGCTTCCAAACCCATAGCCCAACATGAGAATGAGTGGCGGCAGATGAACTGGTGCCTTCCATCAGTTCCTCTTTCACACCATGGGACATTCTTTCCTCTGACAACAACAGCTGGTGCTCCCTTGATATAAAAAGAGGGAGGAAAAAGGGACACTGGCAGCTCTGTGTAAGAAAGTGGCCTATATGTTAAGTCCATGTTTCTCATGGTATCCACAAGACCCTATTTATTTGTGTATTGTTCCTTTGGTCTCCTGTGCCGTAACAATGCAAATTCAAGTATAATCCTCATTTTGAACATAAAAGCAGCAGCTGGTGCTCTGAGAACCTTATGATGCATGTCATGCTGGCCTGCAAGACCTCTCCACGCTTTCCTCTCCAAGGCCTTTTGGAGCCTTTTCTACTAGGATGTTACTGCTGCAAGACAAAGGAGATGAGAACACTTTTCCCACTCCTTTCTATTGCGTGTGATGACTTCAAAATACATTTAAGTGTGTTACTTCGAGTAAGAGTGGCAGAACCAGTTTCAATATAATAACATTTTTTAAGTTATCTAGTTTTGCTAACAACAACACAGCAAAAATATATCTTTACATTAAAAAAAAAAAGTTAGAAATTTCCCTGAGGAATTGAGACTGACAATAGTACAGGAATTTTCAAACAGTCTTTTTATTTTAATATCAGAGTAAACTGTTCATGCAGTAATGTTATAGATAACAAGTGAAAAGATAAGATATAAGATAAGAAAAAATGCTGTGTTAATCAGGATAGTACTCAAAATCAGAAGAGGCTTTGGCTTAGCTGACATCTGCACAATGTATGTTTTGTTGTATAAACTTATGTCCCAGCTATGTTAGTCCAACAGTATTGAATATGTTTTGTTCCTTTAGTTGTAGTCCTGAAGCTTTTGATCTTTCCAAAGCTGCCTGGAGTCACTGTGCACATTCTTTTATTGTTCTAAATAATAATTTAAAAAAAATATCCAAATGGTAAAAGTCTGTACACTCTAAAGTGTAAGAAATAGTTTTTTCCACTGAAGTGTCTCAGTTTATAAAACTGCACAGACAACAAATGAGAAAAAATGTTGTGTTCCAAATGAGGTGGCAAACAGGCACAAATCCTTGATTGCATACTTGCTTTCAAAGACTGAAATTTCAAGTTCTATTAACTTCAATGTAACTGCAGGCTGACAAGGAAAGGGACAGTCATGTTTCCATTCCCAAACAAAGGCAGCAACAGCCTGTGCTGGGAAAGGAGGAATATCACCTCCTCTTCTGGTTGCAGCTCACAGTTAGATTGGATTAAGTGTAACTTGAAACTGAAGGGCATCTACAAGAACTCCTACTGACACAGCTATTGTAGGAAAATAGCTGGTATTATTCATCTCTTGCCCAGAGTTGTCTTTCTGTAGGTATTTAATTGTTCTGGGCTCATACATGTGAGCATAGTGTTCCATCTTTTTTTTTCCCCCTGCAACTGTCCATCAGCCTGCTCATTCTCTTGGTTTAGCTGTTCACTCTGTGGTTCAGAGCCAGTTTGAAAATTACAGGTAATCAGGAGATGATTTGCAAATGGCATGGATATCCCAACCCTCGAGGCAGGAAGGTATATTAGAGAAGGTAAGTATAGTGCAAGAGGTGATAACAAATTAAGTTGCCCCGTTTGAATCCACTTCCATACGAGCTGTTAATCAGAAGGCTCAGTTACCTCCAGATAAAGTATGAAACTGAATTTTCAGCTTTAAATCACACACTGTTTTTTGGATAGCTTCACTTTCTCTTTGCTTAAAAACCTCTCCTAAACTTTGTTTTTACCCTTAAGATCAGCACTAATCTATTTTTTGCAATACCTTTCTGCAGTTAATCTCCTCTTCTAAATTGACTGAAACCTCCTCAATGTGTTAAGTGCATGAAACATCTTTCTTTCTCTGAATGGGCTATACACATATACAGACAAAGGAACAGCACTGTCAAGATCACTTTCAGATGGTTTTGATTTTTCAAAGCATTTGAGCTCTGGGATAACTTAGTTGCATAGGTTTCTGTTAATTTTCTTTTTCCTTTTTAATTTCTGTTTACTTCTGATAGCAGGAGTCACTCTGAATTTGAAAAAAATCTTCACTGCTCATTCACGTATTGCACCTGCCTTAGCACTTTGAGCCTGGGCTGGTACAAGACTGTTTTCCAGGCTTCCTCTCTTTCAAGCTCAGCCATTTAGAGATACAGTTTCAGACAAGAGAAGCCTCCTCCATGACATTCAGGTTTGGTTTTTTGAAACTTGTACACTTCCAGATTTCAGGAGTAGCAATGTCTATCGTTACTGTGTTATAAATAAGCAGAATTAGTCTGGAACTGGAAAGCAATGTATAGTATTCAAACAGTATGCCGTCCTGTCTTACAGTGGTCCTTGTCCATGTCTACGCAGCTCTGCTGAGTGATGTCTGCGTAAGCAGTTAGCGATGGTCGGAGGGGACGTGTCCATGCTGATGGCCTCTGGGAGCTCATCGCTCCTGCTGCCGGGATGGTGTTTTTCGTGGTGTGGCAAGTCCCAACCCCTATCCCACTGCTGGGATTGCAGCAGAGGGGTTGGGTGTTCCATTTGTACCACTGAGATTTTGAGGAGTAGCTGTGCTGGGGTACGGCAGGCAGGTGCAGCGGGACAGGCTGCACCAGGCACCTTTGCAGAAGTGCAACAGGGAACAGGGATCCCTCTCATCTGCGGCTCTCCTGAGGGCCATCCTGCCTGCAGAGAGAGCAGCAAGGAACAGCGGTTCAGAGGTTTTCCTTCCAACACACCCTGAGAGTGCTGGAGGGATGAGGCTGCACAGATAGCCCAGGGGTTTGGTCTTGAGGGTGCTGCAGAATAAATCACTGCTGTAATTCAGGGTGGAGGGGACTCACCCCAGAGGAGGAGCCGTCAACCACTGCGCACACCATAAACCACAATTATCTGTGTACTCATTACAGTTGTTACAGGACAAAGGTTTAGATTTAAAGACAGCAAAGGGAAGCAAACAAGCAGAATATGAATTGATGAAAGCTGTGTGCGCTGGTGAGCTGACACCACCAGACTTACTGTGAGAATACTTGTAATACAGCAAAGTTGCGGTTTTCAAGGCCATTCTCAAGGAGTGCTTCAGCATTGTTTTCATGTGTCTAAAAAGAACATGCTTTGCTGTTACCAGCTTAGTGGAAGAAAAGTATTCCTTATTCTCAACAAGCTTATTTCTTTAGGAATTTTAAGGGTGTTTTAGGAATGAATAATTTCCCTATGTAATAATTAACTTCTGATGTGTAAGGTCTCATTCTGAATTAGTTTTAGCCCAACTTAATTTCGTGTTACAGAATATACACAAAGTAGTCCTAATTATTTCACATTTTCCCAACACTTTAAATCTGAGTTTATTATATAGTTTACAAATGTTATAATATATTCATTAACTCTCTCTCTGTAAGTTAGGTACGTGTACCATGGTATTTATTTTAATCAAATGGAGACATTTGGACTGAAATTTCCAAAAACATCTATTGAATTTGTGAGAATGTCACACCTAGAGTGCCAGCCACTGTGGTATTAGCAGAAGTTGGTAAATGCTGATGGCATTTAGCACCTTTATGTATTTGAGCTACTCAGAATGAGTGGACGATTTTAAAAAACATTGATTTTCTCTTCCTGGAGGTGTGATGTCATGAGATATCATCACTAAAGCAGAAAAAAAGAATAGAACATTTCAGAAATATTGGAAGAACACCTCAATCAATGAAAACAATCACAAAACCCATATAATTTGACTAATTTTAAATGCAAGTAAGTAAATACAAACTCCTCTTTTGTGTTTTTAAGCCATCTGGGATGACTGAAGATGGGCAAACTGGGAGAACAGATTATATTAGATTCCTTAAAAGGGAGATACCATCCTAATATTAATCGGATATTCACTTTATTGCAATGGAAAAGGGAAGGAAAAGTATCTATAACTGCAATTTTGTTTTATGTGTGTGTCTTTATTCCTTTTGTTTGTTTGTTTGTTTTTAACTAGAAATACTTATTTTTATTATGAACTGAGCACATATATATGAGGACCAATGGAGAATTTCATGGAGAAAAATAAAAAATTTGTATCCGTGTTTCAGGTAGAAGTTATGCTTCTGTCAGACATTTTGCATTGAAATAAAAATCAGACATGAAAGAAAAAAAAAAAAAAAGAAAGAAAAGCAAGAGAGATCAGAAAATGTGGGGTTTGTCAGCCAGATATAAAATGGCTCTAATGGCTGTTTCTATGGCAACTAAAAATGAATGGCTCTGAAGATAAACCTGGTATTTTTTTTCAGCAGGGACATTAATGCTGCTGTCTACTGGCACACACTCCAAATGATATTCTACCCCCCAAACTTGAGCATGTAAAGATTCAATATCACCATCATATAATTTCACACAGATGACCTGCAACAACCTTTAAGGACAGGGACTGGTCCCTCCCTAGTAGAGTCTCAGCTGCTCTGCCCTGAGCCGTAAACCAGAGCCCTGATCCATTTTTCTTCTGAACTAAAGCCCACCGGTGCTCACCCATCTTTTACGTATGCCAAAGCCAACTCAGCAGTTTTTAACTCCTTGGAATTACATTCCCTTTCATTAAAATCAGTTTATTACACATCATTGCTGTGAGATTCATGATGTCCTTCCAATACCAGTTGAAGTCC
Source organism: Haliaeetus albicilla (assembly GCF_947461875.1). NCBI lineage: Eukaryota > Metazoa > Chordata > Aves > Accipitriformes > Accipitridae > Haliaeetus > Haliaeetus albicilla. The sequence goes on from NC_091510.1 coordinate 15,092,257, forward strand.
TGCAGGTACTTGAAGTGGACACTGCCACGGGAGGAAGGAGAGCTGCCCTTCCGCAACCCCTCCTTCTCCTGCCTGCACCTTCCCTCTGTACCTGGGAAGGTTCATGATACAGTTCACTCCAGAATCCCCCTGACTGGGCAGGATGGATGAGACTTTGCTAATTCTGGGGTCCCCTGTCCTACACAGTCCCCCAAATTTACTCCCTGCTCATCAATCCCCTCCCTGCCCACGTTATCACTGAACGTGCAACACATACCCACTGCTTCATGCAATAAAAAAACCTCTCCTGGTAAGCTGCAACATGGCCATCTCATTCTTTCAGACTCTTTGAAATGAAAAAACCCACATAAAAGAGTAATTATGTCTTGGGGCCACAATGGCACTATGTGTGATCTGCAGAAGACTGAGGACCAGGTGTTTTGTGGGGAGGAAGAAGCCGTTCTCCAGAGGTGACCAGCCGTAAAGAGAGTAGCTGCAAGTCCCTCTGCACCGCTTGGCACTCTCTTAATTAGCAATAAAGTCATAACTTGTGTAGACCGTGGCAAACTGGGTCAGAACAGTGGTCTGGCTCAAAATTACCATGGTAAAAAGAATAAAGCTGACGTGAGGCTGTACGAGCCTTTGTGTGAGCAGTGGGAGTGGCGGGGACCATGCACACAAGGGTCAGGGAAGGGCAGGGTGACATCTTTCAGTGGCAATTCTGGTTTATGCGAGTTCCAAACAACTGTGAAACTATGACCTTGCTTAGCACCTTAGCCTGCCTTTTAGTTCATTAAAGGTTGTTTTTTTTCCAGAAGTTCTGGTGCCATACCCAATGAAAAACAGCCAATTTTTTCAGCTGTGGGTGCTATAAATGTGTTGAATAAAGGACTTTCAGAGAAGAGTGCCTTCAAGCAGTAAAGTGTTTTCACACAGGCTTACTAAAATGCCCAGTGTCAAACTCAACCTGCCAATATGGAATTAAATCCTTAGGAAGCCCCATCTGGGACACAACCCATTCGCACCAGTCTTTACATGAGATGACCTCTCAGTGAGCTACACTATCATGTGTTTCTTTAAGGCCTGTTTTCCATTGCTCACTAAAAATTCCAACAGGGGAATCATTCACAATACAAGCAAAAAGGAGAAGGGCATACAATGCAGTTCACTGGAAAGGGCGAATTAACCAGCTGTAAATCTCTGCTGCCTTTGCAGTGCAGCCGTCAGCTGCAAAACAGTCTGAGGAATCAGCAGAAAAGGCAGGCTGGTTTCAAGAAGTAGGTAGCAAAAAGAACAGAGCCCTGTTAGCGTAAGACATAAAGCGGTATAGTCTTGCATTGAATTTGACGTTCAGTGATGCAACCAGGTGCATTTTAGATGTGAATCCTCCTGACTTTACTTGGAAGCTGATGCAAAGGTTTTGAGGAAGATAAGAAATGTTACTTGTCTACAGGTTCAGTAAATTAGCGGATGTTGTCTGGAGTATGAACAGAAATCATAGACAACAAATGCTTACTCACTCTTCATAGTGAAGCTTGATACAGGAGTAGTGCTAGCACCTTTTTCTTCATTTGCATTGATGTAGAGGGTCTCTGGAACATAATTACTTCTGGTCTTATGAACATGTAGAAAAATGAGATGATTGTATGTCATTTTCTGCTCTGCAGGGCTGTCCAGACTACAGCTGCACAATGAACACATGGGCTGCAAAACTGTGGGCTGTGTATCGACTGTCCCCGTCCTAAGAGACGGTTATGTCCTAGTCGTGATACCAGCGTGCCAGAAGGCTCTCTGGAGGCTACTCCATATCTGTCTCCACATTACTTGAATCAGGGCAACCATCTCTAACTAGCATCTGTCCTTGCAGCATGTTGTAGTTGCCTACAAAAAGGCAAGGTTTTGAGCCCCAGTTCTGTCTTTGAGATCTCAGTGTCAATGTCCTGTGATATTTTACGTATGCTCATCACACTGCAGCATTGGGGGAGGATATGCATGGAAATGTACAACTTTGCATCCCTGCTGTAGCAGATGGGGACAAAATTCAACTGTATGGCATCTTTTTGGGGAGGGAGGGGATTAAGGCTAGCAGAGAGTGCATATAATAGAGCAGAGTACAGAAAAAAATGCCTCTTGCGGAAGAGTGGTTCATTTCCCAGGGTATCCTTTTCAGCATCTGCACTCTCAAAAGCTTCAAAAGAAGCTGTGAAAACTCCAGTTCTGGCAGGTATAGGAAAACCCAACAGCAGGAAAATTTCCTTCTGATTTTAGTATTTAAAGACTGGCTTTTTTGGCCATCCTGAACTCCAAAGCAAGTTATACACCCTCAAAAACTCTTCACTGTAGTTTGTAGGTCTGTCTGGTTTCCTAATAGCGCATTCTAACTATGTTGTTGTAACTCTGGATGTCCCTTCTATCTATATTTATATCTGATACTATTTTGAGTGCTTCTAAATTCATAGCTTGATTTGATTACAGCTACAGTGGTAAATAATTGAAAAATAAGCTCAGGACAGGAAAATCTTATAATATATCTGGACTATCTACTACAGTAGATGGCACTATAACTTAAGTGAGCAAGTCAGCTGAACTGGGATCTTGCAAACCTCTAAATAATGGGATTCTTTGTGCAATTTTAAAGAACATTCCAACAAAGTAAGTAAGGATCAGGCCTTTGGCATGCATCTGTGTTGTGGCCAAATTCCAGTTTTAGATTTTTCAGGTCAAATTATTTCCTTAGGAAAACTATGAATCATGCATTTGCGTAATAGTTTTTCCATCTGCTTGCATTTCTCCATTCAGAGACTTATTTTTGTTCCTTTTAATATTTCACCTGAAAACACATACATCTTGTTTTCTTTATTAAATTCTGTGAAAATCTTTGGATTGCTATCAGCAACATACAACATAATGATCTAATCTTGCTATCTTGTTATTACTAACTGAAATGATCCTATCTGGCTATAAATTGGGAAGATCACATCCTGGAATGATAACTGCACATACTCGGTATTTGCACATTAATTTGATCTATCTGAGCTCAAATGTATATCTGACCCTACACCCATAATATTGGAGCACCCCAAAATAATTTACTGCTTGTGCTCTCATAATATCCCAGGAGGTAGGATGGCAATGTTACTCATATTTCCAAATAGAAAAACGAAGAACAGATAGACCAAATAGCTTCACCTCATTCACATAGGGACTGCCTTAGAATGGAGGCTTGCATTACCTATGGAATATATCTGTATCTCAGATACACATAGAGCACATTTTTGTTCTGTGTATCCCATTTGAAGAAAATAGTTCACATTCCTCTACACTGGTGTTTAGGTTGTTCTGGTGTTTTGCAGAATGAAGGCTTGGTCTGAAGCACGTCTTGCTGTTAATCCCTATATACTTTGGAAAAGGCCCTAAACACTGGATAGCTGAAATAAAGATGGTTGCTTTAGACCACCCTAAGGCATTTATAGCTGTTACTAAATTTCTTTTCAGGGTATTGAAAAAATCAGAGAGCTGTAGATAAATTAATTCTCTGTCTTGATAATGTAAAAGATAAAGACAAGTTGAATCTCTCCAAGAAGCAGAGAAAGAAGTAATTCTACAAGAAAGCATAAGAGATGTAAACCTTCCCATGATGTGTCATTTTATTGTCCAGTGTATATTGAAATACAGCTGTGGCAGCTACTGCATTCCATCAGGGTCATTGCTTTCTTCAAGATAATTTTGGATATGTATGGACCTTTGTTTCTTCAGTAATACACAGACAAAATAAAACCAGATCTTGAGGTGTAAGGTTTTTTGTTAGTGCTCAAGAAGAAGTGCAGAAAGGACTCTGGTATTTTTTTATTATATTTCACTGGCCTCTATATGACGGTGTTCATCGGACCAGTTATGCTGCTAGTAGTACTTCCTATAATGCAGTGTTTTTCTAGTATAAGAAAAAGAATTTAAAGACAACAAGAGCTGAATCTGAAAGCCAGGGAGAACAAGATATTGCTGCCTTAGGAATATTATTTGTTTGGTAAAGAGTTCACAAAGCCTTTCCAAAAGCTAAATCTTCTGTGATTCAAGTTTGCACTAGGGTACACTAGATTGCCAGAATAAAAGCAAAGAGCACACTTTTATGCAAACAAGGAAAATCCTCACAACTGTTATTCATAATGTACATTTTTGGTAAGATTGATTTTTTTCTTACCTTGACACATAAACAATCATGTAGGAAATCTCAGATGAGCAACTATTCAAGACATGATTTGAAACGGTAAACTGGGCCTGGGTAAGGCAAATAACTGAAACAGTAAAGGAGTGAATCTAAATAAATAAGTGGAAACTGCAGGCACGTTTTTTATTCCAAAAAGACCAGTTACCAAGGACTACTTTAAAATACAAATTTACAATGCAAATTTTTCAGGAAATTATATCCACCATGAAATACAGTAGAGAGAACTCATTTTTAGTTTCACAGGTGTCTCCTTTCTATGGAACCTGTCTTAAAAATGAACCTAATGAGGGTTTTCATATAGTGATATTCCCTGAGCTAACCTGCAGAGGAGCCTCACTCACTCCATCAACAAGGGTGTCCTGAACTAGATACCTTAATTCAAACAGTGTGAGCGTCCGTCTCAGGCTGCTATAATTTTATAATATATTTCACTGAATCATTACATACTATTCTAATAACTTGCTTTTTGGATGTTACATCATTAAACTACACATACAAAATAAAAGGGTCAGAATCCTTAGATCCAGGGTACTACTTTAAGAAATGTGTCTCTGAAAAGTTTATGGTTTAATATAAGCCATTTATATATATGTGAAAGAATAATCTTGAAAATATGTTCTTATAATAGTAGTTATATTAATTTTATAGGCATGATGATTCTTTTCATCTGCCCATAACAGACTTACAAATTAAAACAACCTCACCATGGTTGTACTCAATGTACTGTTTGATTCTGTTTTGCCAGAATTACCTAAAGAAGTCCCTTATTTCTTCCACAGGTACTGTAAGGTTATGAAAAGACTTCAAAAAAATTATTCACTACCAACTCTGTATCAGTAGGCAGCGTAACTGCCCTGCTTTTGACGCCCTGAACAATCTGGGATGACTCAGATTCACAACTTTACTTTTGGGAAGGTTAATTTTAGAATGCTTGTATAATTTTTTTTTTAATGTATTATTTGCACGTGTCTTTTCTGATCCCTCAAAACTTGCATTGCAGTTTGTTTCCCAAAAAATAAACTCATTTAGACAGTGCCTATCCCTGATCTTAGCTTGCTTCTTTTCCAGTTCTTCAGCTTTCTCATCATCTGGGGCTGGAAAATTTAGTCCTTTATACTTCTTTTGCAGGAATGTAACACCTACTCAAAACTGGTATTAAATTGAGGCCTTATGATTTAAAAGGTTGGCTAAAAAGTTGAATTTATGTACTCAGCTGCTATATGCTTGGTTTTAATCTGACAATAGGTGAAATTTTCTACCAATATGATCAGGGAAACATAGCACATAGTTCAAAATGAAAATGGTTGTGCTTCCTATTATGGAAAGGAAACACATTTGCTCATGCAGTCAAAGGTGTTTCTTTATCTAGAATTACTTTTTACAAATGTTTTATGTTGCATTTAGCACATTTATCAGAAACAGTAAGTTCATAGTAATTCTTTGATTTCACATACTACCTGCTACACGACAATATTGACCATGACTGACATGGGACTTACTGGCATTTGTTGTTTTACTTTAATTTCTAAGGGAAATTCAGCATTTGAGTCCTTAGTAGATGAATGTTTTCTTGTAGACATATTGATATCGCACCTGTTATGGTGAATTTAACAACCATAAGCCAAATGTAGCACATTCACTTAACAGAAAAGCATAAGAACCGTACAGGAACAGAGGGAAGACTTCAGTGTGACACTTGCATTTGGAGACAGTGGTAACAGGCAATCACATGGTTTCTTGCATTTGTAATGCTTGGTGCCATGCCAACGTGATCAGAGTTGTCAACTGATTTTTTTTCCCAACTTCAAATGCACCTCCCAAATCCTCAGCAAACTCTTAAGCCTTAATTGAAAACACCTCATTGCCTGCATTTTCTGAAAGGAGGAAAAATGTCAAAATATTTATCTTAGAGACAATTTACTGGATCAATGTGCCCTGTAGATAATTTGTTGGGACAACAGGATACTTGGTTGGGAAAAGGATGTGATTATCTAAAAAAAATTTATTACTTACATGGTTCTCTGCACTGGAGTCAAATCTCCTAGTAAATGAACTTTTCTTCTGGTTCTGCCACATGCCATGTCATTTTAATGCCTACAATGATGGAGATGGGGAGAATGTCACGGGGAAATATTCTGAAGAAACAGCAGACATTTCTGTTTGCTTTCAGACATTTTAGTTAATGTTTTCTACCTTATAAGAACAGGTGTGAGCTTTTAATTATTAGTAGGATCTCAAAGTAGGCTAAGCACAGGGTAAGCAGATAGGAAATGGGAAGAAAAACTAGAAACTAATACAATTGTTCTGGTGATTTAGCAGCAACATTTCTAACTCATACAAAGCTTAGGAAGCAAAAGGGCTTCTTGTGGGAGATGACAGACACAGATGGTTGATTAAATCTAGCAGAGGAATAAAAGGGCCACTTTTGTAGGAGGTAGGCGATACCTCTCCCAGTTACAGCAGAGTGCTTGAGTTTCTTAAAAGAGCTTTTGTTATGTTCATGCTCACAAGGGGAATGCTTAATGTGGATAATCTCTCTAATCACTATGCAATATGAAAGTTTATTTTTTCTGGAAAGGTCACTGCCAGAGCTCTTGAGAGAGAGGATGAAAAGGGTGTGAACTCTGAGAAGTTGTAAACTGAGGGGGGAGAAGAATCCTGACCTTGTAAGGCCGTGGAAAGGAACAAAAGGAGGAAGGAAGATGAACCAGAGAACAGAGGGGAATACAGCAAAAATGTCACAACGAGCATGAAGTGTCTTCTGTAAGGGAATCGGTGGGAGTTGCATGCTATCAGTGTCTGAAGCTGGCAACAGTGACTCTCAGGACAGCAATGAACACTATTTAACTGGGGAAAGATATCACCAGATGTTGTTTCTTTTCTCTTGCATTCATCATTTTGTCTGTTCTGATTTATCTCTCTCTGGTTTATATCCTCTACTTTTACCCTTCTGTGTGTGAACAGGTACATCTCAACTCTAAAAGCATCCTTAGTGATATATAGTGTGAACTTGCAGTTATGGTGACTAGAAAGACTGAAATATTTTCCCTGTGTATTTCAGGGCAGGGAGGAAGATAACCTTAATGTGTATTTTTAAACATACTTTGTAAAAATATTTACACTCTATCATTGTTAGTTTGAATAATTAAATTATCACAAACACTGTAACTTCAAAGAAAAACAGAATACTGTATCAATTTCTTTGGCTTACACAACCAGGACTTACAATGTGGCAGTGTGAAGATTATCTAGTATTTGATAATGAAAGTCCCAAACCCACTGAAAAAAAAAAAAAAGTGTGTGTGTATATATATATATATATCTATGTTTACTGCAGAGTCCTAGAATCCCAGGATTACATGGTAACTGAGGCTGGAAGGGATGTCAGGAATTCTGCAGCACAGCCTCCTGCCCCAAGCAGCATCAGCCATGAGACCAGACCACGTTACTCAGGGCTTTATCCAGTCAGGTCTTGAAAACTTCCAAAGATGGATACTGCACAGCATCTCTGGAAAACCTGTTCCAGTGTTTGACTCTCCTCAATGTGAAAAATATGTGTGTATTTACTGGTGTATGCCAGTGAGCCAATATTGCTCTTCAGGAAGATGTACAGGTCAGAAGCATACAAGAGCTTCATGTCAATACTTCAAAATATTCATACCAGGATTCCAGAATTATGTTTTATAACTGTGCTCTGTGTGTGTAAATATATATATTTGTAGAAGGCTGAAGCGAATGCAGAGGACTGCTGATTAAACAGAAAGCCTCAAAAATGCCCAGCTGGGTAACACCCAAAGCAGATTAATGTCTAAAAAAGGCTAGAATTTCTACATTCAGGTGAGTATTTTATGATATGTAATACAAGAAACATCTGTGGCTCCAGCCAGCTTCTCACGAAAGGAAGTTCTGATTACAAAGCTGTCATAGCAGTATATGCTAACATATATACTTAATGACAATTTCAAGTCGAGGAGAACACTGAACGGTTCTCACCCTCTGGAGCTGGGAAGTGATGTGAATCGCAACCCTTCAAAATCCCAGAGGCAGAACCTAATGATTCATGAGATTAGTTTAAAAATAGGGGGGTTAAAAATAGTAAATGTTCTTTTTGTTGGTATGCTGGTTTTAAATCCATATAGTTCACATTTTCTGGCTTCACAGCCCTGAAATCTATTGAAAAATGCAACTACTTAAAAACCAAACAAATAGCAACTGACATCATTGTATAATCCAATGAAACTATGAGCTTGGCTTTATACTGACGAATGGGGCCTTTACACTGCAAAAGGGCCTTGGTGTAAGTAAGAGTCAGGCCCAGGAGTTTTAGTCCAACCAGATCAATATCTTCTACAGCAGGATGGTAATTAAACCCACTATACCTGAAGCATGAGTTTCTGCTTTTTATTACAGAAGTCTCAGCTCAAGATTGAGGAAAGATGACGCTTTCTTCTGAAACGCTGAACTCCTGATCCTGCTTTATGGATCATCCCTCTTTCCTAAGGAATGTAGAGGAGCCAGTGTGAGAAGGTGGATGGGTCTGACATGGACTGTCTTCTGTGTGCTACCCTGCTCTGTATTTCTGCAGCTATATTTCTGACATACCATCCTCTGTTCTGTCCTTGCAATGCCCTTTGCACTGTGATTTGGTGGGGTTACTGGAAGACAGTCCTACAGCTGTTTTCCTTCGTGCCTGCCCGCGCTCCAGAAACCATCTTAGTTACAGAGTGTTTAGGACTCTTCCAAAATACTCATTTTTTTCAGGGCATAAAGCTTTTAGGGTGCTGGTGAAGATCTTGTGACAAACCAAGTCCTAACATCCCTTCCTCAGATATTTAAATTTTACTCAGTCAAAACTCCCACTGACTTCACTAAGTCTTTTGAGATTTGGCCCTATCACATAAGCACATTGCAATCAGCTATAAAAGAAGCAACAGAACTGAATCCCAGAGAGTAACATGAGAGTAACATACATTATTTCCATCCAAGTAAAAAGATCTTCCGGGATTTTCTTTTCTGGCCAAATCTAAAGCTAAACACATTACTCATCTGTGCACAAGTCTGTTTGCTTTCCAAGCCAAAACGCACTAGAAAAACAGGAAATAAGAAGATTGTGATATATAAAACTAGGTTGCTCTGCTCTGTTAATTTGTCAAAGCCACAAAATGTGTTTTCCATTAGCTTTCAAGTACTTGGTGAAATGTTTTGTGCATCTGTCTACCCATCAATCCATCCATCCATCCATCCATCCAGGCATCTTATTTTTTTCTGAGCGGAGCAGAAGTTCAGCATGGTTTTCAGCTATATTTCTTAGAGGCTTTTGTTTAGAGAAAGCAACTGATATCAAAATTTAGACTGTGTTTTGCTTGTACTGATAAGACTGTCCCCTTGAAAGGGGAGTAAAACAGTGTTAAGAACCTCATGCTGAAAAGTGCAGTTCTGCTGGTGCTAGTCCCAGCAGTTCAGGAGGTGCAGTCCTTCCTAAACTCCTTCCTAAGGGCAGCTAAGAGAGAAGGAAAGTTGTTGGAAAAATCCCATTGATTTCCAAGTGCACTGCATTACTCCCTAAACAGCAGTGTTCACCCTTCTTTTCCACACTCCTTAACTTGCATTCTCTCACCAAACCTCCATGCAACAACAAACACCTATAGCTCTTTATTTTCTGACTATGTTTTCGGAACTGAATGAAGTGATTTGGTGACTGGTGATTTTTGAAAGACTCTTAGAGAAGTCTTAAGAGTATGTATACTGCATTTAAGCCTTGGAAACTGTGGCAACTTTGGCAGACTGTGCTGAAAATGGAACTCCAAAAATTTAACATAGCTCTTTCTTTTTGTAAACTCCAAAAATGTATAGATGTGGGAAATTATCATCACCGAGTCTCAATACACCCAAACACTCCAATTTTTAACAATTAATTCTACTAGAAATACATGGGTTTTTTCACCTACACACCTATATTCATTGTGCTTGTAATGACTATGTGTGAGAAATCAGAAAGTCCCGTTTACTTGTAAATATATTAATCCTAAATATAGAGCCCAGGCAACTCTAGTTCAAGTTTTCCTCTTAATTTACTAAACCTTTGGACTATACTAAACCTTGCTGAAGTGTAAAAATGTTGCTGATCATGCTGTTATAATAGCACCTGAACAGACAAGCGGATGTATTTAAGCTAACTTTAGTATGACTTGAAAACATACACTGTAATTTTAAAAGAAAAGTAATTATATCCATGTGCTACATTTGTTCAAGTGCATACCTTGTCCTGTACTGAACTTGCTCGGGTAGGTGAGCCTTCACTAGTGATATAGGTCTCCACGTCTGCTATCTGATCCAGTAATCTTTGGACATCACAGTTTTCAGGGATAAAATCATAAGAATCCTCTGTGAAATTAAAAATGGGTCAGGCAATTAAATGGCCAATGCTAAACTGGTGGTCAAATGGTTTATCAGTTTCATGAAATTATTCCTTGTCTTCTTCCTGTGTTCCCTCCAAAGTTTTATGACAGAAAGATGGAATTGCAACACCAATATGTATGGACGACAGGGTAAAACACAAATCTTCGCATACTTCATTGGCTTCCCAAATCCACAAAAATACAAATTCAGTCTTGTGGATTAGTATTTACAATAGACAAAGAAGAGATAGGAATTACAGCTAACATACAAATTGTGTGATTGCTGCTGGCAGTCCTTATAAAACCAAGTGAATTCTGAGAATGCTGAATGTGTCTTTAAACAAATTTCTTGAGCGTGCAATAGAGAATACAGATATGAAGTCATTGAAATAATGTATTAACAATTTTTCCCCTATAAAAGGCAATTTTAAAAACACAGAACCTATAACGAATTTCAGGACTTTGGTGAGGATCACGTGGTGATGGTACAGCTATGATTTCACGATTAGGTGAAGCCAGAAAATGTCATGACAGTGGAGAGTCCGTGGACTTTTTGTCAGGACTAACCTCATCTTTGTCAAGGTGAGCTACAAATGCAAAGCTTGGTATAGGCTTGGCCTTGTATTGTGGAACAAGCTACATTTTAATATATTAAGTAATTAGGTATTTAAGTTATTGTGCCAAATTTCCGACTGGCATGTACAACCCTAGGTGCCAATAAACATGTACTACATATACCCTAGCCGTGTAATCGCTATTATTAATATTGCTAATTTTTTAATAACCATTTAAAAACCAAAACCAAAGTTTGCAGCTGATGTATGTTGCTAAATGCCATACACTGCAAAGAGTGTCCATCAGCATTAAGCAATCCACAATTCTTCACAGAAGCAGAGTTGCAAGACAGGACCCAGCAGCAAAGCCAAAGTATGTCCAAAATTGTACCTCATTTCTGTGGCAAGAACATATTCTTTCAATGGTGAATGAGTTCAAATGTGCTATTGTACTTTGGCTTGGATTCTTCAAACCTGAAACATCATATATTGATGATCACATCTGTTCCTAAGGCTGAAAGACTAGATCATGTTGTTGCCGAAAAACTCGGAATAAAGAACTTATCAACACCAATTTAGTGTAGATAAGCAGACACTTCTTTATTGATGGCCGGGTGCGCGGGTGAGTCCTCTCACGAACCACGCACACCCGAACACCAAAATCATACACCTTATATTGAACTTATTCATACATATTCATTAGATTTCTGGCAAATGTTATGCATATTCATTAGATTTCTGGGAAGTTATTAGCATACGTAAATGTCCTTTACGCAGGCGCATTGAAGGTCTCTGGTGGTCTTCTAGAGTCCTCTGGTGGTCTTTCATAGTCTTCCTCACTTGTCCGCTTCTTGACCTTCTTTAGGTGATTCTGCACAGTTTGGCCCTTGGCAGATAACTACAAGTTGCTTCATTTGACTCTTCTCAGTTCCCATTAATTTGAAATTCTGACATCTTATGCATTCTTCTAGGTTATAATATACTCCTACAAATAAACACTATATCCAAATTATCTTAAATCTTAAGCTTGTTATCTAAGTTCTGAATGTTCCTACTAGATGATTTTAACCAATTCCTCCGGCCCTGTTACAGGGCTATACAGAGGTTTTCACAGCAGCTGTTGGTTGTTGGTTAAATGTGTAAAATGCAATAGATATACAATTTTTGCTAAAATATTTCTTATAATTCTATATTCCTATTAAAATTGAATATGATTAATTCTAACTAATAACAAATCAATAACAAATCAGTAACAATGTGAAGGACTTTGCTACCCAGAGTGGACCCTGAACACCAGCACCCAAAATTGCTACCCTTTAGGCCGGTGATCAGATATGACCTCAGCTGGGAGGCATCTAAAATCCTTGGCTTTTCAAACATCCTGAAGGTTCAGCCTCTCTACCTGTGCAGAAGCGCCTCAGTTTTCGACAGGGCTCAGCAAATTGTTTTGTGTCTCATGCACGTACTGCATGTACCTCACCCGAGTTCAGAAACAAGAGTTCCTCTGCCGAAGTCTCTTTGATGGTGTGCTCCAGGAGGTGTCAAAGCCTCTCTCTCTCGTGCGTCAGCAGGAACAGTCTCAGGCTACTGCTTCCACTTAAATCATGATGTGGTTGGTGTGGCAACACCACTCCTTTTTCACAGTTGCCCCAGAGCTGCAGTTCTCTCCTTCGCCAGGGAGCATTGACGACTCCTATTTCACATCTCCCGTCTCTTTCAGAGACTGGCTTAACCACTGATCTGTGAGTTACTCCACCTTCCAGTTGAATTTGTGCTCCTGTGAAGAAAAGAATTAACAATTTCTGAGGCCTGAGGGAATACCCAGACAGAGCCTGCCTTTGTGACTGCAGCCCTCTTGCTGGTGGGCAGGATGCTACTGGTCTTTTGGCTGTAAATGAGCAATACAGGAACCATAATAAGGCCAGTATGGGAAGGGAACCTGCCCTAGAGGCGGCTCCTGTGATACTGGAGAGACACCAGTTCCCACCAGTTGCTCTTCCTTAAGACAGTGGCTACTTGCCGCTGCCAGCAGCAGGACAGCTGGAGGAAGATGGGAAGGAGGACACTGGGGAGGGGGCCACCAGCAGCAACTGGAAGTGGCTATAAGGAGACAGAAGACCTATCTGAGGGATGAGCGTGCCCACCTTCCTCCCCATCGTCCTGGTCTTTGCAGCCTCCCTGGCACCGGCAGCAGTGTGGCCAGAGGTGCTGGCTGGGGAGGAAGGGCATTAGAGACTTGCATTTCAAGAAAGGCAGAATCAAAGCAAGCCACTTTTTATGGCACTGTATAAAACAAAAACGTCTATTCTGGGAGCAGATGCTGGAGTTGAGGTGATGGCCCTGCCGCATGGGCAGCGCTCACCCTTTCGCTGGTGTTTTTGCTGCCCTTGGACGTTGCCTGCACCATTAGGAGCTAAGCGCTTGAGTGGTTTGCACCCTGTGTGAGCAGATTCACGCTCTGCAGGCGTGCTTCTCAACGGAGGATGTGTCTGCCTATTATGCCGGCTCTGCGATTTATCGTTTGCCAGACTGAATACCCTCATCAACAGCCTTGTGTTCTCAGTGAGATGTTATGTGCTGGGGGAGCGGGAGGGTTCAGCAGAGGCCTCCTTCCCCATTCCTCATAAGCAAGCAGTCTCTTTCTTTCCCCCATGCAAAGCAAACATTCAGCTATCAGGGGAAAAATTTAACTGCTGGGACAAATTGTAAACTTCTGCAGCGAAAAGCGCAGACAATTAAGTCCAGTAACTGGTTCTTTATTACAGGCTTTTCACGCCAGGTTCATGCATGGGAGGTCTGGATTCATGTGGTGCATGAAGCTGAGCAAAGGGGGCATAGAGAATGAGGGATTAAATCAAAGGGAGGGTGGGGTGATGGAAACCGTGGGAGGGAAGAACGAGTGGGAAGAAAGACGGGAGGAAAGGGGGGAGATAGGAAGGGTACAGGCAGTTGAAGAATGGGAATGGGTTAGTGGGTGATCATACAGATGATGTGAATCATCCTGTGCTGATCTCTTCTTCCACTCTGTTGACTGCTGAAGCTATCACTTGACATTTTTTCATGATGTCTTACTGAGAATAGAATTAACTCTCATGTTTTCAGTGAGCAGAAGGTGAGCTGTTAAAAGTTAAAGACTAGAAACGAGTAGCTTTTGGAAAAGGTGCAGCTCCTCACTGATCTGGAAATAGAGCTGAAATGGAAACTTCATTAAAAAGTTTAAGTCCTTGCCACCTGGCAGATTTCCTACTTTTTAAAGGGGCAATTACAGTCCAGTAACATGTTTTGCTGAATTGTGGGAAATGATTCATTTTTAATGTGGCAGCCCCAGAAGAGAATTCTTTTCACTGAGTTATATTTTTCCCTTCTCATAATCAATTTGAGATGTGTAAATATCAGTACATGATATTGGCAACTGGAGTCAGTTGCAGAGCTTTTTCTGAATTAAACTCACCATCTACCAGACATCTGAGCATTTTTGTAAGGAACAGGAAGACAAGCTTTAAGGATTTGCCTTTCCTTGTGGGCTGCAGGATTTGGCTAGTCCAGTTGCACAGAGGATATATCTGTCTTGAAGACTTTTCTGGATCTGGGCAGGGATCTCTTGTACTTCATCTTCCACCACAAATATCCGCCTTGAGGTTCATTTGTCTGTCCCAGTAGTGTTGCCAAGAAGAAGTAATTGGAGTAGCATCTAACAGTATTGTCGGACACTGTGATTTTAATTTCCAAAGTGACTACAGTAATTTTTTTCAGCTGGGCCTCAGTGCTCTTGTTGGCAGCCATCTTGTTTGAGAGGATGACTCTCCGTTCTTCTCGTCTTTCAGCAGAGTCTTCTGTTGCCAGATACTTTCTTGATGTTAGTTTTAGAGGTTTTGAGGTACCCGCTGATTTATTCTGGAGGGTTTGGATGGAAGCTCTGGAGGTAAGCGGGTATCCAGACACCTCTGGCCCTGGCAGAGTGTGTCCCTCTGGGCCACGTGGCCCATCTGGATGGATGGAGTCCCTCCAGCTGTGCTCCCCAGGGTGGGCGACAAATCAGACAGAAGGTGGCTTCATTTTGCTCCTGCTGCCAAGTGTAGCAGCAGCCTAAGGGCAGCTTTTACTATCTGAGTGTATAATTTCCTATATATTATCAATTAGAGGAGGTTCTCTTGGCCACGATTTTGCTGATGAACCACCAGTGTCATGCCAGGCATTACAGAGGAAAAACCCCGTCAACTAGATCACCATGACTACATCTGTACATTAGAAGGAGCTATGTACGTACACTATAGGGAGGTCATCTAGCAGCCAAGATCTGAAAAAGGAATAAAAGATCTGTCAATAAAGGCAAGGAATATTGCCCTGTTTTTGAACACACCCAGAATGTGCATGGCAAAGCTCCTGTACAAACAAAACCAAGATAAGCCCTCCCAGGTAGTGCTGGTGAGACACAGCAGAAAGAGCCTTCACAGTGTTTGGGTGTTAGATTTACGTCCATGACTTCGGAATGAAGAGCTCTGGAAACCAAAAGACATGCAATCATAGAAGCACAGCTCGTGGTATATTTCTAAATAAAAGCAGAAGAATCATCATGTTAGAGGATTAAAATTATTTATGTCTTCTTCATCAAGTTGGTTTGTCTGAGGTTGCACTTTATCTGTATCTCATCAAGAAGAGGGCATAAACTATAGTCATGACTGGATAGTGCTGCATGGGCAGGTTTTCCCATAACTCCAACATCAACATGTGGAACTGGTGTAATCCAGACCTGGAACTCTTCAGTAAACAAAAATAGGCCCTCACTTTGGTTTTGTTTTTTAAACCTGACTGCAAATCCCATATCTTTTTTTTGTTGAAATGCTGCTCAGCATTCCAGTGAGACTGGAAATCTTAATTAATTTATCAATTTTACTTTATTTCCAGCGTGACACAGGGAACAGTTTAATCTATGCCTGCTGTCAGAACTTGTCAAACTGGAGATGTATCAACCAAAATTATATCATATGTTCCTCATTGTTGTGAATTGTGTGCTTTATGACAACAAGATAGAAGAGGAAGATTTATCAGGAGAAGATTGCCAGATGCTGTCCAGAGAGTAGAGGAGGTCTTTAGCTCTGAACTAGGCTGAGTGCTTGTTCCTTACCAAGCCAATAAAGTCCTGGCACTGTAACAAATGCTGCATGTGTATTTGGGTTTGAGAAGGAGACAATGAATAATAAAATATCCTAACTGAATGGGGATAGAGTTAGCTTTGAAAGCTAAAACACAGGTTTTTTTCAGATGTCCAAATTAAAACACATCTCATTATCTATATAAAAAAATAATCTTGAGCATTCCAATTATCTATTAAAAATGTGAGTCTCTCATAATTTGTGGAGACTGTGAATTTTAGAAAGCTGTTTCCCATTCATCCTCCTTGCTGCTGCTGCTGGAATAAACTACGAACTTTGACTTCCAAGATAATAGCAAAGTAGCAATTGGCTAGTGATTGAGGTAGAAAAAAAAAAAGAGAAACATTTGCTTTTCTTGGTTTTTTTTTTTCATCTTTTCATTTGGTGTTTTATTTTCACATTCATGGAATCTCTAACAAGGCTTCCAAAAAGTTTTGGAAGAAAAAGAGAGCTATGCACAAAAAAGTTCCTGATTGTTAGCAAATTTAAGGCAACTAAAATGAGGGATTCGAGATAAGTAAATCTAAGAGGTATCAAGATAAAAAATAGTTCAGGCTTAATGACAGTAGTATTATAAAAATCAGTGATGTGTTTTCAAGTAAGTTACATGCATGAATGATGTCTTGGAGGAGTGTTTACATTGGCTGCACGGTAAGCAGTGGAAAGAAAAGAAAAAGGAGAAGTTTAAAATGAGAACCTGAATAAGTGCTGTTGGTACTGAAGTGGTTAAGAGCCGAGAGACTTGTGAATTTAGCATGTGTATTTGAAGATCTGAGATGGAGAGAATGAATTATATTCTTATTGAAGAGGGATACAGTTGGCTTTGAAAGCCAGAAGTCAGCTCTGTAAATGTGTGTTTCTAACTGATCTGTTAAAGCCAATTTTTCTGATTATGTAAAGAGGGACTGTTGATTTAAGTTAAGCCATAAAGTTCATGTTTTGTTATAGAGAAGAGATGGAAGCAATGGATAACATACACAAAGTAAAGACTGATAAACAGATCACCAGAAACTCACCAGTGGAGAGAGGTTGCTTAGCTCTGCTTTAAGTGGTTTTTTTTCTGGTTTTATTATCATATATGTGCAAGTTAAAGGGAAAAGATAAAACATTATTATCAGACTGATTGCTGTAGCTGAACTTAAAAACAACAGAAAAATATTAACAAATTGATGTAGCATGGAGAAATAGAACCCACTTTAACCATGCCTCCATCTCCAAACACATTAAACTGTTTCTCTCCATGAGGATAAATGTACCTCCATTATTGATAGAAGTCACGACTAACAGATCTCTAATACATAAACGAACAATGTCTGTGTATGTAACAAAGTACATACAGGTAGATGTGAATTCATATCTATAAAATGTTGAGCACAATGAAAAAGAAAACGTGAGTCAGTTAAGTGTAGGAATGCTTATTATGGTAAAAAGTACTTTGAAAGACTGTATAGCTGCACATGTAGTTTTGCAGCATTGAGGTTAGAAAAAAAGTCACCCCATGCAGGGCTATATTGAGAATGTTTTTAAACACTTATGGGAGGGACCTGATGCAAGGGAAATATCATATGGTCAAAAACAGTTGTCATTTGTGGTGGCTGATAATCAAAACTTTCTGTATGTGTACAATTTGCAAGCATTCCAATTTCATGAAAAAGGCCGTGGGGGGTGGGGGGGTGGGGGTGTGTGTGCTGTGCTGGTGGTGGTGTTGCTGAAAAAACTGACCAGGTAATGTTAGAAATGTATAGCCAAGTTAAAAGAGAAATATGTTGCCACTGGGGTCATATAATCGCAAACCCACCTGCTCACTCAGAGTAACCCCCAAAATGTTCTGGTTTAACCTTGTTATTTATCAGTCAAGGTAGATTAGAGCAAGGCAAAACTTTCTGGATGGTTTTACTGCTAGCTTAAATTGCCAATCAGCCTGGGCAACACATCTGTGAAGACCTGCACCTACAGCCATCAGATGATTGCTTATATTTTAGCTCAATCATGTGTGGCCTTGTAGATTGTTTAGAAATGGGTCAGTTGTGTATGTGAATCTTTTCAGTGCCTAAAGTGACAAAAATGCATGTATTTGTAGTGTAATCTCCATGAAGGGTCATGATTACAATTACATGATATGCATAGAAATGACCATCAGACTCCATCACGTAAAGGCAGTTGTCTGATAACTTTAAACAAGTGCCTTTAGGTACCTGCTAAACTACTGTGGTACGTGCTAAAATGCCCTACCTTTACTGGATTCGTCAGCTGGGTAGCTTTCCAGAAATTACAGTCTGTTTGAATAAGAAGATTACTCATGCAATAGCAGCCATGGTGGGAATCCCTCCTAATGATGGCTTCCTACAGCTACAGGCATTTTCAGATGGGGCTTTCCCTTTTACAGTTGTCATTTTAATTGTTATAATGATTTTGTTAACTGTGCAAATTATTTTGGCTGTAAAAATTAAATGCTTAGCAAAATGAGTAACGGCAATACACCAAAGCTGTGAATTACAGGCCATGCCCAGGCCTGTGACCATCATTACCAGGCAGGACCAGGTAGGAAACAGCAGATGGCTCCTAGGAGAGCCTTTGCTCAGTCCTGATCAGGAGCTTTTAGCTAAAAGGGTGTTTGCAGTACCCTTTCTGTTCTTGGGACTGATATAGCTTGCAGTTTGCAGATGATCGGAAGGGAAAGTTTTGGTTGCCCATAATAACACTGAGTTTGCAATGTTAGAAATCATCCTGGCTGTAGGACGGGTGACAGTGAACCAGGTTTCGTGGGCTGGCCCTGCAGTGGTTTCTCCTGGAGTCACAAAGCACTTCTCTGAGCTTCCTTGCTTTTCAGAGCAGTACATTTGTGATGCAACAGGGCAGATTTTTGTAGAAATTTGCCTTCAACAGTAGAAAGAGATTCTGGGGCCAAATTCCTGTGTGTCAGAATGGAAAGGGTGTGCTGGTAGAAAACAGCATCACAAAGCATATAGTCAGAAAAATGGAAACAAAACTGCAGTGTCCCAGACCTCAGAACAGTCCAGATACCATCAGTGAAAGAACAAGATTGGCTCAGAGTGATGTGCATCCCAGAAAGGCAGGACAACAGCCCTACTGTAGATTATTTCTGTGAATACAGAGGACTAACACAGTAACAGCCCGTACCAGAAGGCAATAGTGTTGTGTTAGTGGCTTACAGACAATATTAAATCTTTCAGAACATAGAAAAATACCCCTGCAAAGCAGGGTGATTTTGAAAAGACTCCTTGTGAAGGGTAAGGGCGCCTGACATGTGAGTCTTCTCAGGAAACTCGTTCAAAAAAGTATCTAGAGAGTCCTCATCATTACAAATATATGCAATACCTGATACCGGTTTGTGGCAGCCACACAAGCCATCACAGACAGAAATGAACATTTATTGATGCAGGATGACTGTTATGTGACTCTTCACTATCAATGAATTTATTACACAGAATTATTGACACCATAGTTTGCAAGAGCCTGGTGTTCCCAAATTAGCCTCAGCAGTCTTAGCATCATGTAGCAGTGGATCTAACAATCTATTTCCCAGTAAAATTGAAGGGTGACCTTAGTCTCATGTGTCAGGGCCTGATCCTGTACTACAGTGCCAATAGTCTTCTCAAATGTAACAACACTTTCTGGGAATTGGAACAACATTTTAAATGGATAAATCCTCCTGAAGAATACGTTCATACATTTTAAATCTCCTGCCTGCATTTTTCTTTCTTTACCTTAACCTACCATTTGCAGAGCTACAGTAACATCAGCAGAGCTACCGCATTTATTATGGGATAAAGTGCAGAGCGCCTGTAAGAGAAGACCAAATTGAATATATGGCAGTTTAGGCAAAATAGCAGCATTTTCAGCACTCCATACAGGGCTATAGTAAACTTACCCTCTTTTTCTGTGTTTGTTTGCAGGGTGTAACCACAGGTTCAGTATATAATAGACTTCTTGTGGGTTTTAATTTGGTATCTAATTTTCCAAAAGCATTGGGCAGATCATTTTGAAATGTCCATAAAGCATACATTTTAAGCAAACAGAGCACCAAGTTGGATTTCAGTCTTTGCGTACATGTACAAGCTGAAAGAGCCAAAGATGCAACAGGGCTGCTGCAAACTCTGTTCTGTGCCCTGGAGCAATCTTACACCAGCAGGATAAGCGGTTTATTTGATGATTCAGTTTAAAGCCTTTTCTGATTGTAGTGAAGTGACAGTATCCTTCTGTAATAGCAGAGTTTGTTATAGGAAATTTTAGTGAAAGGCTCTTTTGTTCTGCCTTTACTATTTTTAAAATCATTTTGTACTAAATGCATTTATAAGCCTTCTGTCAATTTACTTCATGCACGGCCTGGGTGTTTTAACTAGAGTTGAAACGAAAGTTCTGGTTTTTGATTTTTTTCAAAGTATGAAGTGTTGGGTTTGTCCTTTTGTCGGGGGATGCAACAGGTCTGCGGAATGCCTGACAGTTCGAGAACAGCGCGACCTTGAGCAGCTAGTAGTGTATCCTTGAAAGTCTGGAAAAATCCGAGAAGAGCGGTACAAAAACAAGATAGTGATAAGAAGAACCGTCCTGATGAACTCACCAATCATGAATTGTTAGTTACTAACTAAACCAATCATATACTAACACATACTCTGAAGAAGGGGATAAAAAGGTGTGTTAGAACAATAAAGTAGCCATTTTGCATGATCTATTACTTGTCGTGTCTGTCTCTACCGTGACAAATGGTGACCCCGATGCGTCTGAGTGAACAGATCATTTAACAGCGATAAATCCAGCACTACCGAGAAGTATACCGGCGGCGAAGGGAGCTGCGAAAGGGTATACTAGCGGCAAGAAGAGCTGTGGAGACGGAGCCCGGTGAAGCTGAGAGCAGTGGGAATCTGCCTGGTCCGGACCTGAGCCTAGACACCTAATAAGGTGAGCCACCGGGGACAAAACTGTTAGAATGGGGCAGGAATTAACTAAGGAAGAGGAGACAATTTTGTCTACCTGGAAAGCCCTATTAAAAAGAAAAGGGGTTAAAACCCCAGAACAAAGCCTGAGCAGGATTTTATTATGGTGTAAGACGCAAGGGTTTCAAGCCACAACACTTACTGCATTCAGTGTGGGTGCATGGCAATCAGTGGCCTTGAAAATGTTTGATGAGATCTCTAAAGGACAGAAAGAGCTGTGCGAGTTGGCTGTCATATGGCGTTTATTAACTGAGACTCTGAAAGAATGGAAAGCAGAATGTGATGCGAAGGATCATCAAAAGAAAGATGAGAAATCAGAAAATGTTAGCAAGGAAAAAGATTCTGATCAAGTAACAACTGTGGCCGATGCTGCAGTATCAGCAGTTGCAGGCAGAGAACACCTCACGGGCAAAATCAGATCATACCCTTATCCACCTCCTCCTCCTCCGCCATTAAATACCTTACTGGGTGATGAGGGGCCCTCCTCACCTACTGGTGCGGCAGCGGAAGGGGTGACTCCATCAGCCCCCTCCGAGGAGAAAAATACGGTGAATAACACCGAGCTGGAAAGTGAGAGCCGAAATGAAAGTGAGGCAGAAGACGAAGCTCTAATTGACGCTATGCGATCTCTGCATCTCACAGATAAAACCATAACAAAAGAACCTCTGCCATGGACTCTCCCCCCACCCACAATAACTGTAGTCCCAAGATCCCCTGATCAATTCTGGGAGGGAGTTAAGAGATATGCTGCCGACACTGGCAACTGGGATCTCGTAGAACGCCTCAGCCCGTGCTCTCTAACACCAGCATTTCTAAAGCCTCTAGATAAAGCAGCAGAGGCTCCTGCTAAGTTTCCTGTTTTCAAAGCTGCTGCAGGCACAAACCAGCACGATGAGCACAATCCAATCGGCTGGAAAGTAGTGCAGGATTTGCAGAATAAAGTACAAAAATTTGGAATCAATTCTCCTGAGGTGATGCAACTTATTCGAATAATCAGTGCAGATCTGCTGTGTCCATATGACATTATGCATCTCGCACAAGTGCTGTTTCAGCCCGTACAATTGCAAGTATTTCAATCCACTTGGAGGCAGACGGCACGCACAGCGGCACAGCATAATTTACGACTGCCACAGGGTGATCCGAGATTAGGCCTTGGAGAGGATGCTTTGCTTGGTGAAGGGCCGTTTAGTAACCCTCAGCTGCAGGCTACATGGCCTCCGATTGTTCTCGAACAGGCACAAAATATAGGGCTTATGGCATTAAAGCGAACCATGGAAATGGCAGCTCCGAAGCAAAAATACATTGCTATCCACCAAGGCCCCAGAGAACCCTTTTTACAGTTTGTAGAAAAAATATCTGCCGCACTGGAAAAACAGGTAGAAGATGAGGTCTTAAGACAAATACTGTGCAAACAGTTGGCAAAAGATAATGCTAATGAGGACTGTCAAAAGATAATACAGGCTTTACCAGGAGATCCTTCTGTTCCCAACATGGTGGCTGCATGTTCTAAGGTTGGGACAGTGGAACACACGGTGGCCGCCCTAGCCAATGCTATGAGAAATTCTGGAAAGTGCTTTGGGTGTGGCAGTGGAGGGCACATCAAGGTAACTTGTCCACACAAAACATCACCAGGTAAACAATCGGTGAACAACCCACCGGAGATTAATTGCAACAAATGCGGAAAATCAGGACATTTTGCAAAACAGTGTCGTTCCAAATTTCATGTTAATGGGCAGCCGCTACAGGGAAACCACAAAAAGCGTGCGAGAGTGCATGCGAGGACAACAAATCCCCTCCCGACAGCCGGCCACCTCCCCTCTGCGAACAATTGTCAGCCGCAACAGCTGGCTCAGCAGGGCTGGATGTATCCACCGCCGACACAGTCACTATAGTCACGAACGACATCGTTAAGGTCCCTCTTAATGCAAGGGGTCCTATAGGATGAGGACTGAGTGCACTGCTACTGGGAAGATCAAGTAGCACATTAAATGGACTAATTGTGCATGTAGGAGTTATTGATGCTGATTTTACAGGTCAAATTTGCGCGATAGTTTCAACCCCCTACCCACCAGTAACAATCCCAAAAGGTACTCGCATTGCTCAACTTATTCTTTTTTCGAGTTGTATTTTGAAAGCAGAACAGCAACTGCGATGCGATGGAGGCTTCGGCTCTACGGGACCCCCTCAGCTCTGCTGGTCTCAGACTGTTTCATCATCCCGACCACATATGACGTGCACGCTGTTGAATCACGGAAGATCTCCGACTACAGTAAGGCTTGCAGGGCTCCTGGACACCGGAGCCGATGTGACTATTATTGCCGATTATCTGTGGCCGTCCACCTGGCCCACAGAGGAGGCTGGTGTGGGAGCAGTGGGGCTGGGAGGATCCGCGCGAGCAAGGACGGCAGCCACACCAGTTCTGATTACCAATCCTGAGGGCCAACAAGCAGTCATTAAACCATATGTGACGGCAGCTCCCCTCAATTTATGGGGGAGGGATTGCTTGTCGCAATGGCGGGTGAGTATTACCACGGATTTTTAACCGGGGCCACTGTGCTGCAGGGTGTTAGACAACCCACGCTTGTTTTAACCTGGTTAACAAATAACCCTGTGTGGGTGGATCAGTGGCCCCTACCAACTGAAAAGTTAAAGGCCCTGCAAGAATTGGTAGCAGAACAACTAGCTGCCGGACACATTGAACCGTCTCACAGTCCATGGAATACTCCAGTGTTTGTGATAAAAAAGAAATCAGGAAAATGGTGATTTTTGCATGACCTGCGGCAAGTCAATGCTGTCATGGCCACAATGGGGGCTCTGCCACCAGGCATGCCTTCACCTGCCATGATCCCTCAAGATTGGGAAATCATTCTCATGGACCTTAAGGATTGTTTTTTTACAATTCCATTAGCTTCCCAAGACAAAGAAAAATTTGCATTTTCTGTGCCTTCTATCAATCATGCAGAACCGGCAAAAAGATATCAATGGAGAGTTCTGCCACAGGGCATGAAAAATTCACCAACAATTTGTCAATGGTTTGTAGCACAAGCTCTGTCACCTGTAAGGGAAAAATTCCCTACTAGTTATTGTTATCACTATATGGATGACATTCTGTTAGCATCAAACAAAGAGCAGTTGAATGACATGAAAAATTTGGCCACGAATTTGTTACAACAATATGGGTTAGTTATTGCCCCTGAAAAAGTGCAAAAAATAGAACCCTGGAAATATTTGGGAATGACAATTACAAGCAAGCAGGTTGTGCCCCAACCTGTGAAACTTAACCTTGCGGTTAAGACACTCAGTGATGTACAGAAATTAATGGGATCCTTGAACTGGATCAGGCCCTATCTTGGACTGACCAATTCGCAGTTACAACCTCTATTGGACTTATTAAAAAATTCCAATGATCCAACAGAACCCAGGATCTTAAATAAGGAAGCATTAAATGTAATTCACATGGTGGAACAATGTATATACAAGAAATTTGTTTCTCGAATAGATCTGTCTCAATTGGTACAATTCTTTGTATGAATTGACAAAACTGTGCCATTTGGTGCTTTGGTGCAGTGGAATTCTGAGTGGGATGACCCATTACATATTTTAGAATGGATGTTTTTGTCATTCCGGCCACGAAAAACTGCTCCTGGCTTGTTTGAACTTATTGCTGACGTAATCATAAAAGCCAGAAAACGATGTGTAGAACTAACAGGACATGATCCAGCTACGATTGTTTTACCTGTACAAAACTGGTATTTTGAATGGTGTCTGGCAAACAATTACGAGCTGCAAGCGGCTATGGCGGGTTTTCAAGGGCACATCTCATATCATCTACCGTCACACCTGCTACTGAAATTTGCCTGAGAAATACCATTTGGTCAGAAAAACTTAAGCCAGCCGGAACCTGTGAAAGGCCCTACTGTCTTCACAGATGGTTCTGGAAAAACAGGTAAAGCAGCAGTAGTATGGTATGAAAACAACAACTGAAGCAGCAAAGTAGTATATCAAAATGGTTCTCCACAAGTAGTAGAGCTGCGTGCACAAGGCACGTTGAAGCAGCAGCTTCAAAAACAAAAAAGGGGAATGATTGGGGAACCACCACAGTCATGTTTAGATAAAACAGTTTATGTTCTTAACTTTCTCCATTATGGGGATAATTCTTCCCTACCTCCTCTTTTTCAACACTGCTCTTCTTTCTTTTCAACACAGAATTTACAAAAGGGTATCAAAGTACATGTTAAAGATTTAATTACTGATCAGCGGAGTGGACCATGTGAGCTATTAACCTGGGGGCGAGGTTATGCTTGTGTTTCCACAGATACAGGCCCACAGTGGACTCCCGCTCGATTTGTACGACCATCATCATCTGGAACATCCCAGAGGGTGCGGCAATATGAATACCACCTCAACCAAAAACTAAGCGTAGGTCACCTTGGCCAATATAACAGGTCAAGATTCTCTGTGCATTGCAACCGCATCACAAAGCCCATGAACCAATAGACAGGACGACTATGACTCGTGCAGCGCGCCTGGCCAGCGAGCGCATGCGTCATAGGTTGCAACTGAGGCGGATTTTGGCAGCCGCTGGCCACATGTGCTGAAATCTGTTCCTCTGCAAATGTATAAATACCGGGATTTTCCGAAGAGCATCGGGCTGGTGTACAGCAAGGCCATCGTTGCCTCCGTGGGGACGCCCACGCAAAGCTGGCACCTACCGATTGCTGGGCTGAGTTCACGGAGCAAGATGGCACAAGAATGTACGGATGGTTCATCTTCCTCACAGTCCTCGGATGGACGTAGTCATGGATACCACTGCAAACCAAAGAAAACATCTGGATGACCCTGGCTGACGTGACCGGACAAGATTGCTTATACCTCAGTACAGCAACACCAAGCAATCCCTTTTTCACAGGTTTAATAGGGGGTTACACTGACATCAACAAAGTTTAAGAACTTATTGATGGAGACCCCTGTGCAGCAGGTCATGGACTCAATGGATGGGAATGCCTGGTTTCCACAGATCGGGCATTCACCCTCATTGCTGCCCCAGGAATCACAAATTCTGGGGTCCCTGAATACAGACTGGTGTAGTATTATCTGATTTACTGTTAGATGTTGATAGTGTTAGACATGCTACGCTACAAAATAGAGCTGCAATTGATTTCTTGCTTTTAGCACAAGGACACGGTTGTGATGAGTTTGAAAGGATGTGTTGTATGAATCTATCCGATCACTCAGAATCCATTTTCAGTAGTATTCAACAATTAAAGAAGGGAGTAAAGAAGCTGACAGAAAGCAATGAATTAGATTGGCTAACAAAGGTGTTTGAGGGTTGGGGATTGTCTGGATGGTTGATATCTCTGCTCAAGACTGTGGGGGTAGTTATCTTGGTTGTGATAACTGTGCTCCTAATGTTGCCCTGTCTTTTCAGCCTTCTGCAAAGGGCCCTGCAGAGGGCAGCCGGGACAATATTTTTAGCACAAATAAAAAAAGGGGGAATTGTCGGGGGAAGCAATGGGTCTGCAGAATGCCTGACAGTTCAAGAACAGCGCGACCTTGAGCAGCTTGTAGTGTATCCTTGGAAGTCTGGAAAGATCTGAGAAGAGCGGTACAAAAACAAGATAGTGATAAGAAGAACCGTCCTGATGAACTCACCAATCATGAATTGTTAGTTACTAACTAAACCAATCATATACTAACACATACTCTGAAGAAGGGGATAAAAAGGTGTGTTAGAACAATAAAGTAGCCATTTTGCATGATCTATTACTTGTCGTGTCTGTCTCTACCACGACATCCTTTTTACAGAGAAAAGGATGAGTCAAGATAGCCAGTTCTGAGACTTGATTTAGTCTTAAGGTCTGGGTTCTATCTATTCTGTCTATTACTACTATTACAAAAACACTATTAGTGTTTTTGCCTTGGGTTTTAATACTAGTATTTGAGTTTCATTAATATTTGAGTATTTTTATTTTAATGTCCTGGTTATTTATTTCTCTGTGTATGTCTTGTCATTCTTTATATTCTAGTATTTAATATGAATACTCTCTTTCTACTCTCAATATCTTCTTTACGAAACTTATGTTTAATCTTTAACTATATATATATTTAGACTTAATTAAGCCCTTACATAAGTGGACATATCTCCCAGAAACTTGAAGGCACTTGCATCTATTTATGCAAACCTGAATTTGACCCACTGCTTTCTTTGTGAATAAGGAACAAGGAACAACAAGGAGCTTAGGTCGTTAGTCATGAACCACGTCATTAGTTATACAAAACTCGTCAGACCCATTTCTTTGCTGATATTACATAAATACACCGAAGCCTTCACATCCATAAATTGCTTAGCAACACCTGCTTTTTGTGTTTTCTTGATAAGACTCTGGAGTGTTCAGATTTTCTGCTGGGTGAATGGTATTGAATCAGAACCCGAGATCCTTAGATTACCAGCCTGATTGCTGTCTCCAGTTGTATGGGTCTCCCACGAATCAGAACTGTGTATTCAAACCCCAGGTATGGATGGGAGCATTAAAAAGGTGAAAATAGTTGGATTTTGAAGGCTGGGGAGAGATATGTTCACACTATGCTCAGAAAATGCTCTGTATTATCAGTGGGCAGTTCCAAGTCAAATTTTCTTCTTCCCTCATTTTTGCTGGTAATTTGTCCTTTTAAATGAACATATCTGCTCTCCCCCAGTTCATTTAGATACTTTTTGTACTTTCCTAAAGCTTATTAGCACACTCCATTTTAATAGCTTCTCCTGACTGTTTCCTCCCCGACTTTTGTCTCTTTCACAGAAGTAATCGGAGTTGGCTGAAGCTCCCAGTCCACACTGGCCATTCCCACCGAGTTAATGAAATAGATTAATTAAAATATCAATAACTTTTAAT
The DNA here is from genome assembly GCF_947461875.1 of Haliaeetus albicilla. Taxonomy (NCBI): domain Eukaryota; kingdom Metazoa; phylum Chordata; class Aves; order Accipitriformes; family Accipitridae; genus Haliaeetus; species Haliaeetus albicilla. The sequence goes on from NC_091510.1 coordinate 15,120,411, forward strand.
GTTACCCTTCCTTAAAATCCAAACTATCCAACTTAAACATTTCACTGATACTTCTTATATTAGTCGAAGTAACACAAAAGAACTTTTAAAAATTACTGAAAGAAAGATTTCTATCCAATTTTAAAGATGCAGGGAGGAAGGCACCTAGTGAACTCTGAAAAGATCCTTGGGTATTTTTGGCTAGAAAAAAGCCTATTTTAGGTAAATGGAGGCAAACTGGGCCTAGCAATGTCTTTGGTACATCTTGTGAGTCTTGTTAAGTAAAGACAAATGGAACTGGAAAAAGAAGCCAAGCACCAGGATGCATCAGAGTGGAAAAGAAGGTGGTGGATGTGCAGAGGGTATGAGAAGTCAAGCTGGTTAAGAGCCGCTTCTGTGCCCTCCTCGAGGCCAAGACTAGATCCCTGAGGTTCCTAAACCTCAGCTGGTAATAAATATCTTTGAAAGGTGCTGGTGCTGTCCCAGGTGTAGCTGTTGACACAAATGATAATAAACCCTTGCGGTCTCATTAACTCAACTGGCAGAAAGCAAATAGAACCTTGTTCATGAACCATATAGAGGATTAAATTTCACTGGGCTGAATACCTGTTCCTTCTACTTGTTTTGGATTTTTCATGTGGAAGATCAAATAAAAAGTCTCTTCACTAGAAGAGTATCATGCAAACCAGAGCATCCATGCATCCTTTTCCTGGCTCCTTCATGTCTAGGACCTGTAACAGACTTACTAAGTGACACTTGAATTTAGGCTGTAAATACCAGTCATAGCTAAGTCTAGTCTCATCTGCTGCTGAAGCTGGAAGGGATTATCTGAGACCACGGAGTGTGGGAAGAAAACACAGTTAGTGTTTAAGGTTGCAAATACTGTCCAGTTGAACAGGATTATGTCTCTGCCTCTACTATGTGATGCCACTTCGTAAAACCACTTACCAGATATGCTGTGTTCCTGATTTTTGGGGACCTAGACTGATATGGAGGGGTCAAATTTGTAAAAGTCTCTGATATTTACAGCTGCAGCTGAAGTCAGTGATAGTTTTCTTTTAAGCAGAAAAAAGTAATATAATGCTAACTATCCTCAAAAATCAATTTGCTGGTGTTCAGACTGGCTGCTAAGACAGATGAAAACTTTTGATCTTGTTTTTTCTGTGCTTCAGTGCGTCATCTGTAAAATGAGGATAACATCAATCTTCAGAGAAGCTTATATATTAATGCTTGTGAATTATTCATATCCCATTTGTATGAACATGACAAAAAAAACCTGGGGAAATTAATGATTTGGTCCTCCTAACAGGGTTTGGGATGTCTTTTTCTGATTAAAATAGTGGTTTATTGAAATGGACCAGTATCATGTAAATGAAATTGTTTTTAAAGTTCACCTTGAATACAAAATAGGAGGGTTACACTTCTTTTGAAAGTAAGTCAGCTGTAAATACAGGTTATATACAAAGTTGGTCAGAAGCTGAGCTCCCTGTCTAGATGAACGTTAGTTGGAGGGACTTGGTATTGTCTGATGGAGATGCCAGTGGAAGCAGAAGAGAGACTAACAGCAGCAGAGTTAATGCTAGTGTTGCTTGAAAATGTAAGAAAAGAAAATGCTTCTTGACTGACTCCTACTGAGTTCAGCAAAATATCACTTCATGACCATCTATTCTTTCTAAATGAAAGGGATTGAATTAACAAGATGCTTGATTCCATCACTAGTGTCCCCTTTTAAAGGAAATGCCCAGAAGATCTTGAATGTTGATTGATTTCTCAGGTGCAAACAGGCCACTCTCTGAAAAATTAATATAAACCAAAATATTAAATAGTTGCTTTTCAGGTGGCACTAGTTAGTGTGTACTCTGACCAAAATAGAGGTCCTGGGTACAGAAAAAAATTTAGATCATATAATAAATATCATAATACAGGGACAAAGTATCAGAGTAACTCTTGCACCAGAAATCTTTATTCTATGCTAGATTTATTCTTTAAATCTTTACTCAAGGCCTGATTTTAAAACTCTACTAATATTTTTTCAATTCTGTATATATATCAGATAGAGAATCACTACATAAACTGAGATCAACATACTATCAATTCTCTTCAGAGAACTTAATCCTATATGTAATAAAAGATTATACATAAACCTTTATGAACACATAAATACAAGAGACTTCAAAGGAAGAAACTAAAATATTGTATTAAAAACTTTTCCTTTGTACTTCTAACCATATTGAAATTAGAATCATGGCTGAGATTTGCAGAACAGGGTGGAGAATATAAACTAAAGTCCTCCATTAAAATTAGTTAAATTCAGAGTGTGTCAAAGCATTTTAGCCATGTGTTCTGTCTCATTAAAGAAAACAAAAATACTGGAAATACATCTGTTTTCATAACACTTTCCCATGGACATTTTTTGAGGTCCTTTCTGACCAGACAGAGAAAGGAAGTGAGTGACAGATGCTGCAGACTAACCGTAACTGAAAACCTGAGGGTTCATTTAATCCCCAGACAGCTCCATCATCTCCCACTGGCCAGGGACTCCAGTCCCTCTGGTCTCAAGTTCGTTCAGATACTGGAACCATCCCTCAGCATTGTGGCAAGTAGTAAAACCAGTAGTAAAACTGTTCGTCACAGAATACATAGACAATAATATGGTGGTGTTTGGCTTTCCAGCAGCCAGAAGAAAAGACTGTCTACCATAGCCTCCGTATTCTATGGAGGGTGATGCAGTTGCTAGTTCAACATCAGTTATCCACACACATGAACCAGTGTTCTTACCATGTTTATGAAACATGCATTGTTGCCTTGTTTGTAGAGCATTTTTGACTTTCAATAAACCTTTTGAATGAGCTATTGCTACCTACAAGTTCAGCTAAAGTCAGCAGAAATACAAGCACCATGTCTTTCTAATTAACCCTACTGACATAATTCAGCAATTAAATAAATACAAAGCTTCTGCAAGCAGCTCTCTTTTCATTTTACTTGCCCATGGTCTTTGCAGAATGTCAAATGATAGCAGACTTATTGTCCACAGCCCCATCAACACATCAGTGCCAAATGTGTGGAAAAATGCTAATTTACCACTTTTGCACACTATTCAATTACTCTATGTACATAAATGACAATACAGGGCAATGCAAAACTGAGTCAGTCTAGAGAGTCTAGAATCTTGAATGGAGCAGAAAGAGAAATCATTCCCACTTCTTTGATTCTTTGAAGAGATGGGAGTAAGATTTTTTTCCATGTTAATCAGTTCTGAATGGAACATAATCACAGAAATGAAAAGATCTTCAAAGAAGAGTAAACAACAATATCATATTTTAACCAGATAAAATGTCCATACAGGACAGGGAAAGTTCATGAAATCACTATTAGCCTAGCAACTCACTAAAATTTTGTTTCAAAGTAGGGTGGGAGAAATTAATGATGACCAAAATTCTGAGCCCAAATCATTAAAAGGAGACACAATAGAAATTACAGATGTGTATGTCTATGGATCAGCTCTGGTTTTATATAAAGCAGTGTAAACTCTAGAGTGACTAATGAAGACAGACATTTCCAGAACAGTAGAACGCCAACTATGAAAGCTCCCAAGCTTATTCCCTCTCCTACAAGATAGCACACATCATCTTAATAATATGCTTAACTGTGATTGAAGTCAAGAGAACTTTGGCATAAGTTTAAAGTTGTTGAACATATGGTTGTGTGATTTACTGGCTCAGATTCTCTATTTGCAGCTGAGTAAGGCTGGACAACAAATAGAGATAAAGATCTCTTTTGTAATTCTAGATCTAGACAAAAGTACCAAAAATACTGAGAGTCATTAGGACAACACTGGCTGGAGTGGAAGAAGGAATAATGTCCTAAATATAAACTTATGTGAGGAATAATATCTTTTGTGGTCTTTTCTCACATGCAGTGAAAAGAAATAATCCTTTGTTTGAAGACGAAGAAAGAAGTCTGATAAAACGACCTAGTAGAGTGACCACCCGTTTTGGTTACATTTAGACTAAAAAGGCCAAATTTAGAGGTCCAGTCTCATGAAATGTGAATCTAAGGGAACCAAGACAAGTAAAAAATCTGAGTTTACATTAATATAGCTTACATAATAGGGTCAGGAGAAGATGCAAGTTCTGCCAACTCAGGTTCTCCTTTAAGTTTAGTCCATTATTTAAAATTATTATAGGTAAAATAAAACGGAGAACTTTCTTCAGTTCATGTAAGAACTGGCTAACATTCCAGTCCTGTAAAACATCTATCTGCCACCATGAAGCTAAGATCTGTACCATGAGTCTGTAAGCCAGCAATCACATTAGGCTTATATTGTGTAATTTTGATAGCCACTTTGAAATAATACCAAGTGCCAGAGCACAACAGATCTATGAATATTAGGAGAAGATGAAATAATTTATGTTCAAAGGTGGCAGATATGGGAAGTGGAAATTTTTGAATGATCAAATATCTATATCCATGGCAATCTATGGCAATTTTTGTAATATATAGTGCAATTTGAAGTATTACACCACAACCAGATAGTTTTAAGGACCAAATAATTCTCTGAACAGTCCAATCTGTGATCAAAGACAGAATCCTTCATGTAGCTAGGCTTGCACAGGAGCAGTCATGGTAAATGAAAGGCTCAAAAAAGTTACTCAGTGTGTAATGAAAAGGGCAGATTGAGGCTCCATAATAATCCATTAAAAACCCTGTAGGATGAACAATAATTAACGCTATGTGAAAAACAACTGACTACAGAAAAGCTTTTGCTATGCAGTATGTCAATCTTTGCAGTGCATGCAACATTCAGCCTTGCTATCTGTTATGGAGATTTGAATAGATGTCTTGAAATGAGGGCATCCTTCGAGTTATCTTAATTTAGTGATCTCTCTACCACAGGCTCTCTGGGGAATTCATGTTTTTCTTCTTGTGTATTTTCAGGCTTCCTGTGTGGGAGACTGCCAAAAAGGACTACTAATGCAAATGAGATGAGGCTACTCTTTCTTAAATACTTGAAATCTCCTCATTCCCAATGGAGAATTTTATATTACATTTACACAGTCTTATATTAACAAAATAAAAATGAAGACATTTGACCCCCAAGATTTGACCCCCCTTCCTTCTGAAGCTGGTACAGGAAATTCTTTCAGTCTGGGCCTTGCTCAGATGTCAGTTTGGTGCCTGATGACCATGCTTAAGGCTGCTGTAATGTATGTTGTTTTGAAACATCCATTCCAAGGGTGTGCCAAGAATGCAAGAGCATCCCTTATCCTACATGTCTTCTCTAACGATGGATTTGACAGGAAAAAATGCTGAGTGGTTACTCTTAGGGAAGCATTGTGGTAGCAAAATGTTTCTTCTTACATGATTTAGTTTAAGAACAAAGCATTCTAAAGCAAGAAATCACTTAAAAGTCTTTGTAAATAAGTGACATTAGAAGAAGCTGAATCATATAAAAATTCAATGAGCCAAGACGAGATTAAGCTTACCTGGTCTTTCTTGCTCCATATCAAAGCTTGACTACTTTTACAGTTTTCTAATCATTCCGTAAAACATTAACTAGGAAAAAAAAAAGTTCTCTTCTATCAGCAACAACTTTTTTCATCTTGATTTTTGATTTTCTGATACAGTTATGCATGACCTTCAATAAACTACCTTCAAAGCCTGAGGACTGGAAGATTCATTTTTTCCAGGTTGTGTCTTGTTAAGGGCTGCTCTTTAGCCAGCCTCCATAACCACCATGGGAGCAGCTTTTCTCCGTGGACTTACAAAAATTTAGGAATAAAAGTTATTATTTCCAGTGCTCTTTTGTGCAGGCTATTGTGTTTGTAAATACTGATTGTATCAAGATAAACTTAATAAGCTTTCTGTCACAACAGGTTGCCTTGGAAGGCTCATTTGGCTGGAGGAACTATGCCTGTATTATCGCTTTCTATACAGAACAAGAAATAGTATCAGACTAAGCCTGATAGAGGTTTCCATATGTGAAAAAGCATTCTCTTTCTCTAATTTTTATTTAATTGGCATTACAAAACTGCTTGACATGCACTAATAATCTACAGTTAAATTCAGCATTACTATTCCCATATCATCAGTGGGGTAGGAGAGTAACAGGATTTCACATCCAGCCTATCTCTAAGGAACGAGCCATTGCCAGAGCTGAGGCACAGCGCAAGAGTCTCTCTCTTCTGTGCACATCTCATTCTTCTGAAGAAACTCTCTTCTGACCTGTGGTGTCACACACCTAACTACCTCTAGCCACCAGTTCACTCTCCGTTCATTCTTACTCTGCATGGGCCATCTAGCCCTTCTGCTCCCTCAGCCAGGGTCAGTGCTTGTATGGGCTGGATCAGGGAGCTGAGCCAGGTGAAGATGAAGAGATTTTTTTTTTTATTGTGTGTCTATTTGGGTTAGCTTCCAGATGCACCGGTTCCCCAGTCCAGCTGACCACATGGCTGCTTGAGTGCTCACACTGGCAAAAGAGAGGCAGCAGGGTTGGGTGCAGGGTTGCCTTGCTCAGGGACAGCTCAGTTTTAGGTTGGTTTGAGCTGGCCACAAAACCATACCCGTATCTTTGGAGAAATGGAGCCTTCACAGAGCCATATGGTTTAATAAATGATAGCGTAACCAGTACAGATTAATCCAAGAAACGACTTGCCAGCTGCTTTCAGTGAGGTCAAGTGGCATATTTGTTTATTGCACCACTAAACATTCATTTTTAAACTGCTGATCAGCAAATTCATAGATATTGTATATCTAGAATGCTCCCTTTTCATTTCTCTCCCGAAAGAAAAAGGTTAGTTCAAAACATCACAATGTGTACTTTTCACTGATGGGAGAGTTCAGCGCATACTGTTTACTTGGTTGTCTATGTAGAAGCCCATTATGTATAAATCAGTGCAGAGAAATAGAGGATTGTTTTATTACACAATGAAGTTTTCCAAAAATGTCTTAATTTCTTGTTCAGGAAATGGCACCATTGTTTACTTGAAACAGATATGTTAAGTGGCCTGGAGGACTTTTGTTTAAGGAGACAGACTAGCCATCATTGTGAGTAAGAGTGTTGCATTGTTCTTGACAATGGCAATTAGGAAGATATTTTGATCTGAAGGTAATTAGCAAAAATGGCAAAATGCTATTCCAAAGCTTGACTAATTTTCCCAATGTTGAAAGCTGAGATGAGTCCAATTCTTAGGACAAATTTCAGATTACTCAGAAGTATTGCTTAATATCAACAACAAATCAGCTGTGAAGAATCTCTGTAATTTCCATGGTATTAACCGCAATGCATTTCATATACAAATTAGCAGACCTGACAAGATGCTATGTCAACATCTTAAATGCCTCAAATTTTATTATCCTGGGGTCAGATTAGCGAGATGTTAGTGAGCAGAAATACTACTCTCAGTCCTTTTCCATATGACACCCCCACACACTCCCCAGTCCTCTCAATTGCTTTTTCCCAACAACGGTATCTGTAACCCTTCCACCTTCCAGCCCCTTCTCCCCAGGCTCCAGTCCTCCCACCTCCTCAAGACCTCTAGGGACATTCCTCATCTTCCTTCTTCCCATTTACTTCCCTGAAATCCATCGGTCCCCATCCCACTGACCTTTCCATCAGACCTTTCTGGCTTTCTCCATTCTTAGTCCTGTGCTCTTACTTACCTAGGGACCCATTATGCCACAGGTGCAAAATTAAGTTCTGCCATTCCAAGGATAGTTTATTTTCAAATTACATCTAATTCTGTGTGAACTGCTGAAAGGGCAAGTGTAAGCCAATTTAAGAGGAGAAAGATAGAACCAAAACATTTTACAATTGTATTACAATACCCAACACACAACACTCAAGACATTTGTCTTGAACAAGATCATGTTCCCATGCTCCAAACCCCTGTGGAGCAGAACTGACCTGTTCCACCATGGCACATGACAACGTGTTGTCATACGGTAGCTCAGAATCTCTGCTGCATGCAGATTTTGCTGTTTGCAAGATGGCATGAGCACGAGGCTTGTCAGGCAGCTAGTTGTGGTTCCAGATTCTCCAGCTAATTCAGTGCATGTCTGGACAGCTTTAAGCTATACCAGCTGCTAATAGTCCCCCTCAGGATCTTTTTCTAATTGCAGATTACCAGACACAGCAGGGCATCCCTTTCTTCTCCAGGGGTAATCCTTGTGCTGGGATGGAGGTGAGGAGATTTATGAACCGAATACGCAAGCCTCAGCTGAGAATTGCCTGCGTGGTAGAGACAACTAGTAAGGTGGTGAATGCTTGAGCGATTTCTGGTGCTTTTGTGCTCTTTCACACAGGGAATCTGTCTTTCGCCATACTAATATCAGCCTGTTAATTAATCAGCGTGGGTATTATACACCAGAATGGCTTCATTGCCATTTATTCAGGTGATTGGTATCGGGGTTTACGCTAATCCAGGACTGTGCTGTCCTATCAAATTCACACATCTGTGTCGTCACTTGTACTGGACTCACTTGTCTGGTCCATCTCACTTGAGAAGGCCTTTATCCCGTGTTTTTCCCACACCAGAAATCTGATTGTCAGGTCCTTGGTGTTAGACTGAGGAAAAGAACATGAAGCTGTAGCCTGTATGCCTAGGACATGATTTCAAATGATCAAGTTTTAATAGCAGCGGTGATCCTTAAAAAGTTTAATCCTTGTAAGTGTCCTCTTTGTATTTCTCACTAAAAATATTTTGAAGCTTCAGTTATAATGTGGGGCACTCATTTTTTCTTGCTAATCTTTGGAAAGTGCAGAAATCCTGCACAAAAGATGACAAAACACTAAGTAAGATTTCAGATTCCAAGATTGCCTCTGTGAATGGCTCTCCAAAATCACAAAAGCTTCCAGATCTTTTTACTGCTGAGACCCATCTTAACTGCGTGTGAAGTGCCAGTCTTACCGTGCTACCTAACTATTGCGTCAGGAAGAGTTTTTCGTACCTGTTGCCTGTGACAGGATTTTCTTTACCTGTCACTAGAGGGCAACGCAGCTACTCACAGCATTCCTCCACCCCGCAACTCTCTGCCGAGGTCCACGGGTGCGGATGTCACTTCCAAACCTGCATTTTTTTCCCCTGCAAACCCCACGCTCAGGTGCTAGCTTTAATAGTTACTTGTTGAATACTTTTGAATAGACGATCCGGAATGACACTGAGAGAACAATTAATGCTTTTTACAGCAATAGGACTTTGTTTATCTCACTTCCTTATAGGGGTCATTGTCCACTGCAGTGCTGAGAACAGCAACTGCAAGCAATTTCAGACACATACTCCCTGATTTTGAACTACTGATGCCAATGGGAGATTTACTGCTGACTTAATTTCATACAAGATTTGGTCTTTGGTACTGACTTTTACCACAACTGCGTATACCAGAGTGTTGTTTCCCAGGTTGGATCAAACTGACCTTCTGAAAAGTTATTCAAGAGCAACAGGTATCGCTGAGTTTTGTGCAGGCTGGGAAAAAAAAAATAAAATTAATTCTGTCACATGTAACTCAAATATTGCCAAACAGGCTGACTTGTCCTAACTTGCAAGCACCTGGCATGGAAACAATCTATCATTTTGAACATTCCTAAATACAGTAATGCTCTCATTTAACCATGACTATGCTGGCTACATTAAAGGGTGGTGTAATTTCCACAGGAGATAACGCTGTGTGTGATTACCTAGTATCAAAGGCGATTTTAGTCATTTCACTGAGATTAAGTTTTTACAGCCCCCTGTGATTTTTATCATGTTGCCAACACCCTACTCTGTCTTGGAGTCAGAGTTCTCTGATTTTGTGTGATTATCTTGGGACAGTTTCCAAGTATGTAGATGTTGGATTACCACCTGAGTATTTTTTATTTCCTGCTTACTCAGGAGGTGTCTCCAGATCATCTTTCAAGGAGCCTATAAATATATATATTCAAGCCTCACAAATTCAAATGTGAAGCTCACACACTTGACTCGTTCCTCCTGCTTCTCTGCAGACGTTTGCAGTGTAACCCCACAGATTCTCTCCCATTCTATGTAGCAAATGCAAGTAACTCTAACCAACTATTAACCTCTTTTTTTTTTTTTTTAATAAAGAAGGTAAAGTCATCCATATTTAGGTCTTACAAGAATTTTCTCTTGTGGTAGATGAGAGAAGGTCTTGTCAAGCTGTAAGAGTTAAAAAATAGTGGAGTCAGAGTATGGGAGAAGGGCTCTGGGGCTGTCCCCTCCCCCAAAATGCCATGCTTGAAGGAACACTATTCAACAGAAGCCAAATATATCTCTTAACCAAGTAGCCTTGTACATTGCATACATCCTATGTGATCTGGAAGTCCCTCCCATGAACTAAGAATACTTGAGGGGTCTGGATATAGATATCTTACAACTATTTTTAGATGTATATGCTTCTGGTACATTGGGATACTACAGATACTTGCATTAAAGTGTAGTTTGATTGTTTTTTCTTAAAGCTTTGGGGTAAAAAAAAAGGTACCTTCTAATTTAATGGTAACTTTTTATTTAAGAAGAACTTTTTTATTAAATACAGTGTCTTCTATTTGGAATGCAGGACTTGTTATTTGGGATTGACTCATACATTCATTTCCTTCAATATGCTTTTTCTGACATTGACCAGCATAGCAAACTTCGGAAGAAGGCGGGTGAAATCCTGCTGCTGGTTATAATGAAAACTGCCAGTTTTCTTCCTCAGAAAAATTATGCAGAATTTACAAATAGTTGTATTCTAACACTCAGTTATATCCACGTCATATTTTAAAAGAAATTTAGATGCTATCCTAATTTTTGTTGCTGGAGGCCAGCTTCACTTTCTTCTCTTAGTCCTTTTCAATCTTAAAGACAATAAAAGGTGATGAAAAAGTCTTTGTGGTGAATCCCAAGACTAGGATATCCCCAAGGCAATGTGGTTAGCGCAAAACCAAGAAAAGCGTTTAATTCCATAGAGATAATCCAGTCCTTTCAGTAAGTGAATACAAGCCTATTAAAAACTCATCCAAACAAACAAACAAACAGAAAAAAAACCCCAACACGCTAGGCAGAGATTTTGTTAGATTTGGGCAGTTAAATTCTCTCAAGAGTCCTTCTGCATGCAGCAGGTTTTGTCTGTGGGCCCCAGGGGCTGACACCCTGATCACAGCCCAGGAGCACACAGGTGCTGAGGAAAAGCAGTGATATGAACGGTACGTGTCAGCTGGAGCTGGACAGCTGTCACACCTCCCATGGGGAAAAAAAAAAATTAGAAAAAAAATTAAAAAGAGTTGGTTTTTTAACAACCCTTCTTGTGAATCAGAACAATCACCAAAAGTCAAAATGTGAACTTTTGCACACCCCCTCCCCCCACATCCACACCCCTTTTTTTTTTTTTTTGGTGCCTCCAGACACCCCTCACCGCCTCCGCGAAGAAAAATGAGGCAAAACCAGCCGGGACTCGCCAAAACGCGGCCCCGCTCTTCCCTCAGCACACCACCCAGCAAGCAGGGCCAGCCAGCGGGTCCGCCACGACACCAAACCGACCGCCAGCCGTATGCCCGAGCCCTTTCCCTCCCCTCAACCTACAAGGAGGGACACGGGGAGATGGAAGGGGAGGCTTGGTTTCACCCCGAGGGGCTGCCGAGGACGGCGGAGAGGGCTTCGCCGCCCTGACAGGAGCCCGCGGGGGCTGCCGAGGAGAGGGCTTCGCCGCCCGCCGCCCTGACAGGAGCCCGCTCGCGCACAGGTGAGAGCCGTTGGCGAAAGGCGGGAAGGAGGGAGGGCAGAAGGGGAGGGGTGTGTGTCCCCCTCCCCTCCCCGACCCTTGGGCGGGCCGGGGGGATCTGAGTGGATGAAGCCCGTGTCAGTCAAGGGCAAGGGCGAGGCCGGCGAACGGGGGATGGCGGCCCCCGCCCGGCGTTGGGGCTCCAGTTGTGGAAGAGCGGCGGCACCATGCGGGTGGCCGCCGGGGTAGGAGTGGCGGTTGTGGTGGAGGGGGTGTGGGGGAGAGGCACCTGCTTCCTGTGAGGGGAGACGGGCTGAGGCGGGAGGGCTCCCTCGGCGGGCTTGTCGCTGCCCCGGCTCTGCCGCCGCCGTTCGGGCAGCGACAAGCCCGCCGGTTCCCGCGTCGGTTCGGTTCATCCTTTCCTTTCTAGGACGTGGCGGGCATCCTCTGCCTGGTTTCTGTGGCGGCCGCGCTGGATTTCAAGTACCACCACGCCGAGGAGCTGGAGGCGTACCTGAAGGGGGTTCATGCCGCCTACCCCTCCTTCACCCACTTGCACAGCATCGGGCGGTCGGTGGAAGGTAGGGGGTAAGGGGTGGGGGTGGGGGGGCGAAGGCTTTCGGTTTTACTGAAACTGGGACAAGTGTGGGTAAAAGTGGCTGTGGTGGTGTTTGGTGGGCGCTTGCTGGCGGCCGGGCTGCTCTGATCGCAAGTGCCGGGTGCCTCTCTGCTTAAATCTCTGTGAAATTTTCTTCTTCCTCTTGCTTAAGCCGAAGTAACAAACTCTGACGACACGTATGACGCTTCAGCTAGGGTAGAAGTTCTCCCAACACCTACTTCTTTTGAGAATTGGGAACCTCCTGAGTGGCAATTTCAGAAACAGGGCTGTCCGTAAAGACCTTAAAATGAGCGGTCCCCCATTTGCCAAATGCCCGTTCTAGGTGGGGCTGTAATAGGAGCGTGCGTTTCCTAACTTGTGGCTATGTTAAAAATATCTTCTCGTTTGGCTTTACCTATTTTTCCAGTAAATCTGGACTGACTAGAAAAAGAATTTCAAACTCCAGACTGATACAGGGTCTTGTGCTTTAAATGAAGAATGGCATTTCAGTCTCAAATCCTACAGGCAAATATACCGACATCAATAATCACCTTCCTGGCCTTATATAGATATTTGAATTTATCCCTCTATGACTGGTACTTTCTTACAATAAATCTATAGGGGAAAAAAAACCTTTTAAAGTTGTTTTAAGATATTAGAAAGCGTAGTGTTTATTCTGGTAATACAGTTAATAGAGAACCTAGGCAATTAAGCTGTCCCTGACATCAGTCTGCACAAACATCAGTGGAACATGTGCCCAAGATATGCCAGGGATCAGTTTAAAGCTCCTGACTGTTCTGATATGGTGTGATTGATATTTTAGGCATTTACAGGAGGCTATTAAACAGGGGAGTGTTAAGTTCAGGTTCATTGCACTCCAGTGAAAATATTTAATAATAAAAGACCAGGTATTGTACTTGTCTATATATTGATAGTCTGTGTATGTAGCTGAAAAATGATGTTTAGCTGGGGAAAACCAGATATTTATTTTCAGACATTTCTTGTGATACAGTATGGAAGGAGCCTGGGTCACTGCCACCAATAGTAAAATGCACTGAAAATTTTATTGAATTTACATTAGGAACACTTATATTCTGGATGTCTTTACTTTTGTTTAAAGTACTAGAAAACAAGTTTTACTGCTGGAGAAAACAAAACTGGAATATGTATCCATGAAATGTTTGTACTCTACTGAAATTGTTCTTATCAGGTTAGTTTCAGGAGTCCTGGCGCGGTACAAAAATAGAATGAGAAGGTTATACATAGCCCAGTGTACTTTGAGGTAAGTTTCTCAGTGTTACCTGTTATTAAATGTTTATACAAACTAAATGTGAGTACCATGTATTTAAAAAGGAAGAAAAAAAAAAAGATGATAAAGAAGACTTTTTGTCTTGAAAATAAACAAATTGTCTAGAGGAAAATCCACAGCTAATGTGATGTCTTTAAAGAGAACATTGCAATTATTTTTTCTGTGGTTATATGCGAGGTATGTTTGTGTAGAAGAGTATTACCTTCTCTTTGTTCCATTTGAATGACTGCTGCAGATGGCTTTCCTCATGTCTTCAATCCTTGATATCTCCCCTTCCCTTTCCCCTTCTCATCTCCCACCCCACAGATTTCCTTAGTACTGTGAATTACAGGCTCATCGTGCAAGCATGGCATGTGTAAATAATATAAGCATTCAGATCTTCAGTGTTCAATTTTAGAAACAAGAATGAATGAGACATTTCCCACTCTGAGGGCCTCATGTAAAGCACACTAAAGTCGCTTGGCTCAAGTGCGGAGTTTCATTTAAAAATGGGCATTTTATCGCGATAGTTAAACTTTTACACATTCTTGCCTGCTTCTCTTCTGAAATTCTTTTCCCCTTATGTGCCACTTGCTCTTTTTGGTCTCCTCCTTCATAACCATCTTTGTTCTAGTATTTGTCAGTACCTGTGGCATATAAGTGTATGTTAACAAGATTCTAGGTAGGTTTATATGTTCATTTTATTATTGAAAGGGTGTTTGGGCTTATGGATGGGCTTGATCTTAACAGCCTCGTAAACTCTATTTGCAGCACATATTATGTGAGTCACTGCAATGGGAAGGGGGAAAAAACAGGAGGAGGAGGACTGGCTCCTTCAGGGTTTGTCTAGTCAAGGCTAAACCATGACTTCAAACACAAGAAGTATTAGTCTGTATTTTTAAAAACGTTCAGCTTCCGACTGAGCTTTGCTCTAAACCATGTGCTTAAATAGAACTCACTGCATTAGCTTTAACTTCTAAGTCCATTTGTCCTAACTGAAGCTAAGAAGTCTTTAAATGTTGAAATGTAGTTTTGTATTTCATCTGACTGCATCCTCCGGAATTAGTTTAAATGTGGATACTGTGTATGTCTACTTATAGGAGAAAAGCCATAGCACTTCTACCTTCTGCAATAGTAGTCCGACTACTGTAATGTGACACAGGTAGTTTGTGTGTAATCAGTCTTCCAATAGCCAAGTACTAAGATTTTGCCTGATAACATGAGTTAACGTTGTTTTCCTGTCAGCATAGCTGTGCTTTTTACGCAAATAATTTATAAAAAGTATGTAGCTTGGTCAGCATCAGATGTTTAAAAGGTTGGTAAGTTAAGATGTACTCAGAGATGCAGTCACTGACTCTGAACGTGTTCCTATTCTCTTACAGTGAAAGTAAAATAATTGGCTTAAGTCTTCTTTATGCTTGCTCTGAATTGGTCAATCATCTTTGTCTTGCCTTCTATGCTATTTCCTACACCTAAAAATAATAATGGAAGTGTGTGTTATGTATTTGTATGTGTTGTATAGTTTTCTTTTACATACATGCACACACACACATAAATGAAACTTAAATACTGTTCTTGCAGAAGATCTTGTGGGAAGGTTTTTTTTCTGTGAAAACTGCCATATCAGAGATTCCTGTCCCAGCCTAAAAAAAAAAAAAAAAAAAAATTCAAACAACTGTTTGAAGGGGACCTATCCTAGCAACATAGATCAAACACTACTTTTCCTATAAAAACTGTCATCTAGTACTGGTATCTTTATGTTGTAACTTTGAAACAGGAAGATCTGAGCTATTCAGAAATAGTCTGCTGTTCCTGTGAGCAGCATTTATTTAAAACCAGTGTTATGGGAAGAATCTCTGCTCTCCTGCATCCTCTCTGCCCCTTGCTTTGTAGTTGTGTAGTTGCAGCATATATTTGTCAAACTTTAGCCTGCAGCCATCCTGTTTTCCCTCAGCAAGGCTTTGCAGCTTTCCACGTTTCTTAAGAAGCAGGCAGAATTGACAACTGGGTATTGTAATTCACACCAGTGAAGTTAGCAATGCGGGGGAGCTTGTGTAACATAAAATTGGCAATTGCAGCTGGTGGGTGCAGTTTGATTCTTGTCAATCTCCATATCCTTTATGAGGATATGGAAAGTTGAGAAAGTAAGTATGTAGAAAATGTTTTTAAAAAAATCAGCCAAGTACAAACCCACAGAACTCAGGATACTAAGAGTGGTGCATAATGGACAGGTAAATTACTGGGGCTTTTCCCCCTCACTTCTTGTAGGATTCTGCTCTTTGGAGTATTGTACATAAATTTTTAATGATGTAGATAAGAGGTGTGATCTTGAAACATGGCTTGTGATCCTTTGTATAGCTCATAACTATACCAACAATTTAAATTATGGTCTGTTGATTGCAAGGGGCAAATTAAACCTGTACTCTTACTTCAAGTTACTTTTTATATGTAACTCAGTGTTGACTAACGCTGGTCCTAAATAGGTATTCAATTCCTACAGCTGCTGTTTTTCAGATGCTGTAGAGTAGCACA
Organism: Haliaeetus albicilla; assembly: GCF_947461875.1. Lineage (NCBI taxonomy): Eukaryota > Metazoa > Chordata > Aves > Accipitriformes > Accipitridae > Haliaeetus > Haliaeetus albicilla. The sequence goes on from NC_091510.1 coordinate 15,136,505, forward strand.
AGAAGAGAAAGATTTTCCAATAAAGAAAAAAAGAGAAAACGTAACCATTAATCAAGAGATGGCCTTCGATTAAAGGTCTTCTGCCACCAGATTAGGTCTCTCTATTAGCCTGGCACAGCCTACATGTGCCAGTCTTTGGGTTGTGCTACAGGGCCTATATTTCCCTAGGAACAGGGAATATCGGGTGAATATTGATGTTAATGATCAGTGATATGGGTTGAATTGCCCTTTCGGTACAATGTTGTTACTTTTTAAACAAATTCTAATCACAGACTTACTTGAAATAAAACTCTTATCCTATGCCTGTGTTTCACCCAGATGGTCAGTCTGTCTGCATTGTCCTCTTACTTGAGGAGAGCACAATTACACATACCTCCTACCCCACTTCAGGGGATGAGGCTTTTAGTAGAAAAGTATTTCTACTAGCTTTTTAGTCATGCCTCACAAAAGAGCAGTGTACCTTGCATCCCTTCTGGATGGCCTTTCTGCCAAGGACCTCTGGCTGTAGATCCTTGGAGCTACCAATGTTGCTGATTGTCAGGGCTGCCTAATTAAAGCTTTACTATATGTAGCTGTGGTATGGCATATTGTGTTCAGCTGGTTCACATAAGTATAAATGGAGACCTACTCATAATACATTAATTAGTTGATAGGCAACATGTGACTGCTTACCCTGAAGCATTTGTTCCTTAGGCAGTTGTTCCATACATTATTTTGCATAGAAAAGAGATCTAGATTTTTTTTTTTTAAGGCTGGTTTCTTTCTGCAAAAGCTGGATGATGATTGCTAGTTCTGCTTTCAGAACTTTGTATGAATTAGCTACTGGAGATGGAAACAAATAATGCATAGGGCTGGCTGTAGCTCTCTTCCCCTCCCAGCTGAGATACTACCCTCCCTGTAAACTGCTCTACTCCTGGCACAGTAACTCTAATCTTTACAGTTGATCAGATGCAAGAAAGGTTAGGGGCTGCTTCTAAGCAGACGATTGTGCAGCTTGATGTCTAGGGCTTACTTGTTGTTATGCGAAAGGTCAGTTCATGGCAGTTGGAGTTATTTAATTAAATGACTGTAGCTGCTGTGTAACATGCTGAGCTCACAGTGGATTTAGGACGGTTGAGTTACATTTCCTGTTTGTTCCTAACCAATGTGTTCTACATCCATGAGTCTTGCAGTTACCTGGGGCATTTAAGCAGAGCTTGAGCAGGTCTGCAAAAGTAACATTTATCCTAAAGCTAAAATAAAAGCAAACTGTGCTCTTAATAAGACAGACAGTCATACTGCATCAGTTCAAAAGTCCAGTCTGGACCAGTATTCTTTTTTCCAAGAATAGCTAGAGAAAAGTCTAGGAATTGGGTAGGCACAGCATGATACTTCCTCAGTATGCACTTCTGGCTATGTGCAACCTGGGTGTTTCTGACAAAGTGTATTTCCTAATTGTGGTGGACATAAAGTAGGTTAAAGTACAAAGCTTGCTTTGATGTACAGTTGCACTAGGCTGATCTCAAAATCCAAGAGGAAACAAAGGCCAGCAGAACATGTTCCTCAAAGGAGGACTGAGTTACTCTGTAGGTGCCTGAATTTTAGTTCCTTGTAGCGTCTGTTGCCTTTCTTAAAAGGCCATCACTAATGTTTCTAAGGAGACATTTTGAAAGAGAATCTGGAAGCAGCTGGTCAAACTCATGTAGCCTGTTAACTAAACCAGAAACAGATGATGATAAGGGTTGGATTCTTTTTAAAAAAGTGAATCTGTCTTGCCTTTTTTCCTATCCAGCCAGTTTTTTAAAAAAAAAAAGTGTGGGGGAGAAGCTGCTCACTGTCTGAATTTGTAGGACTCTGCCAGCGAGATGTGTATTGTTTGGAGCTTGCTATTCTTGGAGCAAACATAATGTCTGGGATCTGCCAAGGATGTTTACAGGATCTGCGTAGTAAGTCTCTTGATGAGGCACTTCAGTGCACTGAAACCCTCAAAGTTCACCAGTAACTTCTCAGCCATGTAGGAGCAACAACCTATAGTGTCCTCCTAGTTTTCTACTCCCTCTCTTGCCTTCAAGTGGCAGGAATAGTTTTAGTCTTCTCTGCCTCTGGTGACAGAAGGGTAGGCCAAATAAAAATGTTGAATCTGGATAAATTGTACTTAAAAACAAACCATCCCCTTTCTTGTGCCTGGCTTGTGTTATAAGCAATCATTCTGCTCATGATCCAACAGTACTACTGTGAATGGGTAATGTTACTTTCTTTTATGTATACAATAGCTTTTCTGAAAATTACTGGATGCATACCAGTTTCACATCTTTCTCAGAAAATAAAGCACATGTTTTCAGAACTAGGTTTAAAAACCCTGTGGTAATAGAAGCAAGAGTTGGTGAAAAGGAAAAGCAGTCTGGTTTCTGGGAGTGAATATGAAACCAGTTAGTGTAAGTAATGGGAAGAGCCTGTTTGGGCTAATCCTATGTGTCTGTGGTGCTCTGCTCTCAGTGAGCAATACTGGATAAGGTTAGTGTATATTAATTTAAAAACAGTATTTCCTTCTGGGTTGTTTTTGTTTGGATTTTTTTAAATTTATTTTTATTTCTTGATTTGTGTTGAAATAAACTGTAAGGTGCTATTGTAGAGACTGTGCTCTGGATTGGCAATTTTTCATTGTTTTGTGTATAAAGTGATTATGAGAACTGGAAATGGTACAGTGTGGTGAGTCATGTACATGTAGGAAAGAAAAAGTCGTTGTTCTCATAAAATATAAGTCCTGTGAAAGTGTTTAAAGCAGCTGTGGATGTCCCAATCAACCAAAGATTTGTAAACCTTTAGGAAGATAGGCAAGCACATGAGCCATGAACTGTTTTGACTCCCTTCTCAAGTGCTTTGGTTACAAATAAACAGTGTCTAGTTTTTTTTAAAAGTCATTGGTCATTCCCACAGTTCTGCTTATAAGGTACTGACTCTAAATTGGATTGGCTGGTGTAATCTCTGGAAGTAGATAGGTGCTTATTAAATAGTGGGAAATTGTTACTTTTATTTATTTCTTTTTTCTTTAGAGAGAGGTAGTCTTATGCCTGTAAGAAGGGATGTGTGAGAAGAGACCAGAAGTGTTAAGTTAAGCAGTGGCCCCAGCATAGTAACTATGTCAGTGGTAGTGCAGCTGTTGCTGAAACATTCTGGTCCTTTCTATCTCAAGAAATACCACAAATTGGCTGAGATAGGGCTGTCTGTATTAGCAGTCAGAAAGTTGACAAATGGAAATACAGAGCACAGGATAGCCCTAACGCTTTGAAATAAAATTTAAAAGTGCTGTGCAGGTACTCTACCAACTAATGTCTCTTGCTGTTATCATCAAATAAGAATTTCCTTCCTTATCAATGATTTTTACTCCTTCCAATAGCTTACTAAGAACAGTGTGGTTAGATTAATTCTTGCTAATTATGATCTCTTTTACTGGCTCTCCATTAAGCAGGATGCTTGGGGAAGCAAAGCAAGTACTAAAACCTTTGTTCCCCTCCCCAAATAAGAAGTGTGATCAGTTTGGAGTGGGAGGGGGGATGTAGCCATGGTAGATCTGCAGTCTAATGTTACCTTGGGCTCTTCTGGCTTTGTTCTGCTTACCTATGCACCATGCCAAACATTGCCAGATGTGCCTGGTTAATATATGTGATTGATCTGTATCTTTAATCCTTCAAAATACCTTGAAGGCTTTCTTATATTTAAAGTGTCCTAGCTCTTCTTGGGATACCAACTTTGTTTATTACTAATGCTAATCCAGGCTGAGTCTTTGGATAATCCTTTCTGTCTCAGTGGACCATAACAACATGGTATACTGAAAGTGAGGATAAACTCTCACAAAAGAATCTGATGTACTACAGTTGTTCATACAGATGTCTATCTGATCCCAGCTTCAGGTATGTAGGTTATTCTGAGTGTAAACTAGACATTTAGAGTGTCTGTTTTCTGAGCAGACAGCTGCCTCTTTTGGCTGATAATTTACAAAATTTATATCCCTACAGGATGCATGTATATTACTTACCATAATCGGGAGGGTGCTTTATTCAACAGTCAGGTTAGGCTTAACTCACATATTTGTTCATGTTTGTAAGGCTACTTCTGCAATGCTACTACCTCAGTCATTCTGATTAAACATTTCTGATTATATAAATAATGTGTTGGTAACTCAAATTCTGTTAGAATCTGAATCAAGCTCTGTGTGCTGTTGGGCAGTCCGCTTGCGGAAGACAAGTACTAAAATAGCTTTAGATCTTCCAGCTTGAATTGTTGATGGCAAATCAGAGTACCACAGGGCAAGGATGCTGCTGGTGCTCGCTTGGCAAAAGGGAATTGCTCCTGGAGTCCTTCATTAGCTGTGGTAGTGTTTTGCCAGAAGACAGTGTTGCCCCACTGTTATCATGGAGAAACTAACACTTTGTCGTCTTGTTGAAGCTTGGAAGTGCAATACTAAGTTATGTAAGGATTTAATGTCTTTGTATTCCCATCTTCTTGCCTATGTATGTGCACATAGGTGGCAATTGTACTCCTGTTATACACCAACACTACTGAACTCTGCAGGGAATACAAGTACAGATCAGAAAACTTAAAAACTAAAGAATGGTTTATGCTAGTATGCAAACAGGTTTATCATGAATGTGACTTAAAAGTTAGAAGTGATAAAGCCAGGATTGATTTCTTCATCTCTCTCTTCCTGCAAGATGAGGAACTTTTAAGTAATAAGCATAGTTTGACTTGGTCTCAGAAAATAGGTGTCAGGTGCAACTGGAAAGATACCCTGACATAGTTTTGCAATGAAAAGAAAACTGTAAAGATGCCTTAGTGTCTTGCATGGTAACAATTAACCTATATTTACACTAGTATTACAGGTAGCTGGTAAGGATGGAGTATCCCAAGACATTGCAGAATGTGTTGCCAAATGCAGTTAAGGAAATGTTTTCGATATTAGTATGCATAGTTAAAGTGGATTAAAGAGCATATGAGAGATTATGTGGGAATTGTGGTATATCTACAGAAGAATTTATCAAGGAGTGACTCTCATGCCATCCCATCTCCCCACAATGTTTTGTATAAGTAATGCAGATGCTAGTTATTTGCATCATTTCTCTTTCTTCTGTCAAACCATAATTATGTAATGGTTGCCTTTGCAGTGGAAGCTGTTATAAAAATCAGCTGGTATGTTTATTTCACTACTGTTACTTGGTGTTCTCATCACAGAATCTAGGCTGAAGCTCTTCTGCTTATACTGGAATTGAGCAGGATTGATACAAGCTATGCCTCAGGCATAGCCACCACCCTCTTACGTTCTCATTGAACAAAACCTTGTCTGTCTGGTCCCCCTTCTTATTCTGCACCACTTTGATTGTATGCTCTGGGGGTCAGAAACATGTATTTTGAAAGTTTGTGTGGAGCACGATAGAGTGAAGCCCTGATAGGGAGAGTTCTCAGGACTGCTGAAATATCAGTAGTCAATAACAATCTGAAAAATAATGATAAAGCTTTTAAGTTGTTTGCAGTTTCTATTTAACTTCTCTGTCTTCTTCTCTTACTATTAAGGTGGCCTTTCCTACAACTTAGGGCCACATCTTTCTGGGTAATATGCAAACCACCCTGATAATATACTACTTGGCCTGTAGAGTTTGTTGCCAAACATGGGATAAGTAAGAGTAAAAATTAGTAAGTTTTAAGGAAGAGGATATGAAATACAAAGAGAAGTAAATTGTTGTGGCTTGGATCAAATCTCAGGAGTATATTTTTTGAGGTCATTAATTTGATTTGGTATAATGTCATGTCTCTTCTCATAATCTAGCTTTACGTGTTTTATAGGTAACATAGATGAATCCAAGCAGACTTATATCTGAGGATTTAGACATCTAAAACCTCAATTTTCTAGCCAGTGTCAGAGCAAGTTTTGTGTGAGCCATGTTCAGTGCTGTACTGTTCAAATAGGTATTCAGTGAGATCTGGAGCCAGAGTAAACTGTTTTTGACACTTTTCCTCACAGCCTTCTCTTAGACAAACTGGTAAGCTGCAGATTGGATAGGTGGCCTGCAAGATAAGGAGGAAACTGGCTAACAGGCCGTATTCAGAGGGTGGTCATCAATGTTTTTTTTACTCAGGCTGGCAGCCTGTCAAAATGGGGTCCCCCAGGGATCGATATTAGACTCTGCACTGTTCAACATCTTCAGAAATGATCTGGATGATGGGATTGAAAGCACCATCACTGCATTTGCTGATGACGCCAAACTAGGTGGTGAGGTGGACAAGTGAGAAAGGTGAACCATCTTAAAGAGACCTGGACAGGCTGGAAGGGAAGAGTGGGCTAGCAAGAACAGTATGAAGTTTAACAGAGACAAATCCAAAGTCCTGCACCTGGGATGGAATAACCAAAGAGCCCAGTATAGGCTAGGATCTGTGTGGCTGGGGAGCAGCCTTGCGGAAAGGGACCTGGGAGTCCTGGTGGAAATACAAAGCTGAACGTGAGTCAGCAGCGTGATGCTGCAGCAATGAAGGCAAATTGGATCCTGGGATGCATCCACAGGGGCATTGCTAGCTGAGATAAAGGTGTGATCATGCCACTCAGGCTGTATCTGGAGTACTGTGTCTGGTTCTGGTACCCACAGTTCAAGAAAGAAGTGGACAGACTGGAGAGGGTGAAAAGAGGGGGGGGCCACAAAGATGATCAAAGGGCTGGAGAACCTGCCCTGTGATGAAAGACTGAAGGAATTCAGGCTCTTCTCCCTGGAGAAGAGAATCCTTGGAGGGGGCACCCCATCACAGGATTCTAGTACTTAAAAGGGTGGCTACAAAGAAGATGGAGGCTCTCTGTTCACAAGGAGCCACATGGAAAAAGACAAGGGGCAATGGGCTAGTTCCACCAGGAGAGATTTCATCTCAATATAAGAAAGAAACTTTTTACAGTGAGAACACTCATTCACTGGAACAACTTCTCCAGGGATGTGGTAGAGTCCCCATCACTGGAGGTTTTCAAGATGCAATTGGACAGAGTGCTTGAGAATCTCATTTAGGCTTGCTTTCTCCTGAAACTTTGGACCAGATGATCTTCTGAGGTCCCTTCCAACCTGGGAAGTTCTATGGTTCTGTAATTGTTTCTAGGATTAAATTGTTCTTGGGCCTTGCATTCCAATGAGAGTCAATCATTCTTCCTCTCTTCTGTCCTATGCTTTCCAGGTAGGGACTGCTTCAACATGGATCAGCATTACTGCAGTTCCTACCCATGAAGTCCGTGTGCAACACATGGCCAGGCCAGGAGGACTGTAGTCAGCCTATTGCTTTTTCTGGGTCAAAATGGACCTCCATACAAACCTGAATCAGTAGCCTAGCCTGAGCAGTACTGACACTGGGTCTGGTGCGTTGCCCAGTCATTTCACTTAATTTCCTAGCCATAACTTTCTTTGAAATGACAACAGTTCTTTTTCATAGATGAAGCTGTAAAGAACAAAGTGAAGAAAAGTAGAAATAAATTTCAGAACAGAACAAACCAGGGAGGCAATCCAGATGGCTGCATGTACAAGTGATTTGGTTTTTTCCCCACTTGATCTGGAGATCAAATTCGATTCTCCATCTTAATTCCTGGTTTTCCTAGATGTAGTTAGAATACTGATACGATGCCATGAACTGTGGCAGTGCTAGAAAATTTTAAAAAAGACTGCTCATTCTACTAGAAGCTGTGTGGTCTGGCTCTGTTCCAATACAAGCCTTGTTACGTGTCCCGAGACACACAGTTAGAAACACACGTTTGTCCTGATTACTTGAAATATAGTTCACTAATTAGTTGAAGTCAGTTCTGGTTTGGCAGTGAGAAATGGCTTTCTGATACACATTCAGTTGATTCAAAGCATGGGAGATAGCTTTGCTGTTCACTTCAGGTACAAAACCAGAGTTATCTAGGCTTTACTGATTAAAGGAAACTATCTATATGCTGAATCTTTTTATATGCAGTAAATTACTGCTGTATGGAAAGGAACCTTACATCATCCCTCATAGGTACACTATCCAGTACTGCAGGCTGAGCAGACCCAGGAATTTATTTTAATTGTTAATGGTAGGTTTAATACTTCTCACAAGCTGGAAATGCCAGGAAATAATTGCTGTCTCAGTTCATGGGAGTGTTTATCATTTAGATGGCCCTCACATAAACTATAAACAGTCTAAACACTAATGCTGGAAAGACCAATTTAAATCAGTACTTAATGCTAGTCTATACTTAGCTCTTCCTTGTGTTTCCCATGAGTGCAGTTTCACAGTGACAGCAGCAGGAATGAACACTGCTGATGGCAAGGCACTGGAAATTTCTTTTTAATTTGAAATCAGAATACAATATTATTTGTAGAAAGTCTTAAATGATAGAAATAACTATAGCATTTTGGCTGTACTTGGACTCTTGTTGCTTTAGTGTATATATAGTACTGAATCAGTGCTAGTGCTGCTGCGGGGAAGTGGCTAAAGAATGCAGCACTGTTCTACAGTGGCTCATGAGATGCTCCAAAAAGTCTGTATGCAATGGATGTGGATGTTGTCATTGCTAGCAGTTGGCTTTGAAATAGTCCTTGTGACCTGCTTCCTTTCAAAGAAAACCAGGGTCTAATCTTAATGTCTAGTCATTGGTGAGATAAGATGCTTCATGTTCTAGGGACTACAGTATTGTTTGGCTGCTGTGATTGGTTGGTTATTTTATATAATAGATAATAATTATGTACAGAAAGGTAATATAAATGTAGTAAATATATTGGTTAGCTTAGTGCAAGACCAGGACATTAAACCATCTCACCTTCTAGGTCACTGTTTTGTGCTTGTGTAGGAAATCATCAAGGATTTGAGGAAGCTAATGCTTTTAATTGGCACTTATTTCACTTGCTGTGAAAGGGCTTTTTACATGTAACTCACTGAACCCATTGGCTCTGAGATATTTTGAAGCCCTGTCTGTGTGCTTGGTACTCATGCTGATAATGAGCAGTCCCAGGGCTGAATGAATTTATAACCTTATAGAAGGCATATGACTCCTCTGTAGGAAACCACGTGTTTTACAATTTAGCTGTATCCACATCCATCAAGGAGAGAGCTGGGGCACCATCAGGTCTCCAGTATAGGTCCTTTGCTACCTTAATCTTATAATTTCACCACTTAGATGTTGGATGCGCTCTTTGACACTATAGCTTCGTCTGATGAATCCCTAGCTAGGGAAGCTGTGCATTGTAGGTTTGCCAGTAGTCATCTTAAGTTTGGGCTGTGACAGAAAGGCTGCAATCGCAATTGTAAGCAGGTGTGTTCCTCTTGGTGCAGCAGTCCATATGGCAGCTGACAAGTTGGGAACCAAGGAGGGATGTCTGAAACTTCCTTCCAGTAGAGGGAAGGAGAGCTGGGCATAATGGCTTAGAGGGCATAAGGACAAACAGTTACAGGAGTCACTCTGGAAGGACTTCCTTGGTACTTCATGGCAGGTTGCCTCTTGATGCAATCATGGAGAAGATGACACATTGCAGAGATAGAAATTGACATTGAATAAAAGTAGCATGTTTTTTTCATGACTAGGATTTTTTTCAGTTCCAAGCATACTTCTGCAGCAAGACTTGTCATCTATTTTCACAGAATTGCAGGATGATTGAGGTTGGAAGGGACCTCTGGAGGTTTTGGAGGGGAGAAGGGCTAGGGTGGTGAGGATTGATGGTTGTTCTTCATTCCTTTTTGAAGAAGGATGTGCTTTAAAGCTAGCATCTCAGGTTTCTCTGCTCTGTAACTTGTCTAGGTTTATAGAAGTCAAACTACTTTCTTTTTTTTTAATGAAACATTTGCTCTGCATACAACGAAGTCAAATAACTAGCTTCCTCACCAAAGCACTTACCGTGAACTTATTTTCAAAAGTATGGATTGCTCGCTCACATTGTCCTTTAATGAAAGTGTCAGTAGCAGCATCTCACAGCTTTGTGCATAGCATATGGATATAAGGGCTGAACACCAATGTCTTCTAGAGTGACTGTGTAAAACTAAGGGATCCTGAGACTATTCCTTGTTGAATCTGTCTGCTCTCAGTGCTGTCTTGTTGCTTCTTGATTCTAAGCCTGAGACTCCGATTCAACCTGTTAAGTGAGAATTTAGTTTGGCAGCCACTGTCTTCAGTTTTACCTGTCTTGCAGTTGTTTTCAGTCCATCTTGTCGTGTTCTTTCTGCCCTCTTCAGTTTTTTTCCCCATTCCTGAAGGTACTGCAGTTGCCACAGCATTTTTGTTTTCCTTTCTAGCTATGTGACTGGCTCACGGCTGCTATACCATGAGGGTCATGGCTTACACCTCTGAGAAATTGTTATGCTCCAGAGTTTATTTACTGCAGATTTGATGATCCACAAAGATTTAGGAAATAACACTTTTTATGGTACTGCATATAGCAGCACCTACATTCTTTCCTGTAAGTAACAATGACAGCTGGACTCCTCTGAGACAGCTCATGGGTCCCAGCAAGCCCTGTGTGAACTGGGGACAGGTAGCATATATGCAAGGTCTGGGCATTAGCAATCTATAGGCTGTGACCGCTATTATCAAGGAACTGGTCCAGTTTCATTGCTGCCATCTGCTGAAACTAGAGCTTTCCACCTCCTTGAGCAGACTAATGGGAAGCATAGTTTTCAAGATGAGATCTGAAATGCCACAATATCGCTAAAAATAATAATTAAAAATGCTCCTACCCCCAGTGAGGACTTCCAAAATGTTTGTTTGTTTTTTGTTAAAGTTCAGCTTCCTGTGCAGCTTTACTGGTCCTAACTAATACTCATTCTGTATCTATTAATTCTTTCCATGCTAATTTTTATTATTTAATATGTCTCTGATACAGCTCTGCTTGGTATCTCCTGTTTTCTGAGCAGTAACTCATGAATGTGTTTAGTTTTTCTGTGTTGTCTTTAATACAAAAAAGATGCTCTTTCTTTGTGTTAATGAAAACTTCTGTGTGTACTTAAGAAAACCCTTATGATTTAATATTTTGGGGAAGAATGTCTTGTATTTTAAATACTCTTTAGTTGCTTGGTGACTTTGCTTGACAAGATCTTGCTTGCTAAACTTGATTTGAAAAATGTTTATTACAAAAAACCCACCCAAACTATTTTCCTGTAACTAATATAACAAGTACTCATAGAGTAAAAAACTCACAGCCTACTTAATATGCTATATATAGGACTGACTGGGCAGCAATGAAATATGAGAATTTGTATGGTGGTCTTAATGACCAACTCTTTTTAAAATTTTTTTTCCTAAGGTTTGTATGATATTATAGTTGTTTAAAGAAATGTTTTTTCCCCTTCCCCTCTTAAAGGTAGAGACCTGTGGGTTCTTGTTCTGGGAAGGTTTCCAACCCATCATAAGATTGGCATTCCAGAGTTCAAGTATGTTGCGAATATGCATGGGGATGAGGTACGTTTCAACTTTTGTAATGTCATTTATACCAAATACACTTACCAGAGGTTTAGAGTGAACTTCTTAGGTGTGTGCTACTTACTATTGAGGTATGTCATACCTCAAAGAAGACCTAATATGTGTGTATTTCTTGAGGAATTTCAAGAATAAAGTTCCCTTGTTCTGGTGGAAGGGCTTTAGGAGACCTTACATCACAGTAAAGAATCCTACAATCCTACACGTAAGACCTCTCAAGTGGAGAGGTTTGTCTTCTCCATGTGAATAAACCCAGAGGCTTTAACTTTCCTGGCAATGAGTCAGATGCAATAGTTTGCTTGTACATTATTATTGCCTAGGCATGAAGTATGACTGATAGAACTCTTCAAATACATCATAAGATTGAATAATAATTGCTGTGCGGCACCAAATTATTTTAGGAAGAAAGTTTATCTTGGAAACCTTAAGCTTGGAATACCTAGATTTACCTGAGATAACACAGTGAGTACAAAACAAAAAGCAATTACAGGATTAACTTGCTCTGGAAAGAATGCCCACTTAGTAATGATAAAGGAGAAAATGGTGATTATGAGCCTTCCTGGTGTAGTACATGAATCTGGAACAGAAAGACTTAAAGCTTCGCTCTTCTCTAATCTTTTCTTGCTTTCTAGTTCCCTTATTCTTTAGCTTTACCTGCTTATATTAGTCATGTTCAGGATAAGTTTAAACTACACAATATATTTCCGTGCAGCCTTTAATGTGAAGGGTAAATAATTCAACAGAAATGGCAAAATCTTTTTTATATATCTATCTGTATCTGCTAGACTGAATTCCTCAAACTAAGAAAAATAGATGTAGTAGGAAGTGTATCCTGTGTAAAGTGTAACATGTCACAAGCTATTGCTATTACTAATACCATGCATGAGCACTTGCACGCCTACAGACACTTGTGACATTATGTGCCAAGAATTTTCCCCAAGTTAGACTAGTTTCACCTTGTTTGACAGTAGCTGTGCTCAAAGTGCTGCTGGGAGTCTGACTGCTTTGGAATTTAACTCTGTGGGAGGAAGCTGATTCATGGTTTCAAATGGGTATGCGTGTTACTGGATGCCCAAGATGGGGTTTGCAACTCCTAAAACCTAGTGTGTGTCAGCAGGGTAGTCTAGGGTGCCTAGGAACTGAGGTTCCATATGACAGTCCCTGCAGACTGCTGAAGGGAATTGAAACCTATGGCTACAGATGACCCCACTTTGCTGGGAAAGAGATGGAGAGCAGGATATGATCTCATCCAGAATGGCCTGGCTCTCAAATCTGATATTGCTGGACTGCAGAAGGCCAGTTCTCCTATTGAAACCTCCACAATGAAGCACTTCTGCCATTATCACTGCTTAGCAGGATATGCACAAGGAACTTTGACTGTGGAGACATGCACCATTTGCATATCCACAGGGTCAGGAATTGCTGGAGATCAGGCAACCTGGATCACTGCCTAGGATCTAAATTCTTATGTTGACTTTGTGAGGAAATGAGGCAAGAATTTTTTTTTAAGGGATCTGGCACTGTGTTTGAGTTTGAGCAGGGTTGATCCTTGAGCTGCCTAGGTACCATATAGTATTAAGTGCCATGCTGCATTTTAACTTGTTCACTAGACCAAGCATGCACCTAGGGAAGATTCTGGAAATAGAGGATTCCTCCTTTTTAGGCCCTCATGATGATCTTTGCTGTATGTTTTTTTGTGTATGGATGTAACACAGTTGGTGTTTGTTTTTCCTATCTGACCATAAATGTATTTCAGATGGCAGGAAATGAATTCCTCGTATAGAAAAGCATTGAAGAACTTGAATATTTTTTTCCCATAATATAAGATTCTGCTGGACTAGTCACTGGGGAAAGATTCAACCAGCCCTATAATATATTAAGCAGATAAGTTTTGTAATGACTGTATGACAAGCTTCAACTTGTGTTCCACAGTCTGTCATAACTTAAAATTGCAGGATTATGGCTTCATTGATCTAGTTGGGTCTTTTGTGCTTCAGTGATGCTTTTCATAAATGGTACAGAGTGAGAAAACTTCTGTTCTCAAGTGTTTGGTGATGCTGCCCTTCTAACCTGTCATGATCACACAAATGACATTTTTCTTTTTTGACTCAGCTGTCTGGCTGCTCCTGAAACCTAGAAGTTGGGGGGGAGCCTGAATTGCATGTGTGCAGGCTATTTGCACATGCTGCTGGAAGAAAACCTAGGTTATTTGGAGAGCTGCCCAGCAGGGAAGTTCTAATAAACTAACGTGAGTACGCAATACTAGGAAGAGTATTTTTTTCAGAACTGGAAAGACTAATTTTTTTTAAGTAGGGTAATTTTTCTTAATACTGTAAGACATGACCAGCCAAGGTTTAAACGATTTTATTTTGTGATCACCACCGCCAAATAGCGTGAACTTTTGTCTCAGATCCCCAGAGGTGCAACAAAACACTTCTCCCATTCTTTGTGTGCCTGTATGAAGTTGGACACCATTTTTAGCAGTACTTTTTGTTTAACCTAAGCCAGATTAAAAATGATAATTAGAGGTAGTTCAGTCACTTGCAGCTATGTGAGACTTTAATCAAAACAGCACTAATAGACTGCACAAAATGCGTAAGCCTGTGCAATGTTAATAAAGTCTGTACTGAGGAAGATGAGGGAGAGGTTGCCTGTTGTTCTCGGGCAGCTCTCATTCTGAACTGAGCAGCAGTCTCTCTTGTCCCAGACTTGTACTATTACTTGAAAGATCCTCTCTTCTTCAGTGTGTACACTCACACGTTCCTCTCTGGGGAAGAACTTATTTCACTTAACATTGACTGCAATCAAACCCCCAAACACTCCTAAGTCATAAATGGAGCAGAACTATCACCTTTTGACCAGCTGTACCAGTGACTTGAGTCCAATCTACACAACTGAACCACAGGATCTAATTAGAAGGCTTTTCCTAAACTGTGTATATCACAGAAGGGAAGCCCTTTAAGGAAAAGCATATCTGAACAAAGTGTAAACTACTTGTGCATTTCTGCTTGTTCCCTTTAATATATTAAGTATATGGCTTCCTTAACTTTCTGCAGATATAGTGTAACTGGGCCATCACAAGATAAACTCTTTTTCGTTATGAGAAGCAAAGCCTGTACTGATAGACCTGAGCTAGCCTACATGAGAGATGTGTTGATCTTGCTTGCTTACCTTGTGGTTTAAGTTAAAGCAGCTAGACTATTTTCCATGTCATCGTACACATAGTCATATCCACAGAATGGTTTCCTGAGATATGGTGACTTACTAGGGCTTGGGTGACTGAGGACTGGGGTAGGTTTTGTGATCAACATAATTGGGGCTTAAAAAAACCAACCAACGAAAAAAAAAACCCCAACCAAAAAACAATGAACTAATGAGTCTTGTGTAGAATTTCTCACTCTCATTTCCAAAAAATGAATGGCAGTGGCAATTACACTATCAAAATGCCAATATCAAAAAAGGCGCTTTTTTTTCCACCAGGTTGGGCAAAAAGAGTTGTGTCCACATACTACACAATCTGCTATAAGGAATTTTCAGCACATATCTTACGTCCTTTGCGCTGTGCAGTATAGTATGGCAGTGGTGTGGCAGGGAAACAAATACATGCTCTAGAAAAGAGAGTAGAAAAAAAAGAAATATTTCTTGTGTAGTGAACTATTTTCCACCTGGCTTCAGTATCAGCTGATGTGGTATAAAGAAGGTCGGAAGCACCAGAGATTTCAAAATTCAAAGCAACCAAATCTATTTGCTAACAACAATTTAAAAAAAGCTGGATGCTGCTGAGAGATCTTTCAACACAGGTAGGGCTGCTGCCTTGCCCCAGTTACCTTTTTCCTTATCTTTACTCCCACTCTTCTGAGTGGGAAAATAAAAAAGTGATCCATTTCTCAGCCAGGTGAAGCCTGTGCGGAGAAGCCTGAAGGCTATGGAATTTGTCCAGGTGGTACCATCTTATGCCAGTTACTAGTTCAAAAGCAGGCTTTGTGTTGCCATTTCCTTAAGTGATAATCCAAGGAACTGCAATACCACATGTATGACAGGGAAGTTCTTTTATTTCCATAGCAATTGCTGCTATAGAAATAAATGGGTATGTGCCAAACTCTATTTGCACAAACAGTCGCTTTAACACTTTAGTAAAGAAGGACAAATAGTGGGGTGTGTTGCAGCTGTGCATAATAATTAGTGCTGTACAAGTGTTAAAAAAGAACATCTTGTAAGTGTGGCATTTAAGTGGTAAACCAGGATGGACTATTGGTTTCTGTGCTGTAACTCCACTTCCTTAGGCGGGGTTGTGCTAGTGCTAGGTCTGTAGAGCAGTCAGGGTTGGAGCAAGGACATGGGCAAGACCATGTTGCTCTGAAACAGGTCCTACCTGATGGTTTGGATCTTTCTTTCAACATAGTTCAACTTAAAAACCAGGCCACATTTAAGGAAAGAATTTTAATCGTAAAAATGGGCAGAGTCTATCCACCCATAGTCCCCTGGTATTAGGTCTCTCATGTGGTAACAAAAATGTTTTAAAAACAGGGGTGCTGCAGTGAAGTGTTACAGCGCAGGTGCAATTGGAGATAACCTTAATCTTTTAACTGGCTGCTGCTAGGGCTTCCTGAGTAAGCCCTTCAGTAGCTGAGCAGGGTGCTGACCCAGCCATGCCAGAAGCAATAGTCAGCAAGTTTAAGGGGTATGTGTACAGAAACAGCAGTAACACCCTTTTCTACAGTGTCAATCCATGCCCTGACGCATGCTGCTTCATTCAGGACTTCCCCTGAGGATCCCCGAAAGCCTTTCACGCTGACTCTCTCCCTTTGGGGCACACAAGGAAACAGACAGCTGAAAGTGCACAGAGAAACTGAATGTCTAACTGTATCCCTGGAGGTGGGAGAAAGGGTTTTCCTTTGCTTTTGTGTCACTCCTCATCTGAGCTACAGCAAAACAATGCACCTGGGCATTGCCCTTGGGATACTGCAATTAAAACCAAGTATTCATCATGTCTCCTCAAAGTCCCAGAGTACATATACGCTGTCCCCTGCTCTCTACATCTTCATATTAGACTAGAGGCAGGTTAAGGTGTCTGTCCTCGACTTTACTGTCAGCAACCTACCTCCACTGTGTCTAGACCCTTTTTTTGAAGCTTCTAATGGCTCTACCTGGCTAGGTGGCAGATGCCTTCCAAGGGCTTGATCAAAACTTGAGCTATACTTTCCCAGAAACGAAAACTTTCCCTCCCCTCAAACATCTCCAGATGTGCTTTCTCAAGAAATTCAGGGTACTCTGGACCAAAACAAAACCACCCCTCAGTTGCCCCACTGAAACAGCATTGTAATAAATACACTCTTCTCCCACAAGGGAATGATCAAAGTGCCAACTCTCTGTGATAGAAATTAGCTGAATTGTTTAATCTACTACATACTCAGGTACAACAATAGCTATACAAGGAATCCTATAAAATAGGGTTAGTTTTTAAAATACTGTATATGTAAGTAAGTCTGGGTTTAACTTCTAAGTGCAAAGAATGTCATCCATGAAAAACTGGTCATCTTCCGTTCTTTATAAATGTTGCCCTTTTCCACCACCTTCTCTTGTTGCTTTTCTTTATCTTTTTTTCCCCTTCCTGTTCTGCTTCTCTACCCTTTCTTTCCTGGATATCTTTTTGTCAGGTACTGCAGAGAAGTACAGTAGGATTGGAGGCACTTTCCCAGTTTCTCCAGAGAGCAGTCCAGTCTTGTCTGTAGTTTAGCTGCCTCTGTGGTAGGGCTGTTCTTGCTGCTTCTGAGTCTGCTAGCTTTATCTCTCATGCCCAGGGCCATGTCTTGGCTGACTTCACTCCCCTCCTTTCTTTCCCCCCTGCTCTGTGTGCTTCCCAAGATGTCTATCACCCAGAGCTGGAACTGAGCTGCCTGTACAAGACAGGTTCTGTTGCATCCCTTCTTAAATTTCACAGAGTAAATTTATCAAACCTGCAGAGCAGTCTGCTTTCATGTGCTCAGGTGCTGTTTTGAAAGCTACTGGCAATGGAGGAAATTGGGTACCTTTTACCCCTTGTCCAAGCCCATTTGCTGCATTGTCTAGAAAAAGAACAACTTAGTTATTGACACAGTATATGCATTTGTGTAACATAGCTTCCCCTAACAAATTACTGGATGGTGGCTTGCAGGAGATCAGCAGGAGCTGACAGGCAAGGGTTAGAAAACTTAGGAACAAATCTCCTGGAGGGCAGGGTGGGAAAAGATCCTTCTTTTTCCCTGTACAAACTGCATGGCTGCCTTCAATTTTGACACTTAAAATGGTGTGATCATTTTTGGCACTACATTGTTTGTTTGTTTCCCCTGCAATAAACAGCAATTGCCAGCTAACTGGCAAGACATGGTTTGCTCCCAACCTGAAGAGCAGTTACACCCAGACCTCCTTGCCCCATCATGTACCAACGCGGCTCCTGCAGGCAGAGCTCCTGCTGGACAGTGTCTGTGTTCCTGTTTACCTTAACACCTAGAGCAGGACTTATCACTTAAAATGTACTAATGTGAAAATTCGACAAGATATTAGTGCAGCAAATAGCTGTGGAGAAATAGTCCTTTTCCCCTACCTGACTTCACCTAGCTTTTACCTTAGCCTGTACCAGTCTGAAAGCAAGGACATGTTTATCTGCATCACCAGGTTCTTCTAGTAATGCTGCTCCATGTTCCTCGCTTTAGAAAAAAAAAAAATTTTTTGAAAGATTTCCACTTCAGTGGTGCAAGACTCATTCAAAAAGATACTGAGATGCTGTAGCTCTGAATTAGAGCCTGCAGTGATTTACCAGGCTTTGTTCTTAGAGATAAATTGTCTCTGGAGCACATCTAGTTGCAAGTCTTGATTTGTTCCCATCCCAGCCAGGGCTTAGGAACCCTACAGTGCCCTTGAGGCATGGGTCACAGTGCTATAGGAAATGCTCCTGGAAAGTATGGTTCAGTGAATGCTGTACTAGTGGTTTCTGGGGTAGAATAGGATTGTTCTTAACTCACTGGAGCTGAATCTTGCCATTGTTTTGCCTGAAATCTGATAGAGCAGACTAAAGGGAGATGTCCTGCCAGCCTTCACGACCTATACAAACTTACATGAACAAAAATATGTATTTAGCTTTTTCTCTGCTACTGCCTTTCCTTGATCCAAAGTCTGCATCCAAATATCCTTCCATCTCTTCTGCTAAGGATTTATATATACCTGTTTGGTTTCCCTAATGCCTGTGTTCATGGCATTAAAATAAAGCAATGTAACAGAGAATATAACAGAAGTGCCTATGGGGCCTCTCTTGATCCTGTATTAAAGTTGACTTCCCATAGAAGGTGATCAACAAGAAAAAATCCTGCTCTGTAGCACCTGGAAAACATGGAAGGTGTTGCCTTCCTTTCTTCTGAACTTCACTGCCAAGTGGTGATGCACAGCACTGACGCTTATGTGCAGGGCCTGGGGTCCCCTGGGCATCAGCACAGAGCTGACTCTGCAGTGCAGCTGAGATAGTGCAGTGGTGCGTTTCCAAGCCCACATGCTCTTTAACAGGCAGTCTATGCAGTTTTAGTTTTTGATAAGGCTACGCCTTATCCGTGCAGGATTTAAACAGTGTAGCTGACACAGTCAGTTTCCCATTACAGAAAAAGCTCTGGTTGATATGGGTTTAAAACCCTTGTGAAAACCCTCCAGTGACTCCTTTCGTGTATTAAATTACTTCAGATATATTTAGGGGAGAGCATAAGACAAAACAGTGTTGACCAGGATGCTCTTGTATGTCTGTATAATCCAGTAAGAAAAAACCTGTAAGGTGGTGGGTCTTTTTTTCTCTTCTTCTTCCATAGCAGACTTAAAATCTGTGTTTCTTTATACAGACTGTTGGGAGAGAAATGCTGCTCCATTTGATAGACTTCCTGGTGACCAGCTATAGACATGACCCAGTTATTACCCGGTTACTCAATAATACCCGGATTCACATCATGCCAACAATGAATCCTGATGGATTTGAAGCTACAAAAGTGCCTGATTGTTACTACACGCCAGGAAGGTAAGGGCGGCTTAGGAGGGTGGGAGTAGGTAGAAGAAATGGGTGGGGAGTAATAATCGGAGATAGCCAAGAGACTGAGTCATACTTGGTGGCGAGGACAGCCTAGAGGATGCGTGAGGGCTAATTTTGGCCTGTGCTGATCTGAAGACACACTGTTACGGCATAGAGTTTTTGGAAGACTGAGTCAGACTGGTGTTTATATGTGGTGCGGCTAGAGAAAATTGGTCAGAATGGTGTAATGACCTAACCTTTTAGGCAGGAGACCCAGACTGCGAATAGAAGCTCAATTATCTATTTAGACCTTTAGGGTGCTACAGAAAAAGAAGGAAAACTCCACCCATAGGGATCTAGTTCAATTGCAGAACCCTGTAACCCTTCCTAATGAGAATAAGGTGTGTCTAAGCTGGCTGAATGGACTTCTAGAAATGTGTTTGAAGATCATGTTGAACACAGATCTACTAAGAGGGAGGAGTTACACAAGCAGAGCTAGCTGTAGTAAGTGCTGTGCTAATAGCAGAGCTAGGAAGAAAACTTACACAGAAGAAAAAGTAACCTAGTGTTGCATCCTGTGCTACTTTTGCATTCTTTAATGTAACTATTGCAGAGACCAAAAAAGGGAGGAAAGGTTTAACAGGCTAGAAAAGGGAAGAAGAGGAGAGAGTGAGAGAATGGGAAGAAATGCCAAAGGAACAGAGTTGGAATATGCACAAAAATCAAACTCATGAGCCAGAAGTTCTCTTGGATCACTGGCCATGGCAATGTCGGAAGCAAGTGACAAGGTAGTTTAGTTCTCTAGATGATCAGTGTAGGCTGTCCTTTTTATTAGGAAAGAAATTTATTCCTCAGCAAATAGATAGGAATTTTATGGAGGGTGGTATTTTTTATCCCCTCACTGTCAAATAGACAGAGTTTAACTAGCTACAGAGTTTAAAAATTAATACAGCTGATGCTAAATACCTTCTCTACTCTTGTACTGACCTGTCTGAGTGAAAAAGAAAGCATATGCACAGGCTGGACATTCAGGTACAGGGAGAAGAGAATACATCCTGTGTTTGAGTCAAATGTTTTGCTCTATGTCCAGAGTGACAGCAGGACAAAGGACCCTGCCATCCAGTAGTTACCTTGGTCTTCTATACAAGTGGGAAAAACCATACAGAAGTACATCCTCCTCCTTATCTGGCTTTAGCTTCTTCTAATTCATGTATGTGTAGGTGTGTGCATGCTATATGCATGTTAAATATTATTCACTGTTTCCACCTCAAATACCATAGAATTGTTTTATTGTGTCCTGTGAAAATTCCAGTGCTGCCAGAAAGCAAACTAAAGTCCATCTTCTTAATGCTTGAGAAGATTTGCAATGGTCACCTTGCCTGTTTCCAAAGACACTAGCATGCAACAGATTTTAAGTACTGGGAGGCTGGCGATGTGGAAGTGTCCATAGGCCAAGCAGTAATGGGAATGTCTTCTCTCTTTCTAAGGTACAATAAGAACGGAGAAGATCTGAACAGAAATTTCCCTGATGCCTTTGAAAATAACAATGCTAGCATTCAGCCAGAGACTCAAGCAGTAATGGACTGGATAAAAAATGAGACGTTTGTTCTTTCGGCAAACTTGCACGGGGGTGCCCTGGTTGCCAGTTACACCTTTGATAATGGTAACTCAGGTAAGCCAGTAACAAACTCTCTTCTCCACAGCTGATATGGTTTAGGAATGTTAGCTGTACCAAAGCAAAATTTATAAGGATTTCTGCAACGTTTTTCCAGCTTTTGAGCTGGGATGGGCAGCCCATCAAAACCCCATCAAAATTCACTGCCTGATACGGCTATTTGGGAAATATTTATCCTGTATGTAAGCCAGCACTGTATGTTTTACCAATAATGAGAGTTACATGATGGCTATCTTCATTCTGCAGTTACCGGCTCTTTGAAAGGCTATAGCAGGTCTCTAGATGATGATGTCTTTATTCATCTGGCAAAAACTTACTCTTTCAACCATGCCAGCATGTACAAAGGGACTGGGTGTGACAACAGACAAACCTTTCCGGAAGGCATTACCAATGGGTATTCTTGGTACCAGCTGGAAGGTAAGAATGTCAGCAATATATTTTTTTCAGCTGCTTCAGATATGATGTTCTCACTTTCGCCTGCCATCTTTGATGGTAAAAGAGCTGTGATTTTGCCCAGAGTAGAGGGTTGATGAGGGGAGTAAGCCAACGTGTTCACGCGGATTCTCTGAGCAGGACCTGGGTGTTTGCAGACCCTCCCAGTCAGGAGTTATAGACGTGAATGAGGCAGTCTCTGCTGTCTGGCTGCTTCTGTGCCCTTTCTTAAGGCCTGGGTGGCTGTATAGATAACATACATGCGCACACACTGGTGTGGCACCAAGGTCTTGTCCTTTCAGAAAGAAGACCAATCTTCTGTTCATACATCATCCTTTTTTTTAATGTTTGATCACTGAAATAAATGTTTTCATTACTGTTTATGTGTAGCCAAATAGAACACGGGTCCTGCGTACTATGGCACTGCGTGTTGCTTTCACAGTCTAAATTCAAAGCCTTAACAGGCTCTCAGGATGGCTTTGGCAGTGGCAAACTCTATGCCAGCCTGTGAATCTACCTGCCCCTATTTGCTTGGGAGCGCTTGAATGAGTTTAAGTCAAAGACCCACCCTTCCTCAGCCATAATAGTCGTCATTCCTGAAACGCCATTGTGCTTTAGAAAACAACACTCTACATGTAACTAGAGTAATTAAGTTGGTTTTCCAGAGGAGGCAGTAAATACAAATGTGGCACTGAGGAATCATTTATCTGATTTACTTTTCTTAAAATGTTGGTACTTGCATCACACCTGTAACTCTCCTATTTTTCTTTGAGCTTGAACTTGGTGCTTCTTTGCAGCTGAACGCTCTTTCTTTTATGTCACTTTTAAGGTGGAATGCAAGATTACAACTATATCTGGGGACAATGTTTTGAAATTACATTGGAGCTGTCATGCTGTAAATATCCTCCAGCAAACCAGCTGGAAAAGTTTTGGAGAGACAACAAAGCTGCTCTGATCGAATATATAAAACAAGTACATCTAGGTGGGTATGCGAATGGGGAAGGGAGCCAAAGCTGAGGCCAGGCTGGTGGGCAAAGTGGGAGCTCTTCAGCAGCCCAGGTCAGTGTCAGAGCTCACAGGTGAGGAGCTCTGGCCTGAACCTGGGAGCTATCACTTTGGAATAGCAAGTGCTACAAGGCCAGGGATGGGTAAGGGAGGAGAACTTACACGTGTGTCAGGCGTGGGGCGATGGGCGCTACTGCAGTGATGCAAGGGGCTTAAAATGCGCTGGGGCAGGAGCAAGGGATGGGCCCCAGGGGTCGTCTTAGCAGAGACCCCCCTCAGGCAGCCCGCTTTGCTGAGCAGCCTTGGGGCAGTCATTTATTTCAGAGGTCTGTACAGGTATGTGTGTGTGTGTGTAGACAATGTTTCGTGGGTGTTTGCTGCTTGCATTTTGTATTTTTGTAAGGCTTTTCTAGGTGTGCTCTTTAACTTCACAGTTGGAAGAGAGCTGCGGGTTAGTGAAGCAGTGGTACTTTACAATGAGTCGAGTTTGCACAAATCTGTTGCTTGTCTTGCGTTTTGTTGCCCAGAAAGTCTGACTGCTGTTTTATCTTTGCTTAACGCGAGTGCTGCCTTGAAGGTGGTGTGTGAGAATTTAGGGAAACTATTTCATAAGCAGACAGTGTTGGTATTCTGCCCTTGGGAAGTACTGGATAAGAGGCTGACTTATTTTAAATTTAAAAAAAAAGGGGGGGGGACAACCCCCCCTTCCCCAAACCAGTACTGAAGATTGAAGCCCTTCAGTAAAAGACACATGCAGTAAGTATGTATGGTGCTTTCAGCAAATGAGACTTAGAAACAGAGATTACAGTGCTGCTTTCTAACTTAATGGTTTACCCTCATGTTAACAACAACAAAGGATTTTCTATTTTAATTCCCTTAAGATAGAAGGGACTAGTGATATTATTAGAAGTGCATGAAATAGCCTTTGAGTGCATCCAGGAACAAAACAGCCCAACTTTCTCAGAGGAGGTGGCTCACCACAGATAGATGTTGTGACCTTTCTCTCCTCTCCCTTTTCCATAGGTGTCAAGGGTCAAGTTACTGGTAAGAATGGGACTCCTATTCCTAATGCCATCGTGGAGGCCAAAGGAAGGGCTCATGTCTGCCCCTACAGAACAAATCAACAAGGGGAATACTTTCTTCTCCTCCTGCCTGGGACGTATGTCATCAACGTAAGTGTGCCGCCTTACTCAATTGTTTCTAATTGCATCGAGTTCCTGAGCACAGTGATACTGAATCCTTACAGACCAACGAGCTGAACTTGCTCAAGTCATATACAGGAGCTGTAAAGGCTCTTTAGCAGATTTAAAAGAAGATAGTATCTTAGAATGTGAGTCAGCAGAAAGGAAATTTGTTTGATGCAGTAGGGTCTTGAGTCCCCAGACTGGCTGGAGATAAGCACTCATCTGACGTGGATGGTGGAGCCAGCTGGGATGAGTGTCTGGACCATGATGACGGGAGCTTGAGGTGTTTGAGACAAACCACAGAGCTCTTGAAGGGGGAGGCGGGGGGAGGCTGGGGTCCCCAAAGCCCAGGCAGCGAGGGGCTGACGCCAGCGGAGACAGTTACTTCCCTGGCAGACATGGCTTCTCTGCGGAGGGCGGGTGGCAGTAGCTGGTCCGGGAGAACGGCTCCGCCTGCTGCCAGCCAAGGGCTTACACTGAAGCTTAACTGCAGGATTCCCTCTCTTGTACAGCATGCTGTGCCCCCCTGTTAGAAGTAAATATTCTCAGGTTTTTGGGTGGGGTTAGTCTTACTGATATGATGTGAAAACTTTACTCTTTTCTCAGTCCATGTTCTCAAACTTACGTTTAGAACACTTTTTCCTTACGGTGAAAGTGTAAATAAGCACACTAGACAATGATTGTTTCACAGCTGAACTCAACAATGTTTCAAACCAAGTAAGAAAAGGTTTCACGTTTGCTCCTAGGCTACTGTACCAGGATTCAAATCAATACTGAAGACAGTGGAAATTCCTGACAATACTGGTAACTTCAGTGCTTTGAAACAGGACTTCTCTTTCCCAGAAGTCTCTATCAAACCAGAAGCACCTTCATGCCCCAAAATTCCCCTCTACCAAGAGCTCGAACGGCCATCAGCTGCAGTAAAACCAACTCTACATATCTTGGCTTTAATGACTGTTATGCTTGTGATCTTCAAATAAAGTAAGGACTAATGTGACATGGCAGGGCAAAACCTTCCTGCACAAATGTGGCTTTTTGGGCAAGGAATTTTATAAGCAAAAAGAATGTATGTTTTTATAAACCAAATTCTCAGATTTACAATCATCTTTATCGTATTTTGTAAAATACTGGCCCAACAATCAAATGTTTTAATAATACTACTGTATTTTTTTACATTAAGTATTTTACTCTAAAGAAATTCTGTATAGCCAAGGGAGAGAACTATAGAATTTTGATGCAGAAGGTACAAATACATTCTGAAGAATTCACCTGAGTTAAAAAGTCCAGGATTGAATTGCCAGTTTTTCATGCAAGCTCAGGTTCCTCATTGAGCCACCAGCTCATGTGCCACACAACTGTAAGCAATTAGCTCAGTCCCAACTTCTCATAATAAAGCCACTGCTATAAATGAGGAATGACGTTTTTATGTATGCTCTTTCTTACCCAGACAGACGAGACTCCTTAGGGCTTAAATAAGGTAAAGACCAGTAACGCAGACACGTTGAGAGGCAGGAAGATGGAAAAGACGTGTAAGCATGGGCTGAAGGGCCACGTGGCTGGAAGCTTGATGATTATCTGACTGATAGCACAAAGAGAATGAGTTGGGTCTCTGAAAACGGTGGTCCCCTAAGACAGAGCTGCTGAAAACAAGTCATCGATAGCTTTAGACCGTTGCCATTGTCCATTTTTTACTGAATTTGGTACAGAACAGAACTGCATCCAATTCAGATTTTTTTTAAACTGAATAGTTTTAGCAGTGACTTTAGCATGTGCAAGTATGTTATGCAGCCCTGCTCCTAGACAGTTTGGACCGCATCTAGCATGCGTGCTGGAAGCCGCAGCGAGGCACAGACCCGATCCTGGTACAGAGGCCAGCTTCAGTGACAGCTCAACTACCCCTGCAGAAAACAAAGTAGCAGAACTTCTGACAATCAAGTCATTGAGCACCAAGGAGTATATAAACAAATCTTTATTTAAAGCTTTTAAATGCAACATAGTATTTAGTTTCCTCAGAAAAGGAAAAACTGAAAACTGAAAGACAAACACAATACACATGAAAATTCTTCTCAGAAATGGATCTATACTCTGTGCAATTTAAGTGGAGGGCTGTAGTAGAATGGTTGCTGACTGGGGTAGTACGTGCTCTGGGTATCGGGAAGGGATGCACCGTGACAAGTTCTTGAAAGTGTGTTCAGCTAGTAGTGGCAAGATTGCATAGTTATTTAAATTCACTATAATCCAGTCTGTTTAATGGTCAATCCAGCTACATGTAGTCAGACAACAATGTGAGACTCTGCTTTTGGAAAAGCTATTTGGTATTTTAGGTATTATGTAATCGTCATGTTATGGCAATTAATTTAGCTCAAAACCAAGAACTGTCCTTTAAAATCGGGCTGTTGAGTTAAAGCAACATCTACTCAAAAGGTGGAGTATCACCAACAAATTTTACATGTAGAATAGATATACACACACTATAGCAAGGCATTCACTTGAAGCTTTCAGTGCATCTGTGCTAAATTAAAAAAAAAAAAGCACACATTAGTTAAAAGCAACAATTTTTCACATTCACTAAGTGCAATCCATTGTTAAAAGATACCATAAGCCCAGGTTTCAGGGTGGGGGTTTTTGTTTTGTTTTATATTGCTTGCACAACCTTTAAACAACTAACTCAAGCTAAGACTGACTCAGGGATGGATGAGCTGGGGAAGTGCCCGTAGTAGGCAATGCCCCTGGAACAGGCAGACACCCCCCAGCTGGGAGAGCCAAGCACTGGACATACAATAACACCGGGGCCGTGCATTAAGAGTACAAACGTGCTACATAACGTGCTTTATTAAGTACATGGGCGACCCTACAGACACTGGAAGCCTGCACCCACCTGCTGGCACTGCGAGTGACCAAGAGAGCTCAGAAGAGGTACAAACCCCTACGCTTGTGCACCTTCAACGCTCTTTCCCACAGCAAATGTCCCTTTTTAAGGCCGAGTGTTGCACAACAAAATATCCCATCTTCCTGGGAAAACTGCTGCGCCACAGTACATGTGGCAAGTTAACATGTGGAATAAATTAACTGCTTTAAGGTGAAAAACTCTGGTTACACCCTAACACAACAGCAGCTTTAGGTTAAGGTGGAGAAGAACAGTTCTTCACCCCTCTATTAGTCCTACATTACACATTTATTCAGTGTCATTATGCTTCTAGTAATTTTCTCATCTCTCTTTTATAAGAACACAATCTTCTGAAACAATTATTCTTGCTGACGCCCTCTGTAAGAATAAGGAATTGTTTTTCCCTCATATTAGTCTTTAAGGGGAAAAAATCTGCCTGAGTCTGGCATGTGGCTTCACACCCACACAGACAGACATTTCGGAGACAACGACATTTAAACAAATTCACAGCAAACAGAACTCGGTGATAAAAAATTGTACCACGCTGTTAAAATAAATGCAATGCTCTCCATCAATTAAAACTTTGTAGCACTTTTTTCCCTTTTCTAAATCAACCTGCCAACTGACATGGCAGCCACTGCCCCGGCCCAGATTTCATCCCATGTGCTCGTTAGGAACGCAACACTAAAACAACATTCAAGGGGTGCTGCTCAAAAAAAGCATCATCTTTTGCAGCGTGAATGTTCAATATAATCAGCAACCCAGCTACGTCTGCTTCAGCTGTGCAAGTTTTTTAAAGGATAAAAGCAGCAGGCTTCATAACTAATAAATCTTAAGGAAAGACTCAGTACTAAAGGTTCAAGTACTTTAATATTTGACACTTCTAGCCTTTTTGAGGAATGTCAGACACTGAAACAAAGCAATTTTGCCTTAAGTACTTCACTTCCTTGGGCCAAGAGTTGAATTTCAATACTAATGAATAGCTACATAGTGAAAAAGTTGTATTTAATAAAAAAGTGGCTTTACTGTACTTCAAAAAGACTAAATGCAAGTTCTTGCACATTCATACGTAACTACTGTCTACCTGAAGCGCACAAAGGAACGGACATAGACAGTTACTGAGAACTGCGTACTGTCATGTTTTGGTCAGCATCTGGCCGTCCCTTCAACTTTCTTGGTCACACATTCAAAGGCAAAAGCAATTACCACCCGCTGCAAATTAACCTCGAAACCTCTGGTCACCTCACCGCATCTTCCAGACCATCGCCTCCAATGTCACCAGCACAACAAAGCAATCAGTCAGCTTCTTGGCTGCACTCGGAGAACAAAAAGCATTCCAAAGGCAAACAAACACCATCAAAACATTTTCACTCTGCTCAAGTTGCACCAGCCTCCATCTCTGTTTTAATAAATGGTGTTCAGGTTCAACACAGAGGTTGTTTTAAGGGAAGGAAAAAAGAAAACGAAGCCATAAATCTTATGCTTCTCTTAATCTGTATATAATCTGAGCACTTCTCTTCATAATGCTACAATTTCTTAAATATTTTTCTCGTGACTGTGATTTACTAGGTATGCATGTTTACGTATCTACACACGTACCAACAGACTAATTCAATAAATTAAAGTTCAGAACACTAACCGTAAGCACAAGAATATTTACAAACTGCAATAAATTAAAGATTAAAATGTGAGCGATATTAAATAAGGATCTCAAAGAGCTCGCCAAGTAAGAACAATTGTCAACTTCGGTACTAAGATTTTGCCGACTTTTGTGCCGCTACCCAAGGCCAGAAGGACAGGGCCAGCAGACGCCAGGCTGGCCACCGCCCGCCCACAAGTACCGAGCGCGGGTCGGGGTGACGGCGCAGAGGCAGACCCAAAGGTTTCCTTCAGCCTTTCTGACTGAAGACTGGGCCGGGGCATCATGCAGACCCCCCCCAAACCCCAGGTGCACACTTCCCCACCAGCGTCTCCTGTAGGGACTGGAACAGACACCAATCCTTGTCACTGCCTTATCTGGGAGGCATCCTTTGGGGTGGGAAAATAAAAAAAAAAACACCAAACAAACCAAACCTTACAGTTTTACGAGAAGTTATGAAGAATAATACTAAGCCAGAAAATGTAATTCAAAACAAAGATTCACTCTGACAGTAGTTTGGCCATAGATGCAGAAATCAAAATTACCCATTTCCTCAGCACCATATAGAGCAGAGGGTATTTCCAGCGCTGTTCTCCACAACAGAGACATGTTAGGGAAGTAAGATTTTAGATCATAAAAGGGAAACTTCATTATGCAGTATGCTCTCACTTTATCTTTTGCCAAAACAGAAAGTGTTACTGGGAGATGAAATTGTTTTTGAAGAAAAATCCCAAAGCTGAGCGAGTGTGAACAGCACAGATCTTTGCTCTGATCATACATGTCTTTGCAAGAGCTGAAATACTTTTTTTTAAACATGGAGATCGCCCAAGGGGATAGATTAGAGTGGAAGAGAATGCCACGAGCGGTACGGTACAATTTGTCCAACAGCTGCTCCCCCAGAACTGCTGTGACACAGCCGTCACAGTGACCGTAGAGAAGCTATTGCACTGAAAAAGCGTAAGGCATCGGAGATGATGTCAGTGGATGAAGCTTTTTCGGTATAGTCCCCACATTACCAACGCTTCTCCCGAATACACACGTCTGCAGTTCTCTCTCAGCTGCAGACTCCAGACCGTGACACGACCGCTGTTTGGTTCTGACCTGCAGGTGCAATGGAAGAGCCTCTGCAAGCTTCACTGCAATTAGTTTTGTCAAATAAAAAATTAAGAATAAATAGGAAGATGGCTATCAACCTCAATTCACACTGCTATTAGAAGCATCCTTACCAGAAATGTTTAAATACCTGCCCAAAGGACTTCTCTATCTCCAGCTGAAGGGTTATCAAACCCCATGAAAGGTTTCTGCTGACCAAAGAACTTCAAGAACATCCAGCTGCCCCCTGTCACTTTACAAATTGCAAAGGGCAAGCAATTGGCAAGTCAGAATTTGAAGAAACATATACAGCTGGGGTTTACATTTGGTTTAGTTAAAATTGATTATAGTAAAACTTCAGAGATACTGCTATCTTTTAGTTGTATTTTTCAAAAATTAGCTCAAATGTACGAGCAAAACATGACCAATTCCGGTAGTTCAGTCTTTAGCTATGAAGGTATTTCTTTGCAGGCAAGTAACAACCAAGGGCTTGCCGAGTCTCTTCTGTACAGCTTTATGTCCTGTTCCTACGTACTTCCTTGTTGTCTGGGTGTTCGCAGCCCTGGTTTACAGACACTTTATACTCCATGCATCTCCATTCCTGGCACTCCCCTGATTACTTATCTGCCATTCGCTATTGGGCAGATGATCAGCAACTACCTGTAAAATTAAAAGGTGCTAAAAACATACAACTCTTGTAATCTAGTTTTCCAAAGGAATAAATACAATTCACTGGTACAGAAACTCTCCATCTGGAAAACAGCTGAGTAATCTAACTACATCCTGAAGATACCTGAGCTTACAAAAATATACTCATGCTACCTACTCTGAACGCAGCACAGAACCACGTCAGTTCATAGACTCCTTAATAAAGGAACTGGCAAGTTTCACAAAGTTTTTGACAAAGTACAGTGAGGAGACAAGAGCTAAAAGCAGTAAAGGACAGGTCCAGCGAGACCCATTTTGAGTTGGCCAAATGCCTTGCAACAGATTTTCAGAATTCTTGTGATACGGATAAAAATATAGTGCAAGTTGGAAAGACTACTGAATTTAAAGAATGTCTATGTGAACTAGAACTACACAGCCTTATTTGTTTCTGCAGATGGACTTTTTCCCTTACTATTTTTATTCAAGCAAATGTAGTGATCAAGCTGCACGCTATACTGCTGAAGTCAAAAACAAGTGCAGAAAAAGAATACAGTTGTCCCCTAATATTGCCTGAGCTGACGTTACATAGCATCTCCTTCATTTATCTTGCCTGTTAAGTCTCTTTTGGTGCTGCTAAAATAATAACCAGGATAGTACAGACCTCCAAACCCAAAAAGCATTTTAAAAGCCAGTTTCTCAGGGCGTTTTAAGAGATAACTGTAAGACTGAATGTGGATCAGTGACTTCTCAGGACACACACAGCCCCGAAGTTTACAATGCACACTACAAAAATAAAAAAAAACACAATAACCTTTTCTATTTCCAAAACCTTAAATTATTTTCTATCACATCTTTCCTCCCTTCCTGGTAAGATCTCCCCCGTAATTTGGTTACTTGGAGGAATTTAAGTTTTGGGAACGAGGGAGACAAGATTCTATTTATTTATTTTATTGACTTATTCAGAGGATTCTGACTGAGCCTGGTGTCTTCACCTGGCAACAGATACTGGAGTCTGGAGAATGTTTTATCTTCTTATGAGGAGGAACTCATAAGCAAACTCCTCAACATGTCCCTTCTCTCATAATCATTGAATTTGGGTTTTTAATGTCTATTTAATCCAGTAACACAAACGTCCCTAACTTGTATGGAACATAAAACGCTTGGGGAAGCAGGTAGTTTACAGGAATTGGTTATTTCTGTTGAGAGGGATTTAAAATCTTCAAGTTGACTTATGAATATTAGGCTAACCTCTTAACAACTCCAGTGCACTTATACCAAATGTAAAGAGACCAAAATATTAATTTTCCCATAAGCATATAAAAATAAGTTTCTTACTCTCTTAACCAGTTTATGAAGTTCCTTTTGCTGCTTTCCAGTCAACATCCATCTAACTAAAATAAGTTAGTACAATCATTTGTATGGGCTGCCTGCACACCGGACAGGGTTTGTTCCTCTTCTTAAGTTTTCTTGCACACGTAAAACATGACATGAGGTGTCCTGTTTTGCCATGTACTATGCAGCCATTTTTAGGTCTGCTCTGACATATGACACAGGGCTCTATGCTGTTAACGGGCAGGCTGGATTCCGTGCTTTCCACTTTGTCTTGCCCTTCTCTCTTCTCAGGTTCCTTGTAGTCCTCCTGACTGCTACAGAACATGCTGCTCGATGTTGATGGCTGGGAATAATCTTCACTTTCCTGGGACTCGGAAATTTGTACTGCTTTATCCTCACTCTCCTCCACAGCTGGTTCTTTATCTTCAGTCATTTTCACTTTCTTGCAGTCAGGAACATCAAAACCTTCTTCAGACTCTAGAGGTAAGGAACTTTCCAATTTGCTCTTTTCCAATTTCTCACTCTTTTCATCTGGAAGCCAGTCCTCACGCAGGGCCCAGCATCTGTGGCAATGTCGTGGAAGTGGAGGATTCATTTCGCTACATTCGGGACACTTCCAATAATCCTTTAGTGAATTAAAGGTTGGAACAGCTTAAGCTACTTGGAATGCTTACAACTGAAGTAATCAGAGATTATAAGCAACTTATTACTGCCAAAATAATAGTTATCTTGAGCTATCAACTCATTTATAATTTAAACATTCCATTCAGTGTTTGGCCCCACTTTACGGTTCTAGATTAAAATAGTCTTGATTTTAAAAGGACTCTCTGATTTTCTTTATTTTTGCAGTAGATTTGTGAAATAAAAATAGAGGTGGAACAATAACAATTTATTGTTTCCTATGCTAAACTGAAGAAACCAGACCACAAAAGTCTTCAGAGAACCTCATGAAAAACTTCTTTCTGATAAAACAGTCACCATTCCCATTACTTTGTACAACAGAGTTCTGAAGTAGAAGCTACTTAAGACTGAAGAGACATTTAACCACCTGTGGGATGCTAAGCTGTTGGTGTGCAGAACGGCCGGGTGAGGGCACTCTGACACAGCAGTGTTGGAGAACAGAAAACATCGGCCATTAAAAAAAAAAAAAAGGAACGGCTGCATCATAGGCTAAACTGAAAACAAGCCGTTATCTCATTAAAAATACACTTCATTTTTATACAGGGAATAAAAATAATAAGAAAAAAAACAAACCCAAAACTTATTTAGAGGATTTAAAGCACTTTTTGAGTCCTGAATAACATCAGTGACATCAAAAACTTAAAAGACCAATTTTAATTCCTAAAAACAACATACAGACATATTTTTCCCTACATAAGTAGTGCTGTGTTTTTATGTGGTGGCTATCCCTGTGTTTTACACACATAGTAAAGTCCCTCAGTCCTACAGACGATCAAGGGACTGGAACACTTCAGACAGTTTTGGACAACAGCTTTACTCAAGCTTCAAGTCTGAAAAGCAAACGCAAATAAAAAGATACGCTACATTTTAGTTCTAGCGTGTGCTTTTTTCAGGTATGCCTACATACTTTGCCTCAAACCCCTGAATTTCTTCCCACACTTCAAGAATGGTCTCACAGAATTTAGAAAAAGCCTCAGAATCTTCTAATTTTACAGGACTTTACCTTCACATCTGTATGGTACAGATTCCTTCACTCAGAGTGGACAATAAAACTAAATACTATGATTTACAGGAAGAGTTTTCTAAATATACATGACTTTTTTTTTTTCCTTTTTGTGCAAAAAGTCAGACTGAGGCTCCAAAAAACGTCCTCCCCTTAAGTCAGTGAAACCGTGTTAGTGTGGGTTGTTTGTTTTTTTTAATGGATTAGGAAGCTTACTAATTTAAAAGAAATAATTAAAAAATCAAGGTTCCTTAATAATCACGTCCAATAATTAAAAATATTGTCTTGGAATCTTCAAGCATACAAGAAGGAGTCATTTAATTCTTAAAAGATCACTGGTAGCAACGGAATTCATCTATACTCAATGATCTACTCTCTCAGTTCACCCAACTTAAGATGCTTTGCCAGTCAAGTTTTTACTCACAGCTAGAGAAATCTCTGGATCTTCATCAAATGAATCAGCATCACTATCTTCATCCTGGTAAATAGTCAGCTGATATACCTATAAAAATAAAGTATTGACGTAACTGGTTTTTGGCAATCAAAAAAACTATCAGATTTTTTTAATCTAACAATTTTCTGATACAGTTTTAATCAAATGTAGTAGGTAGCGCATATATGTTAATTCACATTAGCAAGTAACTCCAAAAATCTGATGGCTGGTTCAGGGGGGGGAAAAAAACCGCTGTTCATGATTTTAACACACAGTTTGAAGAAAAGTGTAGACTAGACAGATAGAAGGTACCACCTTCTAGAACAGAGGTGATCGCTTCCCCTCTGCTCAGCACTGGTGAGGCCACACCTGGAGCACAGTGTCCAGCTCTGGGCTCCCCAGTACGTGAGAGATATGGAGCTACTGGAGAGAGTCCAGAGAAGGGCCACCGAGATCACAAAGAGATCAGAGGAGCTCTCACAGGAGGAAAGGCTGAGAGACCTGGGACCCTTCAGCCTGAAGGGGAAGAGAAGGCTTGGGGGGCAGAGGCGGGTCTTACCAATGTGTATAAAAACATGAAAGGAGGGTGTAAAGCAGACAGAGCCAAGCTCCTTTCAGTGGTGTCCGGCAACAGGGCAAGAAGCAACTGGCACAAATTAAAACACAGGAGATTCTGTCTGAATGTCAGGAGACACTTTCTCACTGTGAGGGTGATCGAGCACTGACACAGGTGGCCCT
This sequence comes from Haliaeetus albicilla, assembly GCF_947461875.1. NCBI lineage: Eukaryota > Metazoa > Chordata > Aves > Accipitriformes > Accipitridae > Haliaeetus > Haliaeetus albicilla. Next base: position 15,170,705 of record NC_091510.1, read on the forward strand.
GAGCAGCTGCGGAGCCTCCACCCTTGGAGATATTCAAGTCATTTGGACATGGCCCTGGGCAATCAGCTCTGCTTGTGCCGGGGGCTAGGGATGGATAAGACGACCTCCAGAGGCCCCTTCCAACCTCAACTGTTCTGCAATTCTCGACACTGCTGCTGGGAGCAGGGGCACACCTTAATCCTTTCTTCCTCTAAATCACTGCCTTATCTGAGGGTGCAGCTCCACAGCACTATAACCCAGCGTACATCAGTACAGTCAATCCCATTCAGCCTCTGAAATATCACAATCACGTATGTCCCTGGCGAATTCTGCCTCTGGTACTTACCCAATCTTGCCACGAGCTGATGCACCTCTTTAAAGTAACAGAAAACTAACCCAGAAAAAAAAAATTCCCACTTCATTCCTGACATTCCAGATATCTAGATCTCTTGAAAATTACAGTAATGACAATTTTACTGTCTTCCTGCGCCTAATGAAAATTTCTAAAATTGTGGTTCAGCAACTTTATGAAACGTTAATATTCATGGAGGCAAATGATTCAGAAATATCCCTTTGCAAACAGTTACTAGGAAAGCTTTCATTGAGTTATCAGAAGTGTTGTCAAAGCTCAACACATACTTCTATAATTAAAAATGTAGAGACAGACTCAAGTACACACGCTGCCACCGACTCCAACAGCTAGTGAGTGAAGTTAAACAGACAGACTTCTCCAGACTGTCAAGAGTCTGTTTCAGAGCCTGCAGAAAGCCTTAGCACTGTTCCGGTTACTGCCTGGTGGGTATATAATGGTGACCCAACTGCACAGGCATGTAACTTGATTTAATAAACAACTGGGTGCAGTTTGTGACATAGCACATGCAGTCCTGCAATAAACCTGAAGAGTTACTACTTCTTGTTGGAATCTCAACATGAAGTATTCCTGTAAGTTTCCTTCCCCCTCTCACCACCTCCCCAGGCAAAAAAACCCCGAACAAACCAAATATGTACCTCATCATCTTCATCTGTGAGCTCCTGTCCTTCTTCATTATGGCTATAATCTTCTGAATAAATAGACTCAACTTCAAACTCTACACTGAACTGGTCTGAAACAGAACTGTGGTCAAACCAATCAGAATTTTCGCTTAATGAACTGGCATCAAGATCCTGAAAAAAAAAGAGAAAGAAAGTACACATTCAACCTCACCAGTCCATATCCATGACCATTACTGTTAAAGATAGCTCATGAGATAAAACCACTCAGTTTAATTAGCTATGGAAGAAATGAGACCAGCTGCTGTTAGATAGAACGTCTTTTATGAGACAGACAAACCATCAGTAGGTAAAATAAAGCTAGACCTGAAAACCTTTTGTCAGCTCTGTAATATGAGGCTGCAGTCAACCTACAGCCAGCTTGAAGACTGCAGCTACTATTTCACAAAGGCTCTCCTAAAAAGTGAAAGAACACATGCCAGAAGATGCTGTCTTTTGGCTGCATGTCATTAAATTCTCTACTCTCATCAACTTTGTTAACCTTAATTTGAAACAGTGGCTAAACAATTACAGAATAGCAAAAGTGAAGATATAGTATTAGTTCTGTCAATTCAGAATACAGTATATGACTAGGAGTGCTGTTAGTTTAGCTCTTCATGACTTAACCTAACCACAGGTAATTTGCCTCAGTGTTTGCTGAAAACAATAAAAAACAGTAAAGGCTTAGAAAATGAATACAGCATATCATCAGGGCACTACTATGTACAGTTACCAAAGCTGTACTGGAACTACCAACTATTCTGAATTATGGAACGTCTGTGACTGCTTTTCTTCTCTTAGCATTTTAAGGAATGCTTATTTTAAAACACAAAATGTATCTGGCATTTTTTCAATACTGTGCCAAGCAGTAAGAATCTGTTTTTTAAAGAATATTCAAAGTTAATATTTAACAAAATTTCACTTTAGCTTTGTCAGCACATCTTTGAAAGACCCCACTCCACCCACACACCAACTTTTCTTTCAGCCTCTTTTCCTTCCTCAGACACCACTGAAGGCACTGCTGCTTTTAATCAAGAACATGATGTTTTAAGATGCATATTTGCACTTGTGGTATCTGCAAAATTTGTACCACAAAAAAAAAAATATTTTGACTTACAGGAATGGAAAGAGAATCTGTTGAATCACTGCTATTGCTTCTTTCATGGCACAGACCACTGACTACACACCATGAGAGACTTTCATCAAACGTCAACGAAATGCTGTCTGACTTGTGTCGTTTTCTTCTGTCACTACGCAGGTCATCTGAAGAATTTTCTTCTGGGCACATTCAAGAATTTTTATTACTCCAAAACCATCTATGCAATATGCCGTTTTGAATATTCTTAACAGAAGCTTAAAATATAATTTACATATATAGGAATTTAGGATGAATAAAGTCATTCAGCATTGTTTTATGGGGAAAAAAGTAAAGGCACCAAAAACTTTTTTAAGAAAGACACAGTAACACCAAGAAACATGAGAAGTGTGAAATATTCCTGAAGTCAGTATTTCAGGGGCTGGCTGTCCCCACTTGTCCCATCAGTACAGCTTGTAAATGGCAGTCTCCACATGCAGGAAATAAAATAACTGCAAATTTGGAAGCATTTTTACTCCCACTTCACACATGACACGTTAAAACCCCTCCTAATTTTAAGAAATACAGTTAGGATCTTGATTGTCCTAGCTCCCTCTACAGTCAGTAGACAGAAAGGCACTTTCAGAGGGCTGCTCAGTCCAACCCAGAATTTGCAGGGAGACAGAGCAACTAGCTCCCCAGGTCACATGCATACGAAGGACCTCACGCTAAGCAAGGTAAGTTCAAGTTTCAGATACCTCAACAAATTTATCAGTTAATAGTTGCACTACATGTAATTGTATTTACTCAGCAGGATTTTTGTAACAAACCTTTATGACTTTCACCACGCACTAGCAAGAAAACCTTCAAGGCATACTATGTAAAAATTGAACTCTGAAAGCTTTGCTTTTAGCTGTGCTTATTAAATATGCTTGGTTTGAAGGCAAAAAGACAATGCTTTTTAAATACATCACGTTTTGAAACAACCACCTACAGCAGCATAAGGAGTAGGGGGACAGCATTTTAGGGGTAGGCAAGTCAAAATTCAGCTCCACTGACTTTCAGAGTGTTCAGTAAGAAACTATTTTATTAAAAAAGGCATTGCAAAGTCAGTATAGAAGTGCAGCGGAGTGAAAACTCCCCAGGAGGCCTGACAACTTTGTTCAACAGACCTGGGTAAGAGCCTGCTGCCCCACTACAGGTGCCTTTTTGCACCCACCCTCTATTGCCCAGCTTCTCCCTTGCCTTGTAAAACACACCCTGACAATCCATGAGTCTTCAAGTCTTGAATCTTTCATTGTAAAAGAAAAGAGAACAAAACACTTGTACATACTTTGAGACTTCTCTTACTTTCCCTTGGTGCTTCTTGGCTCAGCCCCTCTCATTTCTTTTTCCGCCCTGAGAGCCCCACCAAATTTGGTGCCCCCAGGCCCAAGGGTTGCTCCTGTCCATCGTTGTCCTCATTTAGTTGTCATGGCTCCATGCTGTACTGATACTGTATCACCACAAGGTTTCTATACACTATATAAGCGGCTCCAAAGGAGCCGCTACCATCCCAATTTAACAAGAATAGTGGTTTAAAAGGAAGATTTCCTATAAATTAGAAAAAAAGTGTATATAAAAACACTATATTAAAAGAACTTTTAAGGTTGTAACAAACTAATAAACGGATGCAAAGACAAGAGTTAATCATCAAACCTACAATAAGTAAGCACAACACAGGACCTTATGTGCTCTGGGTCATGCCTAAATATTACAGGTTATGATGTTTAACCGAGACTTTCCATCCTTTCACCAGTTTTTGTTACAACATTAAAATGTTCTTTTAATTTAGTGCAAACCGCTCAGCAACACAGCACAGTTTTTGGACTGACTAACATAACAGTGGCCTATGATGAACACAAAAAAAAAATACTACAGAAAAGCTGAGGAACTGAAAAATGCTACCGAACAACTGAAGAAAAGGAAGTTCTATGCAGGGACAGAAGGCTATCACTGCCCAGGTAATTACAGCCACCAAGTCATGAGGTAACAGAAGTAACTGATGGAACAAACTAATCTATGAAATTCCACAGAATATTATTTAAGTAGAACTCTAGAGAACACTTCCAACATATCCAAAAGCATCCCATGTTACTACCAGACCTTTGACGTCTGCCACCAATTGAAACCCAATGAAAACTTGTTTTAGAAGGCAAACAAAAACGTAAAATTTTGTGGCTGTCTACAGAGGTAACTGAAATTAATTTGACTACATCAGTCTATTACAAACAAAAGTGTTCTCCTCATGAAGATAACACAGCTGATTAAGTCCTGCTGATCTGAACAAGTTTGAGATCTGTGGAACAAGTTATTCCATCATCTTACTAACAGTTCTAAAGGTCCAAATTGTAACGTGATACTGGAGCAATGCAAGGAATTGCGTATTTCTTCCAGACTGAACATTTTGTTTTAGATAAGCAGAGAAACATGAATAGTATTTGTCAGCATCTTTCAAAGTCAGTAAGGCAACAGAATGTACTTCTTTCCCTAAGTGGCCATGCTACTGGAAGCTCTGCATCATAAATCTGCACGTACCAGATTCACTGTGTGTTCTCCTCCTAGAAGACGTAGTTGGTCGGGAAGTCACGTTTGATGAAGTCTGCTTCTCATCTAACTCTTGCATAGTTTCCTGGTTAACAGAAATACTGAGTAAGCCTGAGCACGAATATGAAGTAAAAGGCTAGAATCAGCTAGTTGTATCTAAACCATTGACACTATCATACAACACTGAATAGAATTTACATCTCAGAACATTTATTTGGAGGAAAAAAGAAAAAAAAAAAAAATCACCGTAAGAACATTTTCTTCTTCAAGCTGAAATCTGGCATCATCCTCAGGTGTCTCAGCAAGCGTAGACTCTGAAACCAAACCAAACACTGTAACACAGCACAGCAGAAAGTCAATTTCAGGCTCAAAACCATTAGAATAAAAGCAAGGGAGAGAAGTTAACTGCGTGCACAGCATTTACAAAGTAAATTCTAAACTTAAAATCCAGATGTTTTGCAACAATGGAAAAAACAGCCCTGCCCCTTTGCTTTTCAGGTGTGTGCAGCACTTCCCCTGTAGCTTAGTTGAAGCGGTAAAGTTGGGAGGAAGAAGAAATCTCAACCACAGAATAGCTGAGAATTTTATTACAAATGCCTTCAAATGAAGGCTGTGCATTAGCTGGGATTCTGCAGGTATGAAAGAATATAGGCAGGAAATATTTTACACCTCTTCGTCTCCAAAGCTTATTTTACTAGCTATCATCTTATGGGAACACGGAATTAAAAAGACATTAACTGGAAGAAAAATTAACTGTGGTTAATTATATATGCTTACTATCAGACAGACACTGAATTAATAAACTATCTTTCGAGAATTTGAGAGGTAATTTAAGTTTGCAAACATAAAAATAAGGGATAATAAAGAGAGCATGTTTTGCACCTTCAGCAGCTGAACACTTGCCTTTAGGAAGAATCAGAAACAAAGGGTGTCTTAATATGGATTTAGAAGCCAATTTACAAAATGGCTTCCACTGTTTAACTTCTGGTTCACTCCTTGTATTACTCAGATATTACAGCTATATTGAGTAACAGCACTCCATTTATGGAGTGGCTACCCACAAAGTTACTGCAAAGCTACGTTTTTAAGTATAGAGATCTTTTATAACAGGACTCAAGTGTAGCTGAGGGTGAACAGTTCTAAATGTACTCCAGATTCAGTTTTGAAAACTAAAACAGAACACTAACAGAAAGAAAGAAAAACATTTGCAGTCACTTCAAGTTCAAGAAGCTAATTTTTCATATTAAAACTTTTTATGTTGTTGAGGGCTTTATCTGTAAGAAATACAAGCAAACAACTAATTTTTCAATTTAGTCCTCTTTGTGTTCAGCTCTGATTGTGCTTATTCTGGTTCTAGTCCAACAAAAATTACCCAAATGCTGTTCAGAATTTTTTTTTTCTCACCAAGAAGAAACAGTGTTTGCTTTGATTCACTATTTGTGATCGATCTGGACAGTAGTGTGTAAGGCCAAGTAGCTAATAATGGAGAGATCAATGTTATCTGATCACTACATGCAAGATGCCTATGTAAGTTGTATTTTTCCCTACTGCCATTTCCCCAAACAAAAGGGCCTCCCAAACTAGCTTACCTTGTTGATTGATTGCTATCAGATTTCTGGAAATCATTGAATATAGTCTCCTTAGATGGGGATAAAGAGAGAGATGTTGCAAGTTAGCTACATGTAATTATAAAAGAGAGCTTACCATCTTTGAAGATACAAAGAGTTAAAAAAGGCCATACGCATTATGTTCTCCATCATTTCACAACCAGACTCTCAGAAAAGAATCCCATTTTACCTGTGTTCTTTTACTGAAAAGCTTGTTACTCCAAATAAATCCCCCAGGAGATCATTTGCACAGTGTACAATATGTTGCTGTTTTTCATCATATAATTGTTTAGACATAATATATTGTCCAAGATAGAATATTACCTGTAAAACAAATGACATACAGACATTAAATACCGAGGTTCTGTTGTTTCAAGTTTAAGCGCAAGAGAAAACACATTAAATTCATTGAGATTTGCTCTCCTCACTTTGCCTAAACTCCCCTTGAGCTGCAACTTTCATCTGTCATTCCCCATGTACTCTGCTATTCTACGGACCACCAGATACTTTTGTTCAGATTTTGAGAAACTTGCTAAACACCACCTAACAAGTCAGCAGGACAATAAGAGTAGTATCTTGTCTCAATATCTTCTAGATAAGCTGTGAACTACACTGCCCCCCATTCACCCAAGACAAAAGAACGATCTATCTGTACTCACTGTAATCTACCTTTAGTGATTAAAAGTTCTCACCTCCTTCATAGTAAAAGTGTCCTTTTCTGCACCAGCTAACTTTAACAACTTCAACAATAGCGGCTTTGGTTTAACCTGTGTGGAGAAGAAGAAAAACAGTATGCACCAGCTGTTCACCAAACAAAACACTATACAGGTTGGCTTCCTCCTCCTGTATTAATCTGATATACAAACACACAACTACATTAAAACCTAACTGCATCCAAGTTTTTTACTTTGCAAATTTAAACTTAAAAGCAAATAACACAAACCCAATCATACTAAACTTCTCAAACACTGTACATCTTAGCTCAAATCCTCATCTTCCACTGGTACATACAGATTCCTCGATTTGAGCTACAGGATTCATCTGGTAGTTCCAAGGACAAGGCTGGGTCCTGGAGAATTCAGCTTCACTCCTTTGCTCCTTTACAACGACTCCCAAGGAGAAGGGAGGAAGGCAAACAAGACTTTTGTGACTGTCTGTCAGGTCCAGAGTGCAAGTCACAAACCAAAACACCGGTCCACCTCTTTCCTAGTCTCTTCCTGTGACAGTTTCTGGGACTGCGGTTTTGTATTTGCCAGCTGGGCTGCGTTACCTCTGAAGACTTTTTTTAGCTAGGATAAGCACACTCTGTCCTTTCCACTGTATTTCCACCACTCCCACCTCCGCAATGGCCTCCCACCCACCCACTGTGCCAGCAGAGTATATCTGCAGTCAGTCTATGACGATTTCTGAGGTAAGAGGAAAAGTTTAAAAAAAAAAAAAAAAAAAATCACTTCCCCCCGTCCCTTTTTTTTTCTTCTTGCCAGAGCAATGTCCTGATCCCATCCACTGCACTGTTCCACAAACAGCTGTGCCAGTACCAGTGCAGGAGATGAGAACAAGCTGCAGGGGCTGCCACAGCTGCAAAGAAAATGCCTGTGGAGCCAATGACGGTTCGCAGTGCAGTATATTCTAGTATTGCCACTTCAACAATAGCATAACCATTCTAAGAACAGGCTAATATTTAGCTATCCTAATATATTCCCTAAAATAAGAAAGAAATATTCTAGAAAAGAAACATTTTATAGGAAAGTATGAATAACATATCACAAGACAAGGAATAAATGCTTAAGGGAAGGGGGACCGGTTGAGATGGGACTTCCCTACATTCCATTTCAAGTATCTGCTAAAACCAACGTTAAGTTTTAATGCATTAACAAGAGATTAGTTGCAAGAATCGCACGTAATGAAAACAATAAACAAGCCTGTGGACACCATTAGAGGTCTATTCACCCCTTCCTAAGTGCTGAATTATTTAGAGCATGCAGCATATATTACACTTTCAAAAAGGAAGCAAACAGTAACTTATTCAACTACTAAGGACACCTGAGCATAGGAAGGCAAAGCACAGTTTCAGATCTCTGAATCCACAACTAGACTCAAGGGTTCAGATCCTTTTACTCCCCAGCCCTCTCTCCCCGACTCCTGCAAGTATGAAGTTCTTCTGCCCGGTAGCATCACATTATGGCAACTTAAAAAAAAAAGAATAAACAAATGGAAAAAACCACCAACTTTGACCAGTCTGCTGTTCTGTTACTTTGCTTTTCTGAAGTTCTGCTATCAGTCTACACTTTTAAGCTTTACCCTTCTACAAAAAATAATCCAGTTCAACTGTCATTGTACACACACCGTTTTTAACTCATATCTCAGATATAACACATATGTTTCCATCCTCAGCAAAACTTGCCTAGAAAACCAGGACAGTAGAACTGTCACTGTATGATGGAAAGCCTGGATATACAAAGCTATAAACACAAACGAAGACTCTTACTACAACTTGCTTATGAGTTCCAAGAGGAGGAAGTGAAAATGCCAAATTTGAAACCCTTCAGTTGTAATGACAAGATTATTTCACAGGCAGTGTACGTTTTGCACAAGAGAGGTCTTCCACAACTCTTCAGTTATGAACCGTTAAAAATTTTCCACCACAAAATACTTACTATGATTCAATCAGACCATAAGATCCCCCTTTTTTTTTTTTTTTGAAAGAAAGCAACCTGACCATCAGAGGTCTCCAGGAAACAGAGTCTAGACCTAAACCATCAGCCTCAACTCTCACCCACGAATGAGAAAGATTTCCTTCAGAATTACAGAATCAAAGAGACCATCTTCACCGGATTTCCTGGCTTCTCTCTAACCATCGCTCGCTGAGCAAAGCTGCCCTTCTGAATTAGCAGGTAAAAACTCTGCAAAAAGCATGAAAAACTGGCACGTCCAACGGAGCTACTGACCAGCGCCTCTTGCTCCGAAGCGGTGACAGAAGAGGCATCCGTAAGGGAGGACATCTTGGTATTGCACATTTGCCTGCAATTAAGGAGAGAACAACCTCAAAACGTGGAACACAGCTACACAACCCGGGTTTCCCCCTCCCCCGCACAGAGACACCCCGGGGAGGGGGGGGGGGGAGCAGCGCGGTGTCTGCAGCCGCCCCCCCCCGGCGGTGCCCGCTCACCTCGTCCAACCCAGACGCCGGGCTCCGGCTGCGGGTTATCCGGGCCGAGTCAGGCCGGGCTGGGCCCTTATATAGCGCTGCCAAGAGGAGGCAAGTCGGGGCTTAGCTCCTCCGCCGGCCGCGGCCCGACATGCCTGAGCATGACCGGCGGCGCTGCCGAGTCACGGCGGCGGGGGAGGAGGACGAGGAGAAGGGGGGGGGGGGGGGCGACGCTGACTCACCGCGCCCGTCAGAAGCGGCGGCGGCGGCGGGGGGGGGGGAACACGACGACGGCGTCGTCGTGGAGAAACAGCCCCGTCTCCGCGCCCCTTGTCCCCGTCCTCCCTCGCCTCAGCGCCGCGCCCCGAGCGAACGCCCCGCCGTGCGGCAGCCGCCCCTCCCCCAGCACCCGGGCCCACTGCGCGCCAAAAGCGAGCTCCCAGCGACACCCCAGCCGCCCACCCACCCAGCGAACCGGGATCCCCACGCACCACCAGCCGCTCCCGCTCCGCTGCCCGGCGGGCGGAGGAACCGGGGAGGGCCCCTAACACGCCGCAGCGCCCTCCGCGCCCAACGCCGCCATTTTGAGCGGCGCGGCTCGGCGGGTTTCCCCTAAGCGCCCCCTAACGGGCTCGGGGCAACGGCCTGCGCCGCGCCGCGCCGCGCGGACCCTGAGGCGGCGGCTCCTCTCACACCAGGCGGCTGCGAGCGACCGACCGACCCCGGGGCTTTAGGGGATGGAGAGGCAGAGCCCGGGCCCGCGGCGTCGGGCGGAACAGAAAAGCCGGCGCCCGGGCTGAGGGGGGAAGGCCTGGCAGCAGCGAGAGGGGCTGGTCAGACCCGCGGCAGGCGGGGGTGGGGGCCGGAGGGAAGCGGGACGGCCGGCCTGTGCTTTGCCGGCGGCTTTTTGTTGTCTGCGTCGCTCTTCTTTCTTGTCCGTCGTCCGTTTTACCCCCCTCCCGACCGTGTTTACGGCCGCTCCGCAAAAACTGTCGGGTTGTGGCAAACAAAACACGTTGTGGCTTGTGGAAGCGAAGCGGTGAGGAGACGGAACTGGAAGAGCAGGCCTTGTTGCTAACAGCGAGCCCAAAAGAGTATGAACGTTCCCTACAGAGCCCCACTTCACTAAAAATCTGAAAAAAAACTTGCGTTGATGTCGAACATCTCTCGGGCTTCACCTCGGACACATGTGGTGCTGAGGTGCAGCTCTGCTTGCGCGGGGCGAGGCCATGCAGCCCCCGCTGTTGGCAGCTCTCTGGACCCCCGCTTCGTGGGCGCCGCGTCCAAAATGTAAGACCTTGTTTGGGATTAAAGAGCTTTAAGGCTTCTGATGGCAACCTTGTGCTTCTGTAAATCCAGCTGCAGCATGTTAGTGACAGAAAACTTCATTATGTCAATTTATTTTGAGGTTAATAATGGCAGAGACCCTTGCTTATAGTCCACATAAATTCAGGGACACAGTAGTAAAAGTGCTGGTTGCCTGGCTTATAGGTAATGACACCTTTGGATACTAGTTTGATTTGCAATGCTCATTTGTGCCCTTTAAGTTGTTTTTCCACTGATCTTTAGGAGAGGAAACGAGGAGATAACTTTACATCCAAAGAGAATTGGAGGCTGTCATACTGTCCTATATGCCTGTCATCTCCCATTCTATACTTTTGAATATCTTTTAAGTGTAGGGCATTTGGAAGTATGTTATTTTGATAGGTACTAATTGCTACACTTCAACTAGAACTGGTTAGTTTTTAGTCCGACTCCCTTTTCTAATTCGCAGGTTTTTTCTTTTGCCCATGGTGACATTTTAAAATCATATTTGAATAGTGAAAAGACTTGTTAGAGAACATGAGTGCTGCAGATAGTGTTTAAAGATACGCTACAGCAGAGTGAGAGCATAATGCTAATTTTCCATGACAACTAACTTGTCCAAACAGGCAGTGGATAACTGCCTGGACTTGTCCGTTGGCCAAATATAGATTCTCAGCAACCATGTCACCTTGTAAAAATTCCAGCAGTGGTTTAAATCTAGATATGTGTGTGATGACGGATTTTCAAGACGAGCTTGTTATCCCTGTTGAGCATAAAGCTCAAGGTCTAGCGGGGGACAGAGGAGAGGCTGCCAGAATTTTGCAAAGCATGCTCACCTCCTGTTAGCACTGGAATTTCAAGGCAAACAGAAATCTGGTTTAAGTGGAATGTCTTGCCACAGGCCAAGTCAGATAGCTGCTTATTTTCACCCAGTACCCCAATTGCTGAGATCCTTAACTAGCTAGCTTGCTTCATCATTAGGGGAAAATTCCATCTACACAAAAATGCAAGAGGAGAGAAACGAATGGCTACACTCAGTTGACGTAACACTGAACAGCGGTATTATCGATACTCAGTCTTGTCCTGATGTGGCATGAAAACTATTTAACTCCAATACAAAATGCATTTTACTGAGCTGAAGCAAAACAAAACCAGAGCATTTATGTAGTTCTCCCAAAAATATATCACATTGTTAAGCCTAGTCTTAAGCATGGTATCATTTTGCTAAGGCTGTGTGGAAATTAAGGTGCTTTTTAAATTAACAACAAATTTTCTACAGTCCAAGACTTGCCACACTGGTAAATAGGACCTTCTTTTTCCACTTCTCAACCAATAAACATCTTGTGACCAATGACTTACTTTGAGATTAAATTGGGATTCTTTACATAATAACTTCCCTTACCGATTCATTAACTGCTAAAGATAAAACCAAACAGTTTCTGTCTAGAACTTTTATCTGTCTTCAAGGACAATCTCTCTTCTCAGACAGACTAATCTCAAGTAAGGGGAGGCTGTGAGCAGGTAAAATACGCTGTCTGTGCTTGCTTGGGGAGATAGGAGGGTATTTTCTGACACGCAGTGCTGCACTACTTCTGTCTTGTTTGCCACTAGTTTGTCACCAATACAGCACATGCTATGTCATCAACATGCATAATTATTTTCTTATGCTTGATAATTCAGGACAAATATAATTAAAAAGTTTTACTTGAAGGGTGAGTAATAAGCTTGTATAGTTATGAGAGCTGATTTCCCCACTATTTCAAGGTCGTAAAAAGAAAAGGAGACATCGCTATGGCAAGACCCCACCTGTGTATTTTATTTATAATGCTACAGAAAATATCTGGAGCAGATGCAGCCCAGCTGCCTTAACTGGAGATACTCACTTTACATTGTGGTTAACTAACATGGTATGAGACCCTTTTTAATATAAATTCAGATTCAAATTGTAGACATTTCATTGTTTAATGCTTGCAAGCTAAATTCTTTTCTGAGGTGCATCTGGTCTACCTATAGGCACATATGCCAGAGGAAGGATGGGTCGCTGTGCTGCAGGGGTGCCCAACTCAAGTGAGCGATGGATGGACCATTAAAGACTTCAATTTCAGATTTTAGTTCCTCACTATCATTCTTCCCCCCCCCCCAACCTAGTCAGCATCCAGCATATAGATGACATGGTCCGAAGTTCCCAGATGCTCATCAGAGGCAAGGGTGGCCAGGGTTTGTCAGGTCTCATCTCCAACCCATTTGCTGCTTCTTGGCTATCAGATAGGTTAACCTCACATGCTGTCTATCGACTGCTCCCAGACAAAAAAAAAAAAAAATTCAAAAAAAGCCTCTGGGGCCTTACATTGTGCTGATGTATCCTTTCCAAAGCCTCAGACTGCATCTCTATTAGTGTGACACAAAGCTGTGATCAGTCATGTGCTGCACATTGTCAGGCACCGCAGGATAAGAGGACAGAGGAAAAAGGATGGTGTGTGTGGCTTAATGGGGCTTTCTGCCAGTTGTCTGCTGCAGCCGTGACCCCGCATGCCAGACAGTGGGTCAGTACACTTCTGTACAAATACAAGAGAAAGAATTTTGTTGTTGTCTTGACATTCCTGTTTTGTTGTGTAAGAAAAAGCACATTGATAAGAAATCCTCATGCCAGTAATAGCGTACTCGGCTCAGAGAACTTACACTTCATAAGCTAAGACCTGTCCCAATGGAGAGGTCTGTCAGTACCACCACCAGAAACTTCTTGCTATAAATGACACCCAAATTCTACTAAATGAAAAGGGGACACAGCCTTCCTGGGGCCAGTTTTGAACAGGCAGTAATGACAAGCAGGAATCAAAAGCAAGGCTCGTAGCAGCAGTGGGGACCCAAAGACCACACGCCATGCTATTGCAGCTATTTAACAGGGAACGCTAAGCTGTACTTTGCTGTTAAACTTGTGTCTTTCTGGTGCACAGGAGCTGTGTCTTTGAGCTGCCCAGGGCTGCACCGCCCTTCCCAACAGCCCCAGCTGCTCTGCGGACTGGGTGGCATGGCAGGCGTTCTGCAGCTTCACCTGTGTGCGCACCTTGGGCTCAACTACCTGCGGAATTTTACGGGTGTTTTCGATAGGAGAGTGGCAGTTACCTATGTTTCCATAACTCCAGATGCAACCTCGTTTATTTTTTAAAATGTAAAATCGCCTCAGGTGGACTGGCAAAGATGGTCTCAGACAAAATGTTTTTCTAGCAGCTGTTCACGAGCTCCTACCTCCCTCCTGCAGGCATTCAGTTCAGGTGCGCCCTGCTCTTGCAAGCGTTAACTACAAGCTGCTTCAAAACCACCTGGAGCTGGAACAATCCCACATCAGAAGACAGAAGTTTTTCTGCTTTTGTTTAGTGGGCGTACTCATTCCTTCATGCATCTGGGAGACATTGGCAGTCTGTCTGCCCAAATCTGATTCTGATTTGGTAGCAGCTCAATCAGCCACAAGCAAAATAAAACAATAGTGTATGCCTTCTGAAGGGAGGCCAACTGGCAAAAATGTAAATCAGTTATCTTGAACTTCTGCTTAGAAGTGCTCAGTATCTAACAGGGAATTAAAGGTTTGGGTGGGTTTTTTCCCCATCTCGTTTTCTGTTTAGTCCTCGCTTTTGGAGCTCATGAGGTGATTCTAAAGAACTGAAAGGGAAAAATCTCAGGAAAAGGCTCTTCTTACTCCCAGTACTTTTGGTTAGGAACACCACTGAGTGAAGAAACAAAGAAACGTGTTTTAATTCTACTCTTGTTAAGCAGGGGTGAAGTATGTTGCTAGATTGTGACCATTTCCTGCTTTACTAATCTGTAGCTGTGAAAAGGAAATAATCCAGTGATCTCTCCTTTTGTAGGAGTACTTGATTGCATGTAATTAGATCAGAGAAAGCCTCATTTTAACAATGGTCATCTGCCTTGTTTAAGCAAACCAGGATGACCCCTGTTCAGTTTAGAACTGTTCTATTAATCCAGTGTTCATTTGTCATTCAAATGTACTATTCCGTCTAGCACAAAATATTTTTCTGTTACAGGGAGGGGCTCAGAAGGGTGTGTGGGTTGTGTACAGGCTAACAGGTCTCATGTGGAGGACGGAGATGTCTGACTTCAGAAGCTCTTGAGGAAACACTCTGAAATGTATTCACAAAACACATTTCTGTTCCAGGGAGGGGCTCAGAAGGGTGTATGGGGTGTGTACAGGCTAACAGGACTCATGTGGAGGACCGAGATGTCTTTCAGAAGCTCTTGAGGAAACACTCTGAAATATATTCAGGGACAACCTAGATCTAGGAGAGGCTGAGAGCAAACATAGCATGCAATCCAAATCCAGTCTGTTTGGGATGCCATGTATGGACAGAACTACAGCTGATGATGAGGTCAGGCCTGAAGTACTGTTAAAGTCAGGCTGCAGTTTGGGTTAGCGATGAGGAAGACAAAGAAATGGTTTTAACTGACTGGCTGTTACTTAAACTTTGTTACTAACAACAAAACCCAGCAAGGTGTTCTATTACACAAGCAGCTTAACTCAGACCCCTTCTGTGCATCTGATCATGTATCTCCTAGAATTGTCCCAGCCTTGCTAAACCCATTTGTCAACATCTGCCCAGCATGCTTCCATGCTTGCTTTCTAGCTGCCTGTTATACAAGGAATATAACCTTTATTTTGGACCACAAAGTCTCTATAACATCCTCCCTTGCAGACCTTCTTGTGGTCTGCTCCACAATTTAATGTTTGGTCGATTCAGTCTTACTGACTGGTGTATGATTTTACTTGATGCAGAATGAGATATCCATTCCTGAGAAAAGCCTCAGGACTCTACTTTTGTTAATACGATTGATTTTGCTGCTGAATTACAAAGTCACCTTTCTGCTGGTATCAAATGGCTCTCTACTTTTGGGAGCGTAGCTTTGTCAGTACAGCTTTTAACATACAGCTTGCAGCTTGTGCAGTTAAAACAACAATGCTAGTAGCCAGACAAGTTGTTTGGAGCATTTGCTAGAAGCATTACTAGTGTCTGGGATAGGCTCGACTTGAAACCTTGAACGTTAATTTGAGTAGTTTCCCTCCAAGAATTCCTTGCCATCACAAACAGGGCTATGTTACCAATCTTGGGTGTATCTTCCAAAGCCCGCTTTGGAAGTGGATTTGCTGAGGAGAGGAGTTTCCTTGAGATTAAATCTCCCCCAAATCAGGCATGGATCCATATACCTCCTGAAATAAACTGATGTACCTTGCTAAGTCATCCTTCTGAAGAGCCACGTTACTTTCCTGGCTACCCAGTCTGTGTTTATCTATATGCCTCTCTTGATTCAGATGGGTCCTGATCATATGTTGCCTCACCACCTAGTAGTTCACATGCAACTACTTGTTGCCAAGCAAGAAAAGGTTTTTACTGTGTCCAGTTGCCTGCCTGTGAATTAGTACTTGTTTAAACACAGACATGAAACAGCATCTAAGTAAGGAACACATTCATGCCACTGAAACAGAAAGGTTCTCTCTGTGGACTGAGGGAATAGTGACATGAACACAACGTATGGGAGGGAACTGGTGCAGTTTTACTAGGAGGGGGGCTGTATCTGTGCTAGTTCTGTCATCTTTCAGTGACTATAGTGATACGGACTTTTCTGACCAATATACAAAACTGACATTTCGTTGATCTGGTGAAGCCCATAAACTCCGATGTTCACAGAAGGCCTGGAGCATCCTGAATCACAGTCAGCAAATCAACCCAAACTCCACTTGAGAGCCAAACCAAGAAGAGGAGTGAATCCATGGGCTCCTAATAATGAGTTTGCATGCACCGCATTGCTTTCTTTGTAAACAAGCAAACCCAAATCACTGCTGTTGTGGTTTAACCCCAGCCAGCAATAAAGCACCAAGCAGCTGCTCACTTACTCCCCCCCGCCCCAGTGGGATGGGGGAGACAATTGGAAGGAAAAAGGTAAAACTCATGGGTTGAGATAAGAACAGTTTAATAGAACAGAAAGGAAGAAACTAATAATGATAATAATAACAATAATAAAATTACAATAATAATAAAAGGATTGGAATATACAAAACAAGTGATGCATAATGCAATTACTCACCACTCGCCGACCGACGCCCAGTTAGTTCCCGAGCAGCGGATCCCCCCCAGGCCAACACCCCCCCCCCCCCAGTTTATATACTGGGCATGACATCACATGGTATGGAATACCCCTGTGGCCAGTTGGGGTCAGCTGTCCTGGCTGTGTCCCCTCCCAACTCCTTGTGCCCCTCCAGCCGTCTTGCTGGCTGGGCATGAGAAGCTGAAAAACCCTTGACTTGGTATAAACACGGCTGAGCAACAACTGAAAACATCAGTGTGTTATCAACATTCTTCTCATACTGAACCCAAAACATAACACTGTACTGGCTACTAGAAAGAAAATTAACTCTATCCCAGACGAAACCAGGACAACTGCATAACTTTATGTCCAGACAGTGGTTATTCAATCCTCTTGCCCTTCTGCTTCAAAATGGTGGCTGTATTTGGTCTGACAGAAAGACTCTCTTATGGGAAAGAAACAGAAGAAAAAGGCAGGTTTTCTAGATCAAGAGCTAGTGCATATATGCAGAAGAACGACAAGCTGGCGGAGTAGAAAATAAATTCACCAATGACTCCCAGACAGCTACAAACTTATACGAAGTTTTCCTTTTACTTAGCTGGCAAAGTAGTCTGAGAGACAGTGCTTTGCATCTCAAGCATATTGAGCTTTACACAGAAAACAGGCTATACTAGAGGGGCAGTCACCTTGAAGCAATGGTCTTGTGATCTTTTAAGTTTGCATAGCATAATGAATATGCAGTGAAGTTGGTTTTTTTTAATTATTTATTATGTTTCCAGTGGTATATTAGTGTTCTGATTTAAAAAAAGATCCAAAGGGAAGGAGATTTATATATGACATATACAGAAAGCCTACTTATGATGTAGTTGTAGTGGGCCACACATTATACTTTCATCTTGAGTGATCTTTTCCCAGATTTCTTCTTCTAGCAGTAGCTGGAATCGGAGGGTTTAGATTTCTGAAATATCTCAGAACTTGCACCCTTCATTTTTATTTATGGCTGGTTGTGTGATTTATTTCCTCCAGCCCACATGTGTAGCTCTTCTGTACTTGCACCTCCACAAAGAACGTAACTAGTCATCTTGCTATCCATTGGCAGTAACCTGGCAGGACTGCCAAAGTACCTTATCAATATGACATAATCATATTAATGAATGTTAAGGATGTGATAAAAGCTGTTTATTCACTGATGTTCTTAATGGTCCTGTTTGACCTGTTCCTTCCATTGATCCTGAAGGTTTGTCCCTTGCTCTCAGAAAGGCTACCTAAAACATGGAAAGCAGCTATTTAGCTTCAGCATTTAGGCTCCATCTGTGCATCAGTTGTATCAATTTCCCATTCTGCAGCAACTCACAGTTCATCTTACAGTTCTTTTTTCCTATTCAGATGTCTGGCAAGAAAGGGCTGGGGAAGTAGGGACTAAACCTCATCTCCCAGAATTAGTGGACTACTACTGTCAAGGGAGACCAAAGCAGGAAATATTTCTGTGCTGTAACAGAACAGGCAAATGTCCCTAAAGATCTTGGAGATCTAAAGATCTCTGCAAAAATTATTTGTCCTTCAAAGGCAATCTACTATAGAGAAAAGCCTTCTGTGGAAGACCTGTAAGAGGAGGTGCAAGGGGTTAAGCACAAGCACGCAGGTCCTTCCAAAGGCCTGGACAACTTTCGGGAGCAGAGCTGGCTAAGGAGATAGCTGGGTGTTCCTGGGAGGAGTTCTGTGACCCAGGGAGATACAGCAGGGAGTTCTGCTGCAACAGCCTTCATGATTCATCTGCTTGTGCCAAGCTGGGTGCCAAGGCCCTGGAACATGACAGTCACAGAGATCAAGGGGAAAGCTCTCATACATGTTTTCCACTCTCACAGCTGCAGTGAGAAATGCTAAGAAAGTGGGATTTTTGGCATTCTGGAGTTCAGGTGCCAGACACTGGTTGGGACGACCAGCACTGTCTTGAGCTTCTTTTTTTACATTCACCTCTGAATTTCTCCACTTTGTCCCCTATGGTATTTTTCTCCCAGTATTTACACATTCTTTGTCTCCTTCTCCCCTCCATGTCATTGCTGCTTTTCAGATTTTGTTAATATTTCCACGGTATATTTAATAAATATACTCTCTAGACATATATGAAAAAACAAAAAAATAGTTTCATACAAAGACCTTGCAAACTATTCTGCAAGTACTCTTACATGTCCTAATTTTTGGCAATTACATGTGAAAATGTTTGTAGAATTGGATCAATAAAGAAGCATATAGCAAGAGGGTTTACTCCTTTTTTTAAAGTGTTTTAGTATCCATATATTTAATACCCTGCCTTTCTTATTTTAGAGCTTTAGTTCTTCATAGCTGCCACCTGAAAGCCAGCTGGTACTGGTTTCTACTACGTGGCATGTTTTAGCCTGAGGAGGATTCGGATGGGTCCAGCTGCACTAGAGAAACTTGTTCAAGGCAGGTAGTTTTTGTCCCTGACTTGTTTTTATTACCATAATAATTTTTTTTTTTTTACTAAATATGAAACAGGAAAAGCATGGGGAATCCCCCACCCCAACCGCCCTACAAATTGAAACCTCTTTCTAAGTACTGGTTGGCAATACAGATAAGGATGACATCCACAGTCTTTATCAGGAAGCCAAGGTTTGGAGAGAGAGAGAGAAAGTATTACTCCAAATGGTATATGAATTTTTGAAGGATGTATGTACCATTAAGCTTGTTTTTCTGCCACCTCCCCTGGTCTGACAGACATTAATTACCTCTGTTTACAAGCCTTTAGCCTTAGACCATGCTGGCTCTGTAAGGAGGCTTGTCCGTGAAGGTTTGTTGCTGATCGTGCCATCTGGTGGAGAAAAGTTTTTTTTCCATCTACAGCACGCAAAGAAAGGCTCTTAGAAATAGAGGGACAAAACTTGCACAAACCCACTGATGCCACTGGAAAAGCAGGGCATAAACTAAACTCTGACTGCAGATGAAGAAGCCACGCAAAATACTGGTCTGTGCTTTGTTTGGTTCCATTGAAGTATTAATATCTTGGTTATCTCTTGCCTCCAGAGAAAGCAAGTGCATGGGCTTTTTGGCATTCCTTCATTCAGCTGGTTTCACTGGGTCCATCTTAGCATCTTAGTTTAGACCACCCCTGTTGTTTAAAAATAATCTTTTTAGCTGTGGTAGCTTTGAGTCTGTGCATTTTTCTTGGCAGTTTCTTCTGCTGTTCTTTGTGTACCTGGAGAGATATGCAGGCACTGGGCTTTGACTTCTGACCCACCTTATTTATCTTAACACCATGTTTTTCAGATATGAGCCAAGGCTGCAGGGCACACAGCATGGTAGAACACCTTGAGAGAATTATACCACGGTAGCATTACTCACAAGGGAAAAATCCCAAAATCCACCACTGTGGGTCTGTAAGATATTGCTGCATCACGACTTGGCTGTCAAGAGACAGGCTGCAGTTCCTTCACATAAGCAAAACAAGCCTCACATAAACATATTCAGAAATGCACTGCCATGAGATATTTGAGAGCACAGATCTTCTGGCTTTCTGTGCTAAAATACAGTGTTTCAAGATGATTCATGAGAACGCTTGGTTTTCCTACTATCTACTGTAGACAGTCTGGTAGAATACAGACCATCCCTTTTGGCAGATAATTGCCTATCCTGATCTTTAACTCATTCAATGCAGATGCTACAATATCTAATTTCCTTTTTCTTACCGGATGGGATGTAGGTAAAGCTCCAGAGAATCATTGACTTAGACCTGCCTTACCCTCCTCCTGATCCCTCATCAGCCACATTATCTACTATACCTGCTCTGCTCAAAGAAACCTATCAGTTGTGGGGCTTACTCGGCTGCACAGCCACACTAGAATGGTTGTGTTTAATGGTGAGATAGTGAAGATTCAGCATGCATTTCTTTGGTTGGCATGCTACTTCACAGAGATCTGTTCCCATCCACCTCTTCCATCCTCTTGCTGCCCCTTCTGTTATACTGGCACAGATGTTTGTGCATCTATTGCATAAAGTGGATAAGGTGATCTGGCACACCTGAGAAATAATGCATTTTTTTCTGCAGATCAGTTCCCAGAGGTAGTCCTCAGTAGCTACGCAGGGGCTGGGCCAGGACATCACTGGAATGGTAGCAGACAGGTAGGCAGGGGAAAAGGTGGGATCTGCTTCAGCTAGCTTAGCAGCAGCACTACTGAAGGTGAAGCTTACAGAAAGCTTGGCTGATTTCAGAGCACACCACCTCACTGCTGGTTGCAAGCTCTGGTGGTGAGACCTTTTTTGGAAGCAGTGTAATGTCGGATTGACTCAGCCACCTTGCATGTTTAGGTGGTTAGGTGATGCAGCTGAGCCCATCAAATCTCTCACTGAAAGAATGTCCTGAGCCCATCTAATGCCCTATTGAAACAATGGCCCTGCCAGGAGCTGTGCATTCCCAGCCAAGTATTTCTTTTGAGTTGGCTTTGGCTCATTTGACCACAGATTTAGCTGATTCAACAGCAGGATATTTACTTCTGTTTACTGCTAGTATGTCAGCTTGCTTTATCATGCAGTCACATGAACACGAGACATCATAAAGAAAGCAGCAGGAACACACAGCTGGAAGCAAAGAACTGGAGATGGAAATGGGGAAATAACCCCTTCTGAAGGCAGGGAGCCATTCAGTGGTCTTTCCCTTATCATCTAACCACACCTTGAATGTCCTGCCATTACCTGTGGTATCAGTCATCTGGGTTGATAAGCCCCTGCAGTATCTCCTGTGATAGAACTGGACCCAAATTCTCAGAAGTTTCCCTCAGGTGTTACTCAGGCAGAAGTAAAGAGTACGTAATCACTTTAGCTAGTCCCAGACAGCTTTTTCCTGTGTTGCAAAGGAGTTGAACCCTTTCTTTGCAAGATGAGTTGGGTTGATTGTACTGATGAAGACACTTCTGATGGTAATTTGCAGGCCATTCTGGTTTATAGCTCATTTGCCCTGTACTTCAAGCTGAACCTGTTCTCTTCTGTGAAAGCTTCTTTGGAAATGTACACCTTGACATCTGGAGAGAGCATGTCTCAGCTGTGTATTTTGCATTCCACTTGTGCAGATATTAAGGGAATTTCCTTTGTGATAGCAAATACACACATTTTACTGTGGCAACTTTTTCATAAAAGACTGAGAAGTGAGACCCTCTTTCATCTTGTGGATAGTCATTCCACCACTCTCAAAGCTTTTTCCCCACAGTTCCAAAATTATGATCTTGGTATTTCTTTGCCTACTAGCAGGCATGATTTGCTGTTGTTATTACAGCTCCAGCAAATAAAGTTGCTCAAGCTCAAAACATCACTCCCTCTGCTGTTGACGGTACTTTCTTAGCAAAAGTTACTGCCCTTGCAACACAGTAAGTCAGAGGGATCACTACCCACATCTCAGTGGGTTCAGTTCACAGTCTGGCACATTAAACTGTTACTCAGATTATTGCATCCAAGGGAGACCACGACATGGGCACACATTCCTCTTTGCTGACACAGATGGTGTTATCTATTAATATGTATAATATGATTGAAATAACCAGGGAGCTGCTAAGTCCTGTGTACAGCCCCCATGAGTTAATATTTAAAATAGGGAAACAATAACTAGACATGATTTAGGGTTTAGGAACTAACTACTAGACAATGGGGCTTTATGTTTATGTCAGAAAAGGTAATGGATTGTAGTCTGGTCAATAAACCTTGAAGAACCGCTTGGAACTGAGAGGATTAGGGAAGAAGTAGGTAAAAGGTAATTCCTGCAGGGGGAGATTGGGACCACTGACTCATTGACCACCTACTCAAATGATACCACCTACTCAAAAGAAGACAATGAAGGAAGAAGTCAGAGCCTGCATGCTAATTTACATGAGAGGCGAAGAAGAAAGAACCAATCATTAAGGAAAATAACAATGAATATGTATTAGTTAAGTGTATAAATGTGAGAATTTTTGAGACAAGGGTGTGCTGTCTTGAGACAGGCACCCATTCATGTGCATCAATGAAATTAATTTGAAAATACCTCGACTCTGTGTGTTATTGGCTTGCACACCGGGTAAATGAACTCCGTTTGTGGGACAACAACGGGAAAGGACGATTGTCGCTGGAAGAGGAGAAGCCGCAAGTAGCTGGGGAGTGGTACTGTCTCACATCGCTGTCAGCGTGTGCACATGGAATAAGAGTTAAGAGTCCTTTTGGTCCGTGCAGCCATACAATTATTATCTGGAAGACCAAAAAGATGACTGCAGTAAAACTAAGGAAACTTTATGGTTTTATCTATGCTTTATATATGCATATCAGCTCTCCATTTTCATGACGTTTTGCTTCCAGTTTTCAATGCAAGCAATGCATTTTTAGAGCCCAAGGTCTCTGGCTGCTTCTTCTGCTACAACCCAATCCTGTCAAGCCACTTTTGCAGAAAAGTCTTTCTAGAAGTTTGTTTCATTTCAGTCATTCCTAGCCCCAAAATGTTAAACCCCATTAGTCAATAAGGATGTCACATCCTAAAATAATTTCTTTAGATATCTTTGTATGCATTGATTTACATCCATTTTTAAAAGGAAACTCCGGAGATCAGGGGACTGCTTATCTTACTTTTATACTCAATGAAAATGCTGAGAATTCTTAACTACAAGATATTTAAACCATGGCTTGCTCAGGGACAAGTAACTGATTAGAAAATTAACCACCCTTTAAAAATAATATCCCAATGATTTCTGATTTGTGTGACACCCTGTGAATTATTATAGGCTCTCAAATGAGTAAAGCTCTCTTCACGGAAGCAGAAACAGCTGGTGTAGCACAGACTGGTTCAGCTAAATACAGCACACTGAAAAATAGGACCGACATAGAAACCTTCCACAGATCTTCCCTTTATACAGGGGACAAGAACAGAGAGTTGCCAGTCCATGGGAGGCTGCAGAGGCAGGCAATGAGCCACTAAGGCTCAGAGCCAGCCAGTCTCCCAAAGACTTCAAGACCACTTATAGGCACATAAATATGTTGTGGAGTGCCTGAGGAACTCTGAGGGCTTCTGGCTGAGAGCTTGGTAGCTGTACATGAAAATCGGGCTTTCTCGCTATTTTGTTTCTGTGTGACTGAAAGAGGTGCCTCCCGCCCTGCCCCGCTTCCCTCAATCCTGTTTCCAGCCGTGTCGTGTCACTCTTCTCCCTCGTCCCAGCTCCGAAACGTGCAGTAAGGCATCACCTTGCTGTCTGAACCAGTCATGGCTGTTCTGCCTAGCAGAGTCGGATGAATCTCCCAGTTCACACAGACTAAGGGGCAGAAGCAAGTATCCAAGCTGTGTTCCTGGGGAGGAGCAGGACACGTGCCTCTAAGAAGCAACATGCCGTTCCGCTGACTCTGCCATCTCATATAATGTGTGCCAAGAGCACATCTTTCACTAAATTCGCTAGTTTCCCAAAGTTTCTGATTTTCAAACTACCTGTATTTTAATTTCTCTCTTTGGCATCCAAGACAAGGTTTGAATGACACCCAAGTGCAGCTGCTTCTGTAATCTTGCATCTAGTTCCACAAAAACAACTTACTGTGGGTGCTGAGCAACCCCAGCTCAGCGCCAGCCTCCCATGCGTCCGTCCACTCTGCTGTTGGCTGGACCTCACTGAGACTGTAGGTTTAAGGGTATAGAATTAAGGTTTACATGTCCACCCCGATAAAGGCAAAGCTATCCATGAATCAAAATAGCCTTTATGGGCAAGTTTTGCTTGGGCTGTGTTTGGGAAACAAATCTACTACATCTCCCTCCCTCTTTTTTTCTACCTGTAGACCAAAGTCTTATGCAAACTGCACCTGAAGAAAAGCTGAAGAAGTGAGTCTCTTGGGAACGATACTAGCTAAAAGACATTGGTACATTGTTAATCCTGATCAGAAGAATCATCTTACCACTCAGAGCTAAGTGAAATTGTGTGTTTTCAGAAATGTATCACAATTGCCTGAAGGACGATGTATGACCACCACTATTGGTTTCTCCTCTCAACTGGACTGACAAATAGGAAACCAGTTTTTGACTAACCACCACAAGAAATGCATTTAACAAGTAAACCACTTTGAATCCCAGAAAGACCTTAAGATTGCCTTTCCACTCCTTGGAGAGACGCGCTTTATTTCACAACAGTTGATGCTGTATAATAGAAGCGGCTTTTTACATTCAGCTCAGAGACAGAAACCTGAGTGGAATCAATATGCACACATGTAGATGAATTACAAGATCTTAATCAAAGCTTTTAATACGCAACTCCAGTGTATTGGAAAACAAAACCTATTCAGTCCCTCTAGTTAGTTAAACAGAAGCAGTTATTTTCTGTTAGCAACAGAAAATAAAAGTGTGCAAATGGTTTATTTTTCCCCAAAGAGTAAGGAGGATTAAAAATATTATGGGCAGAGTAAGGAAGCAGAACAAGGACTGTTTCTTTGTTAAACAGGAGACCAAAAAAAATGTCAAACTTGTCAACTATGCAGCTTCATTTCTGGAAATGCTGAGCACATGCCATTCTCCGTTAAGTACAACTGAACGGGAAGAAGTTCACACTGACAAATCTGGGCCTGCTATTCAGATGCCTAATTGTGGAGTTAAGCATCTAAACTTAGACCTTATATTTAAAAACCTGCCTATATGTATATGTGCTATATACTCCTCTCAGTTGTCTCTTAATTCACTGTCTCACTTTTTTCTTTCCTTTTTTTTTTTTAAATCACAGCCACCTCTGTTCTGTGGTCCCGGTAGCCGTGATTACTCCATGTGCTTCGCCTGATTGGAACACAGCTCCTTTAAACAAGTTTGCTTCTCAGCTTCTGCTTTGTAAGGAAGTAAAAAATACAACTGATTTCTGTGCTGAAGTCATTAAGAATTACATTCTTATGCTGTGCTTCAACCAGAGATCTCCTCCCTGCACTTCCTGGATGTGACACAGCTGTCTACGGTTCTAAAAATAATCCTGTTCTTTTCTGACACACTGCTAGCCTGCTAGTTACCCACATGGCGGTGCTGGACTTCTTGGAGCTCCTTAAATGTAACCACGTGCCTTCAAATAAAAGGCTTGTGTTCATATTCTAGTGAAGCCACTAACAAATCAGAATGTATCTTTCCAATGCTAATCTTCAAGTAACCTTTGGATCATCCCCACTACCTGCTTCTAAAGACATAATTTACTTTCATGTTTAATCTGTCCATGTCTGTTCCTGCCTTTCCATTATAAAGGCAGCATGTTGTGCCTATTAGCGCAGCTGGGAAGGCACATGCAACTCCTGTGCAGGCAAATTACCTCTTAATTCACGTTAACCTGACTCCTCCTGTATTTTAAGCAATTATTTTTTTTTTCTGGATTGGAAGGCGGTCAAGGGTTCCTAGGTAAAAAAAAAGCAACACCGGGTGAGCTCAATATATTTATGTGAGCAGTGAATACAATTTCTGCCTCGAGTCCAGAATGCCCTAAAATATGGCATAATTATACTTTATATGAAAGGGCAGACTGAAACAGGAAAGGGAGCTTTCTCATGCACCTACTAAAGGGAAATGACAAAGACTAAAGTTTGAAAGGATTAGTAACTGCCTCGCAATTAAAACAAAGAAAAGGGATCACATTTCCCCTTTCTTTAGTTCTTGTTGTACTGCAGATTGTAACTATGACCCTTTGGGCTGGGTTGAATCCCCTACAGCAGGGCTGACAGGGCACTGCAGTTACACGAGGCGATGGAGTACGTCCTACCCCCAAGGTCCGTTAGACCTTTCAGCTACTGGAGGAAGATAGGAGCACGATCCAAGTCAGTTAGATGAAAGCAGAAACAGTAACTTCAGCGAGACAAGCTCTGTAGGGAGAGGTGATGCGTTTTTGTTGGACCAGCTGATACAGTTGGAAAAAAGCAGAGCAGCTTTTGGGAGCACTAACGAAGGGGAGGCGGAACAATAGCTGCCTCCTCTCAGGAAGGTTAACCGTCGCTGCGGACTAGTCTGGCAAAGATTTTATACTGTCTGAATCCAGCTATTTATTTTTTTGCATGGCATTTCTATTTTCAATTTTTATATTATTAAAAGCTAGCTTAGACTAAATTTGTCAACTACTGCAGCACAGCAAGAATTCATACAATTCAGCTCTTGCATTCTTTGCAATACCTGCCTGGAGATAAACCCACACCTCTCCCTGCTGCTTAGCATGGGTCTTTTTGGCAAGATGTCTCTGTGTCTTAGAATAGGATTTCTCATTACCCGAGACTATATGCGCTCCTGCTGATAGTTTTTCACTTCATGTTCTTAACCTTCTGTGGCTGACATCCCAATCATCTTTGCAGCAACTGAGCTGTCAAATGGAAGCCTGAGACTGTAAGCAGAGAGAGAGCATCAGCAGGAAGAGAAAGAATTTGTATGGAGCAGAAAGCTGGTGCTTTTCTGCATCTACCTAGTTAGTACAGCAACAGAAAGACCTGCATCTTCACAGTTAGAAGAGTGAAATTCTTGTGCAAAACAAAACCTACCTTCACTGTATACCCAGTCTACCTTTCATTTATTCAACATTCTTTTTTGTTTTCTCATTAAAGAGGAAAGTTGAGTTGTGAATGGCTAACGTGAAATTTTAAGAGGAAAAAACCCGTAACACAAGCAAACACCTGCAAATCTGCAATCCAAACTCTGCTTCTTTTAAAATCCAGGTAAGACACCAGCTACGCAACTGGGAGCAAAACAGACATCTTGGGAGAAAAATCGTACTATGAAAGGTGATGTGAGAGACACTAAGGCTTGCTCTCCAAATTCCCTTAAACTGCAAGCCTCATGGTTGTTAAAAACAAGAAGATAAAAAGCTCTCTCATCTCTCAGAGTGAGCCTTCTTTTTCCCTTCCTAAGCACACTGGTCAATTTCAGGCTAGCCGTTTCTAAATCACTGCTAAATACATTAAAAGTATGCCAGTGTTTAGTAGCACAGTATTGCTGAAGAGCAAGCCCCTTCTCAGCAGCCCAACTGTATAAATACATACAGGCAGTTAACGAAATCCATCATTACCTTTTGATAGATTTTGCAGAAGATGTGACAAATTAGACATGGGTTAGACATTAGCTGTACTCCAAAATGTTATAAAAACACTCTTCTGAAGCTCCTATTATATAAGACATTATAAAAATGGGATTTTTACCTTAATACTTAAACCAGCATTGACTACCACTAATATTTTAGAAAAAGTTTAATAAAAATCTATGGGTATCCCAAACAGGGCTTTAATGTTGCTTTAGTCTGAGGCCATCACTGGGCATTCATTTCACGAAATGAAACAGAGAGAGGATACATTTCTGCTGAATTGCAGCTCTGTCTTGAAGGTAGACTTCCTGCAAGACAAACCTCCTTTTCATACATGTAACAGCAGCAAACCACCCTCCTTCAACCTCAAGCCTGAGAGAGTAGCTGTTCACCCATCAACAGGAAAACTCCTCTGGCACAGTGCCCCCAAAGCCTGCAAGAACTTAGCAAGTCATACAAAACCAGATGCACTGAGTTACCAACGTTAAAGGTAACACAAAGCTTTGAACTGAGCATCGCTTAAGTGAAGGCATACTTCCTATTCATTTGGGGAAAATTAGAAAACGTCGTGCATGTTGTTCTAAAAGTGTTTTCAGGGACAAGGCTAGCAGAGATAACTTACCACGAGTCACTCGTTTTAATCAGAGGCATCTGGATCTGCTCTAACTTTTAAATGCCACCCTCGTATCTATGCTAGCTTTTCCACTGGAACTACATCAATGGTAGTTTTTTAAAGTAAAGAATGATAATATAAGCAGCAAAGCACTCAGTAGCAGAAAAAGACCAAGGTCCATCTTGCTACCATGGTTTAGTCATATGTAGAATATGAAGTAAAATGAAAAGCAGAAAGCAAACACCAGGGTTTGTACAGTACGGCTCCAATTGCGATGGCAAATAGAGGGTGATGACTACATATTGTTAAAGATGCCAAGTCTCTGATTTCCCTTTCAGGAAAGCCAAAACTGAATGAAATACATATAATTAGCAGGAAAACATATTAAAGTGATGTAGTAAAAACTAGAATAAGCAAGTTTCCCACCAGGTAAGTATCAGTAATTTTTATAAGACTCCAATTTTACCTTGGGATTTAAAATTTCCCTCATTTGTGTCATAAATTCAGTCCCAAAACATGCAAACTCCTTGAAATATTTACACAGACAGAAATCCAAGTGGCACCATTTTGTCTTATACACACCTAGACCCCCAAAGTGTACACAATTCAAGCAGAAGATGAAAAAAGACAAGAACAACTGTTCTCCCCTGCAATAAGCAGGTGTCAAGTGATTAAAAATTTATTCCCACCCTACACACGGTATCCATAGAAACAATACATACAAAGATCTATTCATCCCATGATTACACAAGCCTCCTGGATTTAATATTTTGAACCATGTGACAAAGTTCAACATACTTTGTTTGCAAGATACAACAGGTAAATCTCAAAGGAGAGTTCTTGAACATATGAAAAAAAATCACGTCACTTAAGTGACCTCCACGACTTACACATTCCAGCAACAGACTGTATTTATAATGTATTGTTTTAATGATACTGCTAACCTTCTCTTGCAGATCTGCTCCTCTCCTTAAGGAGTCTTTTGTATTTTCAGACATGGTTGTTTTGTTCATTCTACCACTTCATATATATTTACATCAGACTCATCCCAAATATTGTTGTCATACAGGCTTCTAATTCAGTTGTTGTTTTATAACTGTAAGTGTCTTTGTGGTCTATCTACATTTTAGAAGAACTTGTGCACAGCACAAATTATTATTAATGCAAATGGCTTTCTCAGCATATGTACTGAAGGATATGCATCCAGAGATTGACTGTCTGAACACATCTTTCAGTAGTCCAGGCTGTATTTTTAAACTAATTATATAGATTTATAAAAACGTATACAAAAAATTATCCTTGAACCAGTACAATGTCTAAGACACAGTTGGTAAAGATGTAAAATTACTCAGGTATTTCTAACTCTGAAATGATATAGAGTGTTATGGTGTAAACTTAGGTTACACAGAGAAATAACTTTTTCTTAAATCAAGAACTCTGTAACAGAATAAATAATTTACAAGCTTGAGAAGATCTGCATTGTTTCCTACACAAAGACTTGTTACCTATATTGTAAAAAGCTTAGAGGAACTAAATATAATTTCCGTTGGCAGTTCTGAAACTTAAATACCTGTTTTTGTTCACATAATTCCCCTCTTTAAATCTGCTAGAGGTAGATGAAGCTAAAACGAACCCCAAAATGTAAGGATTAAGATACTGCAAATAAATTCTAACCCTGCAAATCTAGTGAACATATGTTCTCACCAGATTTACTGAAAGCAGTTATTTTCTCTTTCTTTTTTTAAATAGAACAGCACTCAACTTCTTCCTTCCATGTTGTCAAAATCGGTGCTTGATACTGTCATAAAATAATTTTCAAAGCATTCCTGAATTAGAGCAGAAGCAGGTCTCACCTCGCACTCTTCAGTCACTCTGATACCTTTCCGAGGACTGCCTGTTGAGGAAACGCTACCTAGCCAGCGCTGCCCAGACAGCCCCCGGGCCTCTCCCCAAAACAATGACAACAGACAAATCTGCAGATCCCAGCAAAAGTAACTCTTGGGGAAAGGTGCGGGAGTGAGGGAGGTGGGGCTTCAGCAGCAGAGAGAACCGGGCATCCTTCATGTCCAATACAGATGGTGACCTTTCCAAAGATTTCTCCAAAAATATTTTTAGCATGGGTGTCTGTGTGCAAGGGCTGCAAAATATTTGGTTATTACCACGAAATCAGAGATTTTATTAGGCTCACAAGTATTTACAAGATCTCATGTAAAGCCTTGGTTTTGGCATAGAGAAAATTATAAAGCAGTAACAGGATTTTCTAAAACATGAATGACTTCATTAATGTCCTGATAGACCAAAAGAAAAATTTAAGATGAACTGTTTGGATCTGATCTCCTACTTTTCTATAGCTTGGCCTGCGGCTTCAAGTTTTCCAATGTCTCCTCTAGTCTCTCTCCACCTGTAACTTTACCTACTTTCTTCAGCCAAAAACTGTCAATGTGTTGAAGCCAAACATACATAAGAAGGCATACAAGAAATAGCAATGAGCTTGGCGGCCCTTTTTAAAACTACTGAACAAAGTATGTTTCCTCTTCATCGTTCACCAGACAAAAAGGAGGAAGTTATCACTACATACCAGAACATCTGCATAAAAGTGCCTCCAAGTTTCTTCACAACAGCAATACTGGCATGATCACAAAGACAGGATTCCTTTTCTTTCTCTCTCTCTCTGTATTGTAACTGTAGCCATCATGACCTCATTTGGTATGCCAAAAATATAATTACTTCAGTACAATTTCCGCAGCAATTTGAAGTGTGCCTTTTTCTCTTTTAAGTTACCATTTAAATTTAATGGAAATGAGAGGACGGACTGAGATGGCAAAACCCCAGCATTTTACATAATTCAGTTCGTTTGGTTTAGTTACAGAATAATGATCCTGGCGGTTAAACTAAAACCATAGATCTAAATGAACGGGGCAATTTTGTGCATTCTAGAATCAATGCATATTTAAATACTTGTTTTCCTTCACAATATTATTAATCTCCAGAAACCCTTGCTTTATGGACGCTGAACCAATTTACTCTTATTGCTTTCCTGCTCGCTAAGCTTGAAGTGGGTGTAAGCTAAAATGCCCAACAATGTGCACAGAATCCCAAGGCCTTGATTAACAGACAGTGGATCCTTAAATAAGAGGCACCCTCCCAGGAGGGTGATGCAGAACTTGAAATGTCCAAACATGTTATACCTAGACATCTGTTAAGGATAACAGCAAATATCAGTATTATTTTTTGTAAAGAGAAACACTTGGCAACTTCATTAATTACATCCAACGCATGCAACGGTATGTCACACTGACTTCAACTCATGCAACTTTCCCCCACCTATGCAGCTATGACAATTAACCTCCACCTAAAGCCTTTCACCCATCGTACACTACAAACTGACATGCCAACACTTCCTCAAGGTAGCTGAAGTGTGGGTAAATATTCTTTGTAAGTATGACAGTCACATCAGTAAGTTAACCACCATTACCTATACGAACCCCGAACAAAGAAACAAAATACACTAAAACATGAACATGCTTTTCCAGCTTCATCATTTAAGATAAAGCAGGCAGGTTACCAAACAGTTTTCCCACAGTAAATCAGCCCAAATGAATGCTAATATAATTCATCTGGAAACAGGAGAAACAACTAATGGTACAAAGGATACGTGACAGGTGATGTATTTCCAATGATCCAGTAAATGGACAAGTTTACCATAAAGGCTATTATTCCAGACAGCAGTACCATTATCTGTGGATTAATGGACACAGTCAGTAATCTGACACACTTTTGGCCATTTGTAGATATATTCCAGGTTATTCATTTAGTTTCCTTTACTTCCAAATACAAAATATCAGCCAAAAAAACCATAGAGAGAACAAAAATAGAAACAGCTTCAAATCAGTACAGGCACTAGTGGTGTGTGTAAGTATCTCAGGGTATGATGTCCATAAATATATACTCATATAACCAAAAGCCTTTTCTCCTTTACTCTTAGTGAACATTTGAGAGTGATCTGGAAAACTGGGCTACTCATACACATAGAGGTTGTATTCTTTACCTTTGAGACAAAGTCTTATTTACGTTCACAACAAAAACTATTTTGGAAAAATATTCTGATTTTGTTATTGCAAATACTTGCTATCCCATTCATAAACTGTAGCGCTATGAGAAATGGCCCATTACTGAGCGGCATAATCAGCAGTGGTAAGAATATGCCACTGGCTTTTTTTTTTTGGACCCAAGGATAAAGGCAGAAATTATAGCCTTGCTGAAAATAAACTAGCAATCCTAGAGAATAACCAATGTTGGCATCCTTCCACAGAAGAGGAGTTGAGAGTGTCAAAAGTGAGCATGCTTATCTCTTTTTCTGAGTGGACAGTAAGAGCTGGAACTTGGGCACTTACATATTTTTAATTTAATACACTAGGGGAATCTTCTGGATTTTGTCAGATTTGCCTGTTGTTCAGATGCCCTCTAAACAGAAACAAGGAGGTAAACCAGTTGACAGACAGACTCCTCCAGGAGGAAAGGGGCAAACACAACAAGGGTTTTTTTTCTTTTGCACATGCCCCTCTCATCTCCTCTTAGACAATAACTATACAAAAATCTGTTTCACAAAGAAACAGATCTTACTATCAAATTCAACTACATCAATGCTGAATATTTATTTAAATAAAGTCAATAAAAGCCTTACCACAGCAGAAAGCGTCCAGGGCCCAAATATTCCCCCTTCTCCAAAGACTGGCTCGAAGAAGGGTATGATGAACAACAACATAGCTGAGGACATTGGTGCCTGATAGTACAGCAACTGCATAGAGTTTACCTGCAACTCATGTTGTTTAGCTCCTACCCACTAAAACCAAAAGAGAAAGCTGTTACGCACAAGGAAAAAAAAAACCCATAAATTGAAAACTTGAGCAAAAGCAAACTGGCTACTAACACAAAGGGAGTCTCGTGTGGACAATACTACGTAACAGATTGTTGAGCATCATCTTCTACCTTTGCCTAACCGAAGGCACATGTGTTTGTCTCTTGCAGGCACACAAGGCATGTGAGGAGAAAATCATATGCAGGGGCAGTGAAAAATGCCTGAGTGCCTAAACCTTCCTTTTCCCATTGCCTGGGGGTAAAGTATCATAGTTGAAGAAAAAGAAAAAAGTAGCAGAGCTGGGAAGAAAATGCCAGCTGCCTTCTATTCTCAAGACAAAGTCCAGATCCTGTCTATGATGGAGCCAAGCACCTTTGTCTAAGCAGAGATCTGCTTTTGCTCCCTTCTCCTTTTGCTCCACACACAAGCTAACAAAACCAGTCAACGTTTGTCTTTTGCCAGTTTACTGTGAATCTACTAGATTTCAATATTGACTGTAACTTGGATTGTCAATGTAGCATCCTTTAAGAGACAACATTAGTTATCTAGTTATGAAGACAGATGTTAAAGCCAAAAAGATGCACCTTTATATTGTACTGAAGAATGACATTTACTTTAATACTTCATAAATCACATTAATTGGTAACACGGATTCCAGCATGTAAACTTGCTAAGTTCTTTTAAAAGAAGTCACAGAAAAATTTCACTCAGGTACCATTTTTCCAGTACGCACATCGTCACTTAAAGTTATTATGCAGCACCTCTCTCCTCCTCCTGCCGCAAAACAGGACAAGAGACAATTATTTATGGTCTCGCACACTACAGGTCAAAGAGCCTCACCTCTTCAGGAGGCGCAGTACGCCCGTTACAAAGAAATGCACGGTTAAGTTGATGATGACTATCACATCAACATGACCGGGGACTCTAATTTAGGAGGCTTTTACAGCTATGGCCGATAATGAACTGGTCGTGAGCTGTTAGTACAATGTTACACAGAAAGGGCGAAGGCAGTCCTTGGATACGTGTTTTTTCAACCATAATCAGCCACAAAGGTTATACTGTGCATATGTGTTAATGCACCCTCTATAAAAACTGTGTATAGTTGAAATTGAAGAAGGATGCTGACAAAATGTCAACAGCTCAAGGATAAACCATGGGAGTAACTGAAGGACTGGCAAACGTCCTTTCTAGGGAAAGGCTCAAATGCAAGGCACTTGCTTCCGCAAGGAGAACAGCTGTGCTCTCTAGAAAACCGGCGTTTTACCGATAAAGCCATCTTCACCCTTTGAAAGTACGCTCACCACCACGTGAAAGATGACAGCCCGGCTTTTAGCAGCAAGGACGATCAATTCCTTAAACAGCGTACCAGGGGCTGCGGCGGATTATCACAGTTTGTTTTGCGGTTTTGCTTAAAATAAATAACGGCGCGTGGAGGCTTTCCTGGAAGGCAGAGCGCTCTTTAAAGGCGATTCAACCGAGAGGCAGCCGCTCCAAGACCAAACACCGCCATCTCCCCCCCCACACCCCCCCTTCCCGCCATTACCCACCACTTGGTAGAGGGAGGTCACCAGGACGCCCAAGGTGGCGAACGCCATCCCGAGGACGTTGAATTTCACGTCGTAGTAGGAGTTGAGGAAGACGCCCAGCGTGATGGGGACCTGTGGAGAGGGAAAAGGGCGCGGGGTTCGGACCGGGCTCCTCTCTGAGGCGTCGCCTCAGGGCGGGCGGGCGGGCGGAGGGAGGGAGGGAGGGAACCCCGCGCGCCCCCCCGCCTCCTCCGCCCGCCCGCCCTGAGGCGACGGCCGCCCCTCCCCGCTCCCCTCAGCCGCCTCCTCACCAGGGTGAGCTTGATACGGAGAGGGAAGGTCTTTCCGTAAGCCAGGCTCTGGATGACCACGATGACCGGCGTGGTCATGGCCTTAGCCAGCTGGTAGGTGCCGATGGTGTTGCTCTGGAGGGAGAGGTTGGTGAAGACGACGAAGCCGCAGAAGCTGAGGGCCAACGGCAGCACCTGGGAGGGTTGGAGGCTCTTGGGGGAGAAGGCGCCGAGAGCCTGGCACAGGTAAAGGCCGAGCCAGGTGATGGCGAAGTGGACCAGGGTGAGGCTGAGGTTGGGGAAACCCAGCCGCACGTACAGCCACTTGTTCAGGAAAACGATGCAGATGGAAGCCGCCAGATTCACCAGCAGTCCCGCCGCCAGACGACCCTGCGCCGGCATCCAGCCCATGGCGTCCCGCCGGGCCGGGCAGCAGCGGCTGAGGCAGCCCGCCGGCCGCCGCCGCCGCCGCCTAGCCCCGCCCACCGCCGGGACACGTGGGCCCGCGCCTTCCGGTGGCCCCGCCCCCGAGGGGCGGAGCTGCGCCGCCGCGCCCGCCGCCGGCACCGGCACCGGCACCGGCACCGGCACCGCGACCGCTGCGGGGAGCGGGCTTGGCCCGGAGCCCCTGGCAAGGAGCGTCGGAAAACGCGGCCTAAGGCCCGGAGGACAGCCGGGGGAAGGTGCAGGAGCTCTCCCCGGCCCCCCCCTCCCCGCCAGGCATCCCCCATCTCCCCGGTCCAGCGGCGGGCGGGAACACACCGGCGCTCCGAGGTATCAACCGGAGCCGGTATTTCTGTAAGCACGGACATAAAAATATACCCACGCACGGGTGTGGCACGAATCGCGTTTTGTCAGCTGTCTGGGGCACTGACTGGGCGAAGGAGCCTCACTACAGCCACGGCCTCTGCACGCTGGAGCAAAAAAGAAAAAAAAGGCAAAAAAAAAAAAAGGCAAAAAAAAAAAAGCAAAAAAAAAAAGCCAAAAAAAAAGCAAAAAAAAAAGCAAAAAAAAAGGCAAAAAAAAAAGGCAAAAAAAAAGGCAAAAAAAAGGCAAAAAAAAAAGGCAAAAAAAAAGGCAAAAAAAAAGGACAAAAAAAAAAGGCAAAAAAAAAAAGGCAAAAGCAGCTGAACGCGTGTTTACACCCATAGAGCGGGCCAGAACAGGGTTTCTAAGTCAATTGCAAGATCTGAAACTGGGGAGTTTCAAGGTACGATCGCCTTTCCTGCAGTTCTGGATCACGTCAGCGTTTCAGCAGCTACAGGCTGGCCCCTGCGAGCCCCGAAGCGAGCCCTTCCTTCTCTCTTCTGAAGGGCTGGCGGTAGCCCAACACCTTCGCTCCTCCGGTGACGTTCCTCTCCTCCAGCCCCCTGCGTCCGCTTTCCTCTCCCCTGCCTTCCACATACATCCTCCCCGCAGCCTTGCTTTCCTCTCTGCTGTTCCCTTGCACGTTCTCCTCCTGCCCAGTAATGTTTCCAGGCTACGGGCAGCTCTTTGGCATGGAGCAAAGAGATGAAGGTTCATACAATCGCCGTATTTACATAACGACATTTTAGATTAGAATGAACAAACCTTTTCTATTTGTGAAGCACTTTTATTAGAAAAAAAAAAAAATTATGAAAAAGGGTATATAACAAATATAATCTCTGAAGTTGGTCGGAATTTTTCAAGTTGAAACTGAATCCTGAGGGTTGTTCCCCCCCCACCAAAGAACAGAACAGTTTGTCTGAGTCATGGTTTTGTTCTTTTTTATAACCAGAATGTCCATGTTCAGAAGTCTTTGCAAGTATCTACATGAAATCCTAGGACTGAATTTCATATCCCAAAGGATCAAGATCCTGGTCCAAAAGCATCAGAGAAGATTCCCTCAGCTTCTGTAGAAGCTTCCGGAGTTCTTCTTTTGAAAATACCTAAGAAAAATAAAATTAAAAATAATGAAGTTATATTTATTTGCAATGAACAGCACTGATATCAAAGTAAATGGTGGTTAATTAAGTTGTAATTTTTTTTTCCCCCTTTCTTTCTATTGAAGACAGTGTGAACATCTGACATTTCAGAAAGGCATTTAGTAAAGGACTGGAAGCTAGTAGTAGTAGTATCCAAAACCTGAAGATAGTCTCAAGATAGCTCTGTCTCATAACCACTACAGAGATTATTGCTAAACAGCCAAATTTAATTCTCCTGTTATTGCTGGCAGAGATCTTAGGCCAATCCAGGCAAATGCATCACAGTGTTTTTCTTGGCCTTGATGTTTCTTTTCAGATGTCTAATCCTTAGGCCTTTTTTTTTTGGGGGTGGGGTGGGGTGGGGTGGGAGTGTTGTGGTTTAGGTGTGGGGGGGTTGGTTGAGTTTGGGGTTTTTTTAAGTGATAAAGTTTTTTGGGGTTGTTTTTCAGGCTTGTGGAAGAAAAGAAGGTTAGGTAAACCCAAGTGCTCCAAAACAAAACCTGCTTATACAATGTTCTGAAATGTAATGGAAATAAAAAAAGAATCAATTACAATTCTACAGTTCAACTTAGAATCGTTTAGGTTGGAAAAGACCTTTAAGATCATCGAGTCCAACTATTAAACTTAATTCAATTCAATAGCCCCCATCCAAAAATTAGTAACTGCACTACTTGGAAGAACTGCTTGTCAGAAGACTGGCATCATCTTCAGGGTTTCAAAGTTAACTCTCTGATTCCTTAAGTCAGCATACAAGGAAGCCCTTTATTACTGCAGTGAATGGCAAGAGATAAAGAAACTTATGATGTTAAGGAACATATGGCGTCTTCCTCTCTATATAGAAGCTTCTTCCACAGTCAACCCACAGAGCTTTTAAATGGAAGCTAAGCTGCCTGCAGCTCTCACTAACTCACCGTATAAAGCTTGTGTCGTTCAGAAGCGACCATGTCAGCCAGTCGCAGGCACTCCTGATACTGTCCAGTACTGTGTAACACTGTGTGCAGTAAAAAGCACATCATTGGCAGACACAGCTTGCGCAGCAAAATCATCTGGTGCGTTCGTTCAGGGTCATCCTCGGCATCCTTACGATAGCAAAATAACGTATTAGTATTATGAACGTCTACCTTTAAAAGGCAACTCAGCATAACCACATAATTAGTAGCGTCAGAGGCAAAAAACTGGACTAACCAGCCTGGACTGGACTGCCAGAGCTGATTTGTACAGTAATCGAAGGGGAAGCAATCTGTAACTGGTCACAGCAAGGCCAGAGTGAATTAAGCAGAAGCACATCAAACTAAAGGTGACAAAGGTACAACTGAGGACAATCCATGCTTTGTGGTCTGCGCCATGATATAAAAATTCATTTTACCTCTCTAACATCAACCATCCATCCTCCATCAACAAACAGCAACACATTGTACATTTTCTCTTTCACATCAGCTGTAAGAGCATCCAAGAGGCCTTTCCAAATACCATAATCCATCTGGCAAAGAAATAAAAAATAAACTACTGCAGAACAGGATAATTTCCAAGGCTATTTTAAGACAGACTCTTCACCTAGCATGCAACAGCCAGCGCAGCTCCAATTCAAATTAGAATCTTCAGCCAATGGCTAAAACTTAAAAGCCTGCTGCTAACAGCTATTTCCATCCTTGCTTAATTCCCTGTCCAGAGCGTCAGACAGGCTGTTCGGAAGCAAAGCCACCAGAGGAAGATAATTTTAAACAATTATTCTGCCATGCTTATAAAACACATACTTGTATTAACTGAATACAGTATATTCATACTGGCTAGACATGCAAAAAGAACTTTTGGCAAAACAAACAAAATGGCAGCATCTTTTAGAAAAGAAAATGTGACAAATACAAGAATAAAAAAGAGTTAATAGCAAAATCAAGTACTCAGAGTTATTAATAACACTGACAATCAACACATTACAATGAATATTTATTACTACTTGAAAATATTATATGTAAAGCTGAGTCATACAAAAAAAACCCCAACACACGAGAATTTATTGTGCAGTGGCATTACTATTCTACTGTTTCATACTCCCCCAATATAAAACCAGAATAATTTATAATAGAGTTCTTAAGCAATATGAATTAGCAGTCTTCTACTCCGTTTCATTAAACTAAGACCACCTCCTAGGCAAGAATGTACATGTTCATAGTAAATAACTTGAACTTTTACATACCTCATACTTCTTTTCTTTATGTTCATGGGCCACTTTTTCAGTGAAACTTGCTTGTGGTAACAAAGAAGGCTTCTGTGGAGCTGAGTTCATGTGTTTAAACCATTCGTTAAAGGTTTCGTGGGCTTCCTGGATTGCATTGGAAACAGTCTTTTGACTTACATAATTACAAGAATGTCATTAAATGCACAGATATAGTGCATCCAGGAATCAGAAGTTAGATCAAATGGACAAAACTTGAAGTTTCACCACCAAGGCAAAGCCACCATTATTTCTAAGTAATAACTTGGAATACAGCATATCTGAAACTCACCAAATATGCCCGAATACATAAATGTTCCCGTATAGCATTGTCATCTTCAGCTGGAAGCGGAGTATCCATTCCCTGTTCTTCCCATTGGTTATATATTTCTGCTATAGAGTCTTGGGGAATCTTCACGAACACATCTTTTGCAGCTTCATGTTTCTTGGATGCTATGAGAACATGAACTGAGTATCAACAGCTTTGCAATTTCCATACTTTATTTTTATAAAAACTGACAAACCAATGCTTTTTAATAGACTAGGTTCAAAGTTATATCAAGTGTAATGCCAAGAGCCAACAAGAACAAAAACAACATTTAAAAGGTCAACAGTATTTGCGAAATTCAGTACCCAAGAACTTCCTCATGATTGCATTGCTTTGCTTAAGTGCTTCCGCCCTCTGTGCAGGATCAAATACAAGCCAATCAATTACATCTATTTTCAGCCGATCCGCCTGTAAAAAACAACATATAGACTCACTAACATTTCAAGCATACAGCTGATGGTAGACAGGTTAAATCTGGTCAATGAAATACACAAGTTTCTAGAGATATTTGGATAGCATTACGACATACTAACAAGGATAGCTTTATTCACAACTTTAGTATCAAAAGCTTAGAAAACAATCTCTGCAACCTAGAATAATTAAAAAATCCATTTCTAAGTATTCGCAAGATATTCAGACCAATGGATGAACATCAGGTCTCAAAAATTTTTATGGACTACCATGTGTCTTCCTCAAACTTTAATATGAATACACTGTACAAACATGATTTATGGAGCCCTTGCTATAATCTTCAGGGGTGCCATCAACCTGCAACCAGTTTTCCAACTCTTGCATTAGATAAACTACCTATTTGGCTTAGAGTTTAAACTTTGTACTGAACAGCAAAAAAATTGCCACAAGTTTGTAAACTATCAGTTGCTTTCTAAAGAGTACTTTGAACGCAAGCTATTAACAGTACCTCACTGTCACTGAAGTACTGAGTTGGATCCAACCAACACTCAATAGTGATGACAAGGAAACTGTCAGTAAAGGCAATCTGTCATAGCTAGAATACGTCACTTGAGCATGTGATAAGGTACATCTGAGATCCAGAGTATTAATCCTCATAATTCTTAGAAGCTACAATAATACCCTGCTCTCAGCTACAACAGATTTTGGTATAGTAATTTCATGGGCTTTATCTCCACTTACTGTTTGCATACAGACATGCTGCTGAGCAACATACACCACAGCCCAGAATATGAAGGAGATGTAGAAACAGAGTTATGAATTCGTGCAATTCAGCTCCTCACTTGGTCACATGGAAAGTACACTTCCCTCACAGGATTTTTCAAGGCAATTTCCACCATTGTTGAAAGAGAAATATGGATCATATACAGTAAAAGACTCTGTAGTTGATTGCAAACTGGAATACCTGCCCTACGAAGTACACTTACCTCTGTTGTGCCCATATCTAACATATGGTCATGGTGACTGAATTCACCAGCATCCTTCTTGCGGATGTTTTCAACAACAGTTTTTGTTATGGTTGCAACATCCAGACCTGGGTTAAAAGAGAACTATGTAAGAGCGATCATGAATTCAAACTTGCCACAAAATGAATTTCAGACTCCAATTGTTGATCTTATTCCTTACTATCAGTAACTCTCATCAGTCTGTTCACACTCACATTGTCGGACTAAATTATAAGCTTTTGAGATACGTAATTTATTGCAGGTATTTTAGAAGAATGATATTTGAGATAACAGAGAACACCAGACATGGGAAAAAGAATAAGACAACTAACAAGTTTTTCAGTCTGTGCTGGGGACCAGCATATAGATGTATTTGCTAAGACCACTGATTCCTACAAATCTGATGGCAAGACTATGATTTGACAGGAATGTACCAGGAAAAGCTCAGAATAGTTCTTTTACAGATGCTGAAGCAGGATGGGGTTTTTTTTTTGAAACCTTAGCCAAGTTTTTAAAAGAAAACAACTAAAAAATGATCGAAGAAAAGTCAGACACTGAAGTCTGCAGTAAATCTATCTCTTTGTGAATTTTGAGTGGCACAGAGGCATTGTCAAACAATGGACAGTGTGCTGCTTCACTGTAGTCCCTTTTAGTTTGATGTGTGGGCCTGGAAGCAAGCTTACGATTAATGCAAGCAACCCACCGTGGCTAAGAAAGAGCACTATAAATAGGACCAAAAAAATCAAGATACTCATAACCTTCCTAAATCCCCAAACAGGTTTGTATTTTTATAATTTGTTTTCTGAAATAATATGATCATGTCAAGCTTCAGAGCTTCAGCTTGAGGCAGGCAGCTGGCATTTACTTCCTGCTGTGTTTGGACATAATCCAGAAGCAAAAGTGATATTTAGTTTAATTCAGAGAAAGAATTGCGATTCCAGGTTAGTTAAAAACCACAATATAGCTACTTGAAGAAGTGATCAGCAAATTAATTTTATTTAATTGAAAAATGAAGAGACACAGGAAGGAAACATTATCATCTTCATAGCTAGGTCTTATTAAAAGCTACTGAAACACAAAATAATCCAGCATATAAAATGGTAACTGGAATATCAGTATATCTCACCTGCATCTTTTGCTAATTCAAGGCAGTGGTGGCGTTGATCACTTTCAATA
Source organism: Haliaeetus albicilla (assembly GCF_947461875.1). NCBI lineage: Eukaryota > Metazoa > Chordata > Aves > Accipitriformes > Accipitridae > Haliaeetus > Haliaeetus albicilla. The sequence goes on from NC_091510.1 coordinate 15,212,918, forward strand.
ACATCTTCAAGAAATAAAGCATACTGAGCAACAGCTAGCTCTGGGGGCAAGTGGCTAACATAAAATGCTATTAAATCTGTGTGCTTCTCAGATACCATCCGCTGCAGAATAAGAAGCAAATATTTAGAAAAACATACTATATTCCTCTGTGTAAACACATGTAAAAACATGTTTTATGTAAAAACATCAATGTGTAAGAGATTTCTGATTATTTTCTTCTGACAGAGGAAGATTCCACTTCTCAGCTCCTAAACAAGGATCAATAAAACTGTCTCTTATTCAAGCACTGCTGACAGAAACTCTGCATATTAGGCAAGCTTCCATGTATCTCTTCTCAAGAGACCATTAACTGCGTCACAGCTCTTTCCATCCTGTAACCTTAAGTCTTCTTTTCTTCCCCCTTTATGTTTAAATTACACTAGAGAAAGCAAACTATATTTTTGAAAGCTTACCTGAATGTAGGTCTTTAGGACTTCAACAGAAACTTCCTCCTTATTGCAAACAAATAAAAATTCAGTTTTAAATCAGATAATGTGGCACAAGAAAAAAAAGATACTTTACAGGGTATCACTATTACACAGACACAAGGTTATTTGCTTATCCTTGCTTCAGTTAATTTACACATTCAAACAGGCTCAGCTGGAAGAACTGTTCCTCTTGGAGAGCGATTAAAAAAATAAGTCTTCTGATTCAAAGATTTAGTGTTCCAAGGATTTTCTTTTTCAGCAACTGGATAATACAGTTTTTGGTCTAACTGCAAAGTTACTTTTAAATTTTTTTTCAAATATTTCCATTTTACCTTTTTTTTTAAATTAATAAATAAAATGTCAGGTGAACAGATGACTATTGCAGTATGCTACACGCACTGTTGTATTATAGAAAGTTCTAATCTTCTTCTGTACAGGTAATAAATATCACCTGGCTCATCTGTAATAGCCTACACTAAACAACCAAAGCACCTGAGACTGCTTTAGCTACGACTCAAGTGTTTGTTACTGTGAAGAACTATCATTTTAGTTTTGTATGTGTAAATGAAATTAGAGATCTTCATCTATGAATTGTACTCAAACATCAAATAAGGAACATCATAAAAGCTTGCACAACTGCCTCTTCCCTCTGAGGTCTACTGAGGGTTGATCGAGTAATCTTCCAGTAAATTCACCTACTCCAAAATTGTAGAGGCAGTAATCAACAGTTGCTTGCAATCCTACAATGGAATTTATGTAGGAAATTGCACCTTCTTTGTCTCCTCTGTTAAACGTATGCTAATGACTAGAGTCTTACCATACTTTAGCTTAAAGACCTACTCTAGCAAATTTTGAGTCTGGCTAAAAAATGTGTATGTATACACACACACACACACACACGTTCCTCTTAATTAGCTAAATCTTAACTGCCTTCAAAATAAATTTTAACAAGGGAATGAAGCAATGATTAGAGGCATGAAAAAACATAACTCAGAGCTGTATTTAAATCATCTAATGAAAACACACATTTGTCTTTTGCCAAAATAGGTTACATTCAGAAACATATTTGATACATAAGTGCTTCTAAATTTTAAAATAGTAGAAAAGGAGACCTTCTAATTACTTGTGATTGCCTCAGAAAAGAGTAATTACAGCTGTGTGACCCATCTGCATATTTAGCATAAATAGGCTAGGTAGCTATACTTAGTATATATTTTGAGAAAATATGAAAGTTTCAGCTAGTACCAATTACCTCAAGCAAAAACATTTATGAGCTTAGAGCAATAGGTACAATTCCAAGGACTCTGTATAAGATCGGTTCATATTCAAAGCATCTTGGCTGCTATGAATAATCCTAACATTGACGTTTGAGTCAGGTCCTTCTCAATAAAGGGCTTATAAGTAGGATCCACCATCCTCAAAAAATAATTTTCAAGCTGAACTGGAGGGGAGGAGGATGCTCGTTTCTAATTTTGACTGTTGTACTTAGGCTCCAAGATCAACAAATATACTATTTAAGCATGCAGCTCCTCATCAGCCTGGTAGCAATTTACCGTCATTGTATGTAGTTTATATATTTACACACAAGCCTTTCTACTTCAAAGACTAGCTATTGCTATGACAACAATTCAACTACAAGTGAACTTACCTTAGTCTGCAGACCCAAAGTGCGGAAAAACAGAATAAGATGTGTCATGAAACGAAGGAGGTGTCCTGGGAGCACACTTCTGTCTTTGGAAAGCCATCTGCTGAATTCTTCCATCAAACCTAGAGCCACCAAGGAAAAGTTGATATTAGCCATATCACGGGGAAAAAACACCTCAGAAATATTTCAAAATTATTCATTTATTCAACAAATGTAATATAGCCTCAAAAGACAAACAAAACAGAGCAGCAACAGTTTTGGAAACATTTAGCAGTTTCGCTGAAATATCTGCCATATGTATTTTGTCATTTCTCAGAAAAGTTACAGCAACAGTCTTACATATATTCTGACACATTTACACGATTTCATGACTTCTTTGAAAACTACCTTGTATGTCAAACTGCAGAAAGTCCCTACAGTTCTTGATTAAAGAAGCAGCTTAGGTTTTAGGTGGAGCTTGCCTACTGTGTGCCTCTAAAATCCATTCACACATAAGTTTCTGGAAAGGTCACTAGAAATAATGCAGTCAGTTGACATTTAAAAATTACTCAGAGAAAAGCTCACCATCCACATCTCCCAGTATAATGAATTTCTGAATCACATGATAGTGTTCTTGATTCTCCTCTATAACCCTCTGGGGAAAGAAAAAGAAAGTTCAAACTTTGAATAAAATCTTATAGCATAATGTATAAAGAAAGCAAACTTATAAATAAAGCAAAGGTTCCTCCTTAGGGAAAAAAGCTATCCTATTTCAAAGGGTATTCTGCATAAAGAGCAGGAGAAAAGGCACTTGCTAGCTCAATGTCAAATTACAAGAATATCGACAAACTGAAAGAAAGAACCAGAATATAGATCTGTGGAGTTAATACTTTCATGGAAGAGACCCAAGACTAAGGGCTTTTTGCTCTGAAGAGGAGAACAAATAACAATGTTCCAGAGAATAGATTCTACAAAGTCACAGAAGAAACAACAATGTGTATAAATCCTTAAAGAAAAGGCTTACGACCTTACTTGGGGAGGAGATTTTTTTTTCCGGTAGAGGAATTAAATGCATGAAACGCAATTCAAATGCACCTGTAAAGTTGCTATATGGTGAGGACTGCACTAGAAAGGCAAAGGCAGCTGGGTGTATCTGTGCCTGACTGCATCAATCTGTAAGCTGTCTTTCAACATGTCTTTGTCTTAGCAATATGATAAATGCTATATGTCTATTTCATCAAATAACAGTAAGTGCAGTTTCAATTTAATGTTTACAAAAATTAACATATAAGTTATATACTCCATCTTAAATTAATTAAGCACCCTGGGTGTTGAAAGTAACAAAAAAACACAGGTTAAGCAAATATGCCTTTAGATTTTGAAAGGCCTGTTTTGAAATATGCACACAAACCTCCTATAAAGAAAACTGAAACCTCCTACAAAGAAACAGTATGTAATCTATCTTTGCACATTTTATCAAAGCATTAAATATTTGATTTACTCTGTCTGCTTTGTATGTCTGACAACACTTGACAGTCAGCTGTTTCTTTAGCACACCCCGCTAGTTTGGCAGACATGAGGCAAGACAAAACCTGTATCTTTTTTCATCATTAAAAGGTGGCAGCATATAGAAAAATCTATTTGAATTGAGAAATTACACATTACAGAGGTAGAAAACCTAGAATAAATCAGTCACTGTGCAATTTGACCATTTCGTTAAATAGTGTAGTAAAAGCAGAACCTAGGGAATAGTAAAAAACAGTAAACAGTGAGAAGAAAGACTGTAGTTAACATGTACCTTTTTGTCTGTTGCCTGAAGTTCTTCAAAAACTTTTTCTGAAGTCCAGCTTCAAAGTAGGAGAGAAAAGGCAAAAAACATTACCTTGAATATTCCAAACAGATCATACAGGATCCTTTGTTGAGTGTAGGAGCATAATTTTACTTAAAACTTACTTTGTTTCTAAATAATCTCTAGGGAGCTCTTCCATCTCCTCTGCAGTTATTACTGAGGTTCGTATTTCCTGCTCAACAAGAGTGTCCACCATGACTCTGAAATATGCCCAAACAGTATCCTCCCAGGTATCGCAAACTGGAAGAAGCTACATATTAAAAAAACAGAGCAAAAATTATCAAGAGATGGAGAACTATCAGAATCCAAACAGAGCAACTGTAATTTAGGATCAGATTTCTGGGCACCAAAGCAGACTAATAACCACAGCAGCCTTTCCTTCATCAAAGCAGGATACAAAAAGTCCTTCCACTGAATAAAGCTCTAGTTCCTTGATTATTCTATATCAAAGGTAGTCAACAGAAATAGTCCTATCCTCCTTCCAGAGGCAGCACCACTCCAACACCATTCCGCCTCTTGTGTACCACCTCAGAAAACCAATCCAGATGAAGACTATCCACTTTTCTGCCTGATCACTTTTCAGAAGGATCACTTCGCCTTACTGGTTTATGTCATGGCTGTACAAGTCTCAGAGCAGTAGTGAGCTGTGAAAGGTAGGAGGAAGGGAGTACTGCTGCTGTGGTGATATAGAGAATTTTATATCCAGTTCTTCTCTGAATCTTGCTAGGCTCTTTCAGCATTGAAACCCTAGGACAAGTTCCAGAAAAACCACTGCATTTCATGAAACACTTCTCTCTTACAGTAATTTTAAAATTACTGAATTTTACTGAAATTACTGAAATTTAATTTCATTAAATGTCTCTCTGCTCTGTCACAGGAAGGTAAGCATCTTCTGTTCTGTAAGTCTGTATAATTTTACAATGCCTTTTTTCCTGTAAAAGAGCTAATTTTAAACTTCAATGAATAAAACCTGAAAACATTCCCTATTCCCCCTCTTTTTATTTTCTGAATTATCTTTATTTCTACTACATCATACCAAGATTGCGGGGGGGGTGGACGGAAATCAAGCTCCTCAAGTAGGAGCTTACCACGGATTACTATAACAGCAAGGAAACTTTTATGATAGTCTGCAACGTTCCTCATTGTTCTTAAAAATAAAAAAAAAAATTAAAAATCAGTAGTTAGAGGAGTGGGAGAGCACAAAAACATCTGAAGGATTAAAACTAATAAAAAGAGAAAACTAAAAAGTGAGCATCATACAGAGTATAAAACCTATTGATAATGGAATTCAGGTACAGAATAATCTTTGGATACACCAACTCATCTGTAAGTATACTGTGCATGAGCAGGGAAGTGACTATATAAGCTCTTAAATAATACTGAACTAGAAAGGAACTAAAACAACATTAGAACTGTTTGTACTGAAAGTCAGCAGGAATAATACTAAGAAGAGTCTAACGTATATTTAATTAAGGCATGTCAATCCTACAAAGAACATGTCTACTAAAGCAGCAATGTTTGTTATTGTCCTGTTTACTAGATCTTTAGAAGTACAATAACCAGTAATTGCAGTATTTCTGATATCACTGTCACATATGAGAAACAAAATGTACAACTACCAAACACCACTTAACTATGAGGCCTGACATACCTGTTTGAGGTTTCCACTCAGTGCTGCATAGATTGCTCTCTCATATCTATTAAACTGCTCCTAAAATAAACAGTAGAAAATATAACTTTCAATTACAAAGCATATAAGTTTTCTACTCACTTTACATTTTATTAGAGATTAATCCATTACAAAATGTTCCATCTAACAGTTTCCAAGAAAAGCTGGAAAATCACAGGACACATCAGGAGCCAAAATAAGAATAGCAAGTGACCTCCCCTTCACTAGCATCCCCTTGTAACTTATGTTAAAAATTTATATTGACCTGGAAAGAAAGCAGCATTTTTATTTTCCCATTCAATTAAGTCAAGATGAAAGTCAGTGTCAGCAGTTTCACTTTCAACCAAATAAAAAAGTCAGACATTTCCTAAGCCTGAAAAATTGATGCTGATTATGTAATTTTTCACTACAAGACATAAATACGTTGTTTCAGAAGTCCTCTTACAAACATTAATTGCCAAACTTATAAGCAGCAAACACAGAGGAGTTAGTTTTACTTAAAATCATATTACAGAGTTCAGAAAAGTTCCAATTTATATATTAATATCAAGCAAATCAGCATTGTCTTACCTCTTCAGCCATACGCCAACAACTTATTTTCCAAATGCACCTGTATGGATTCCCTTGAACAGGCTCCAGCTCCTTCCCTACATGCAAAGGATAATTAAAAAAAAGGGGGGGGGTGGAGAGGAAGGTGCTATTAAAAAAAGAGAAACCAGTAACAAGGTAAAGCCTATTTTCTGTTATTAACCCAATTTCAATCCCTTTGGAACTCTTCCCAAAGCATTTTGCTGCTTTCGACTGGACCACAAGGTGGCTTTTCCAGGAAGCTTGGTAAATGCACATCTTAAAGTTACAGGATTTTGAAAGCTTAGCTGCTAACTAGCTTTGAAGAAAATAATGTTTTTGACCACAACATATCTATAATGTTTACATTCGGAAAACACAAAATTAAGGAGAAAAGGAATTTTTATATCTTAAGGAATACAAACTTCTAAAAAACGTCACTGCTTCAGTGCTGCTATTCTGCATGCATCTGCATAAGGGTATGCATCATTAAATGAAAACCCACATAACAGCAGGCTAGGTAGGTACGCTCAAAACAAGGCTAGGACACTGGTGAAGCATGCAGATAAAAGTAACAGGTATCAGGATTTGAAAAGTAGGAAAGCAATATGCCTTCCAGACCTGGCTATGTACAATGCTTAGACACGTTCTTAAATTCTTTGCTAAATCCTGCATGTCCTGAGCATAAAGAGAAGGAAGGTATTGTGTTATAAATAGGACCATGTGCAAGGAACCTCAGAACCAAGGAGAAAGGTAATTTAACAACTTTCAAATATTTTAAAAAGCACCTCTTTTTCCTGCATTTACATTTGCTGAACTCTAGTCCTACTATACCTTTCTGAAGCTGGATATAGAGTCCAACTTTGGAGCCTGCAAGCAACAAAATGTTTGCTAGGTGGCACAATTCAGATATTGAGAAAATACAGACTGAAATATTATATGGAGGTGGAGAAGATCTGTCTGGAACTCTGAGACATCTATTTCCTAGTGATTATGCTTGATTTTCAGAAAGAAAGTGACTTTAGCATGTTAAGTGGATTCAGTGAATTCATACCTTCAACTAAAATATTCGTTTTTATATGTTTACACGTTCAACAGACATGATAAAACATTTCAGATACAAAAAGGGTTCTTAAGGTAAAAAGAAAGAGCTATTTCTCTTTGCCACAGACAGATATTAAGAGAAAGCCCTCTGCCCTATTTTTACATCTGTCTCAAATGCACTTTGAAGTAGATACCTCCATTTATGTTAGGATCATGGTACAATTTCCATCCTTCCAAAGTTGCAGCTCTCCAGGCCTGACCACATCGTTTGCATAAGCGCTGTGCCTGAAAAATAATGGATTTGCTCAGCAACAGACTTCAAGGTAGGAAAACCACCAGCTTCTCCTTTAAAAATTTGCACTTTATTAAAATAGTTAATTTGTTTAGAGATTCTACTATGCAAAAAATAAGGATAGAGAATCCTAAAGTCAAAACAACTGAAAGATTTCAAAGTGAATAAAATGTCATCACTGTTTTTTTTACACTAAACACAGTTGGTATTTATAGCAATGTGAGAAATATGCTAGTCTCATCTTTGCTAGCTCAAACAGCTGTTACACATCCTTCTGGTAAGTTTAGTTTAAGGTGTCGTCTTGTTGCTTAGATGTATAATCCATCTCTTCACACAGTCATCTACTATTCCAGTTAACTTAGCTTTCCAAACCTCTCATGCACTTCTAAAAATAGCAATCCCACCTTTCCCATAATGGTATTCAATAGTCTATGCACTAGCACAAGCAGGTTTAAGTCAAAGCTATTTTGAATAGCATGGAAAGTAGAACAGAAACTGTACAAAACAAAGCTTCCCCACAATTCTTCCAATCCTTCACCCCTGGAAAAAAAAAAAAGTCAGCTACAGATTATCTAGTCTCACTGGTACTGTTCCAGGACTGAGAAAACAGTATGAACAGTGAGAGAAATTGCAATACGCAGTCTTCGTTTGTTTAGCCAAATTCTGTTCTTTTCATACTGGAAGGCTGCAGACAGTCAGCCATTTTGGGAATGGTGACAAACAGTAAATTTAAAGAAGATACAAGCAAGTTGTTCTAGCTTACCTGCTGGGTATTACCTATTGTAATAGGTAAATAAACAGAGGTTCGTTCTTAATTCAGAGTAAACTTGGAAGTATTTTAAGTTGCTCTTTCAGTAGTGAATAACCCACTGCATGCTTATCAGACAGCAGGGACATCATAGCAGTGACTGCAGAACAACTGGTGCTGCAAATTTATATTCATATTGCCCTGCAGCAACATGCTCATTTGCCTATACTATCAGAAAATTAATGGACGTGCACCATATTGGAACAGAATACTAGCAAGTAACCATATTCCTAAGTCTAAGGTCTTGGGCACAAGAATCTCAAGTCCCTTTTTTCCTCTCATTACTCAAATGTCATTATACATACATAAAGCCTAGTGTAAGGGAATCGGTTTCCAGCTGAGGCCTTTAGACAACACCACAATACAAGTATTTACATGATTAAATCATGAAAGTCACTTCACAACTGGGAATCGTTGTTTAGAACAGCTTTAGGACCGAAACTGCCTGGATGTTACTCAGCTAAGGATTAATGCAAAGTATACATGTCATATATTCTCCAAGGTGGTGGAACAAGGACACTTAAAGTGGAAGAGTTAATGGGGGATAATAACGTGCTTTCTAGAATACTCAGATAAAGTCTATCAGAGTTTTCACTGCTGAAGAAGACCCTGCCAAACAACAAAGGTAAGAAAACAAAAGGTAGAAAGCAAGCAAGAAAAAATTGTTTTAACTAAGAAAGTAACCACTGTAAATAACCACGTTTCTTCTGATGGTGGTATTAGCCTATGGATCTTGTGCACTGGCCCCCAGTTCTCAGTCCTGGGACACACCTCCAAATGTGTCATTGCAACTGTTTGTACAACAAGGTGATAAAAATAGGCCTGACTCTCTTCCTCAATTCCACTCAGATCATATACCCAAGGGAACATTAGAGGAGTAGAGCAAGTAAAGTTTGCTTAATTTAATGCTATTTCTAAGAAAAGCATACATCAAACCTCTCTGTCTAGTTAAAATTGCAAGTGTGTTCTACTCTAATATATCTAGAAGGAAGCCTGTATGATAATCCATTGATTATTAGAGATGCAGTCAGGAAGTTCTTTGAAACATTCTGTGTGTTTTTCTGGCAGTGTTTAGTATCAAGCCACTACAGTAAAAAAACACTGTCAAGCAACCAAAAAAAGCAAAGATACATCATCTTTTCCATAACATGTATCCTACACCCAAAATTACTTAACTAAATGGAAGATTTTATTAAAATACTAATTTAGCAGTCTATCACTGTCAGTACTGATAATAAATTGAAAATTAAATCACTACAAGCCAAATTTAAACAGACATTTTAGTATACAGCTTTTCATTAGCCTTAACAGTAAGATGTAAATAATTTACACTAGTTAACCAAGAAGATACTATAACTTTCTGCAGCTTACCTCATCTGTCATTCCTGCTCTGATGAGAGTGAAGAGATACTTCAATAACCTCACATCATCTTCTCGGTCCAAATCATCAAGTGGCAGTTTCTGTCTTATAGGAGCATCTGGATCCTGCAAGGGAAAAAGTCACCATCCATCCACACAATGCCTATACGCCTCTTCCGATGATTTCCTGCGCTGTTTTGTAATTTGGAGTCACTTTTTCACATTGGCACAACAATCTGTACAACCCATGTAATATCTAGCATGATACTTCCCCGTCTTTCCTCTCTCATTTCTTTTATTCCTCTTCTGTCACTGTTCCTATCAGAAGGAGCCATTGCAATTTATTTACTCCACCACCTTGTTTTTTGCCCCAAACTTCTCATCTTCCAGCTCTTCTCACCTTCAGACATCCTTTCCCCTTCTGCCTCTCTACCTACCAAACTGTTCCTCCTCCTCCACCTTCTGACTGAGAAGGCTTTTCACAACAGCTGTACTTGCTTCTATTTAATCCAAACAGATTTTCTCAAGTCAGTCAATAAATACCTCAGATCACTGCCCAATTGAATTAATCTTCTACGACTGCTTTGCTGTCACTGAGACAGTTCATTACCTCCTTCTACCAGACAGTCCTTTCCCTCCTTAACTTCTCTTCTATTAGCTTTTACTATAGTAGCTCTCAAGGAATCCCATCAGGACTTGGTTTCATTGTACTAGTTACTGTATAAAGACAGCATGCCCTGACCTGCAAGGGCTTCCAAACAGTTTTATAAGCTTTTCTGGTTAGGAAAATGAGTTTGTTTCAGACATAAAAAGTACTATGTAAACTAAATGGCTTTTTTAGACCACAGACACCTGTGATGGCGGGTAGGGGTATGGAAGTGACTGCTGAAAGAAAACAGAAGTCCACATATCCCAAAAGGAACTCCAGAGGTGCCCTGCCTCACAATTTCTGTACTAATTTTCAGATAGTACTACTGCTTTTGGATAGTACAACTATCTAAAAGCTGGTGGAAGGCTGTGAAAATAGCATATATGCTCTCTCTAACCCATTTTGAAACCAAACCTTATTTTTAAATAACACTTACCAACTCTGTGACCAGAGCTCGAGAACTTCCAATGTACGTACTTAACTGTCGCTGCTTCAGGGTATGTAGTGTGTTCTCCCTGAAAGCAGTGAAATGCTTTTCAGAAAAATGCTTTTTTAGCAAGCATCTTTTAATGAGACACAAATATTGAAAGATATTTTTTCTTACATGGAATATGGTTACAGAAGAGACACGCTTGGTTTATCAATGGACTGTGTTACTGTTGTGAAAATGGAACATTTCACAAGAAGTACAATATTAGAATCAATACATGTATCTTTGATTTCTTTCAAAAGCATCCATAATTTCAATCATTCCTGTATTTAACTATGAATTGATTTCTGCATGAGCAAAACTTCCCACTAGCATTCACTATAAAGTCAGTCTAGGACAGAAATTCAACTTAGGATGAACACATGATTCCAAAAGCCTGTATTCACTGGCCATTAAAATCAGATTTATTCTAGACATCTAGCATGAAAGGTAGTCTTTGGTCTTTTCTGCCATAAAACCCACCACTGATAACAAAGATGACAATAACAGCTTCTGGTGAAGGGTCAGTGACACAAAGTGATGACAAGAACTTAAACAGGCAAAATTAAAGCCAGACAAAGAAGTGACCACCTGAGAAACACATAATAAAAATGGTTTTATCCAGCATAAATAATAGGCTGATCAGCAGGTGACCATCTCTTATTGTGCCTTATTATGAAAAAAACAAATCTGCATCCAGGTTAAGATTAAATTAAGTTGCTTTGATGGTTTTCCTTCCATCCTCGCCTCCCAAAAGCAGTAACTGACTTTTGAGAAGATACACTTCAGTGGATGGGTACAAAATCTCAATTTTTACATCTAAGAATTTAAAGAAAAAGAAGTGAATGAACTGAACAACTTTTAAAAATCCACTTCTTTTTTAAGAGTGATTCTGTGTCTGTGCATGTGAATCTTACACTCAATGGGAACATGTATACAATCAAAGAAATCTGAACTCACCAATACACAGATTTTGCATAAAACTCAATATTATCGGAAAAGTCCCCAATTTCATCCTTGGCAATGCTCTCTAGCCAATCTACCACCAGCTGGAATAAAATTAAATTGCATTTTTAAAACAAACATGTAACAAATAATATTTTAACTGCCCTCCTCTCATCTCTGGATGTACTCGTTATCTACATGGTAACCAAAGGTGTACACATCCTGAAGACTATTCCATTTTGAAAGTATCCAATATGAAGGTTGTTTAGGCACTTGATCTCTATTTTTCACCAGATGCTGCAGTTACTACAGTGCTATTTAATAGTTTATTAATCACCATCAACAGTAACAGATGAGCCAAATGGGAATAGCTCTCAGCCTTCCACCCTCTCCAAGCTAGCCTGAAAAACATTTCTGATCTTTAGAAACTAAAGAGCATTATTTTTACGCATACAAAGATCAACACACTTTAGTGAATATAAAAAAAAAGTATCAGAAACAGCTTTAAAAAGTGCATAGAGCATTAGTGTTATAAACATATAAGTGTCTACTGATCTATTTTCCATTCTCATCTTAAAAACTTTCCATCATACCTGGCTTTGTCGAACAACTGAATCTTTCTGAAACAAGTTGTCTACGTTCGTTTTTTCACTAGCAGTTAAAACCTATTTAAGAAAAAGCTGATTATTACTTCATGGAAAAGAAAACTTGTCACAAACCCACAAATACCAAATTGGACACATACTAACTCATAAACTTTCTACAAGTTCAGTATGCTACCTCTCCCCTACCCCTTTTTTAAAAATGGATGACACTATATATTTGTTTTATTTGGATGATCTTTTACATCCAGTTACACTAAAAACTGTAAAAATGAGATTCAGAATATAATTCACAGATGTATGACCACAGAAAGATTCTACACAGTAGATCCATTGATTCCACTGACTGCACTCATATTATCCTAAATCCCATTTATTACTGTATACATAAAAAAAGATGACATTTTCCAAGACCATACACACACTTAACATGAACAAGCGAAAAAACCCTCCAAAACCCCCAAAACCTAACCCCAGAACCCTGATCCTTCTATCTGCTATCCTGCATTAATTTAGCTTTCATTAGACTTGCAACAAAAAGAGAACAGAAGATGCATTTTCCTAAAAAACACAGGTAGGAGGAGACTGTTTTTTGGCACAACAGTGTTTAATTTAATAGTGACAACTTAGCAGTGGGAATCCTAGAGGAAGCTATTTTATGACGGAGAAAAAAGCAACTGCGATCATAAATTTTACAAAGGCACAGTCACTTATTGTTTTGCCTTCCTAAGCATATTCTGGCAGCAACAGCTGGAAGCACTATATTGACATAGACAAGAAGACTACAGCTGAAAGAAGAATGCTAAAAAATTTGGATTTCTCTTGAGATAAATTGGAATCAGGATTGCAAAGGCTAGACAGCTTGAGAGCACATGTTCTTCTTTTAGGCAAAGCAAAATTATCTCTGACCTATGGGAACATTACAGCTACTGATGCAACTTTTAAAAAGAAATAAATAGTTATTTCTAGTGGATTTTCCAAGTGTATGTGCAATACTTAAGGAAATAAAACAAAGTATAGTTTATAATATTTTTTACACTAGCATTTTCTTTTCAGAATCGAATATTTAAATTAACTTTTCACAATATATGAAATAATTTAATATTTGTCTTGATAAAAATCAGTTTCATTTTTTGTTCACATTCCTTCCTTCACCTTTGAATTTTGAGTGGCTGCAATATTGAGATTCTAAAAATAAAATACAAGCACTTAGCTTGTATTTAGCTTATTATATCGCTTAAAAAAACCTCCCAGAAGTCCAAGCTTACTGTGATATCAAATGCAGTTTCATCTTCCAGTGCAGACTGTATTCTATCTCTAGAAAGAAAAGTGCAAAACGTTAATGATTAAAATAAAGCTGAGAAAATTCAGCAGAATGCGTAAGTGAAAGCCCTTAAAAATACCATTACAAAAATGTTCTTTTAAAAAGATACCAGAAGTTGCAAAGGTAATAAGAATAGGCCCGTTTACAACTTTCATTTCTGTAAATAGATAATAAATAGACATATATATCAGCACCTAGTTCAATAGGAACTTAATTGCCTCACTCTGTATTTATAAACTCATTAAAAATATATCCAACAAAGTCAGGTCAGTGTAAAAACATAACATGCATTTCAAAGGAATTACCTATAAAGCGAGGACAACAGTCTCCAAGTTACCATCTCCTGCTTGAGAAGCCACAACACACTGGCAGTTTTTGAAAACTTTTGCTGTCCAGGAGTTGCACGATAAACTATTTTCCCTAGTATATTCACCTGAGATAAATAAATTTATACATAGTTAATATTGTCCATTGTTGTATTTTTTTCCTAAGCCATTACAGCAATCTTTTCATTATCCTGAATGCTTTCAACAACTAAGTTTGATTACCATCTCTCCAAAATAGGTAAATGATACTCCACACCATAAATTCCCTTAATTATTAATAAAAATAATATTAACACAGCCTAGAGGCCATAAACCAAGAGAGCAGCTTTGTTTTGCAATGCACTGTACAAAGGCAGGATAAAAACAGCTTATGTTGATCAATTAAAAAGCACCAGAAGACTGGGAAGGAGAGAAGAAAAAAACTGAAAAAACCAGACCACACAAAAAACAAACCACCAAAATCCCCAACTTTTTTTCCATATACATCAATACCAAACAAAGTCATAAAGTCAGCCCTACTGGTATTTGTGACAGCATTTATGCTTTTATCAGTGTCTGAAAGATACCCTTTCCTTTCTAGCTCTGTTAAATGAGGAAACCCAAACTGTTGGTTACCACATAATTTACAGTATCACCAAAAAGAAATTCTATTATCTTTTCCTTTATTTATTATGAAGAAAATTTGGACAATAAAGTTTTCTCCATCAGTAGCTAGTTCCAGAGCTCCTCCTACTTCTGAGAACAGCCCCAAACTCTTACATTTTAGGAGTACCCAATTTGTCAGGCATCAATATCTTCATCAGTTTTCAAGTGGGAGGTGAGCAACAGATTTGGAGAAAAGAATGATGTGTACCACCACGATGCAAGAGGGGAACATGATCTTCTTTCCCTTCTATCATCTTCCAGAAAATATGAAAAGAGTTGATGGCTGCTAGGAGCCACTGGGCTGATCTCAGGGTACAGTGGAGAGGCAGCATGAGAGCTCAGGGCTGCCCCTCCACCCCCACCTCGAGCCCCCTCAGCAACATCCAAGCCAATCTTTGGAGCAGCATCCTTCACTCTGCTTTTGTATGGTAACATGCAGTCAACTCCCCCCAATTCCACATGGCTTAAAACAACCACTCTATGTTCCATGATGTTGTAGATGGTATCCACATACTCTAACAGGAGGAATGGAAGAGACTTTCTTTTCCATTTAAGCTCAGAAGTTCCACCATCTCACAAAATAATCAAGTTCATATTTATTTTCCTTCTCTTGTCTGCTTCCCACTTGGGAACACAGTTGTGGTACACACGTCATTGAAGATCTCAGCGTTCTCCAACTTAGCCAGCCCCAACAACAAGTTTGCACAAAACAGGACTAGCAACCTTCTACCAAGAATGCGCTTTCTTAACAACAGACAGAGGTATGAAGTCTCTTTAAAAAAATTACCTGCCTACCTATCTCTTCTATGATCAACACTTATTGATAGAAGCATCATAGTTTCTTCCTTTCAAACTGTCAATCCCTGCTGATCCTGAACTGTCGGTCAACAGCCAATCAAATAAAAAAAATATGTCTAAAAGCAGAGACACTTTAAAGCTAATGTTGAGCCCTCTACTGCCAGATTGTTAGTAATGTAGGAGAAAACTCTTAAAGCATCATAATACAATGATTTTATTTATTTATACCCGAGAGAAATAAGAACATTTTAATCCAGCTTATTATCATTAACAAAAAAAAAACCTATACATCTGCTCATGTTTATTGTCACTTGACACTTGTAGTGGAATGGCAGCCAGATGACATTTTTAGTATTCAGCAAGCTACACAATGGGTATTCCTGTGCCAAAGTAGTGTATGAGGAAAGAGAGATGCTATTCAGTGCTAGTGTTCAGTGACTCATAAGACTGCAACCAGCTGGAAGATTTAAAGTGTCTATGTTAAGCGCTATGACTTCTCAGCTTAAAGAAAAACAGCAATACTACTTTGGGAAGGGACTGTAAAATAAAGTGAACAAAACCCCAAGCAAACTACTTACCTGACTGTTACAAATACTTTCATACTCATCCACAAGATCAAAAATGGTAGTTGATGTATGTTTCAAGAAGGAATGCAGAAAATCTGAGTACATGCTCATAGTAGCTAGAACAGATTTAAGAAGAAACAGCCATATTAGTCAGACACAATTTGGTAAAAAAACTGCAACAGACTACAAAAAAAATCCTTCTGATAACAAGGCATATCATCTTTTGTAAATCTAAATGAAGACAATGATGATATGAACTATTTATATCCCATAAAGTCAGAAGAACTTATCAACTAAGATAGTTAAGACACACAGAAGCTACGAGGTAAGTCAAATACTTAAACAACTTTTGCTGTAAACCTGTCATCTGTGAAAGTTTTAACAAAAAATCATTTGCGTATCTCCACAAAACTAATCCAGCTGGCATCTCATGTCACCAGAGCACCCCATTTGTGCCATCAGGTTCCACAGAAGACACAAAGTCTCAAAACTCCCATAACTGGAAGAGATTAACTTTCTGAACTTTTAAAACTAGACTGTTTTTGACAAAGGAATATCAGCAAAATAATACAGAAAAAAAAGAACATATGTATTTATATCCCACTAATAAAAAATGTGGTCAATTATTATGAAAATTTCAGATTGTCTCACCAGCTTCCCCAGGATCATCCTCACGCAATAGTACAGCACTCATAGTGACATCTTCTGTCGTATTGGACATGTCTAGATTTACGAACTTTCCTGTCTGCTGAGGCGAGAGTGCCATTGTCCAGCTAGTTTCATCCAACTAAAAGCAAAACAAGAACATAAGGAAAATAAATAGCAATCACAGACTATTATAAGCCTAGTTCCAAGTTTCTTCCTTCTATATGAATGGTATAAACAGAGCAATCCTAAAAAACTAATAATGAAATAACTGCCTTTAGATAAGGTGCAACTATGCCTTTAACAAACAGCTCTGAAAAGATAAATTTTAATCTGGGAAAAGGAAATTCTCTTTTTTTTTCCCAGGAAATACTCAGGTAGAAGCTAATCTAATAAGACCGTTTACTTTAAAACACCATGTATCACTTTTCATCTTAAAACAAATAAATCACTCTAAACTTTCATTTCTAGTATGCTAAATGTTTACTTAGTATTTTGTCGTTTGAAGTAAAAAGACAGAATAACATTGACTAGGTCATAAAGCAGCTGTGAAAAGTTAAGCAAAATAGTTAAAATTTGAATCAGAACCATTTACCAGTCTTTCAGCCTTCTTGGTGAACTGCTCAAAACCAGTTAATCAAATGAAGCAATATATGTTTAAAATAATAACAAGTATCAGAATATTAAAGGGGGAAATAATGACATACCTATACTTCGTGGGGGGTATTTCAGGGTAGGTATTTGATAACTTATCTGACATCAGAGCAGCAAAATGGCCAAAAGAGAAGATAGACTGTACATTCACTGCACGGAGAGGACAGCTTCCTGTAGCTGTTTCCATGACAGCAATTGCTTTCTCAGCAGCAATTAATGCTATACAAAGACCTAGAGATGTGCCACTGGCTGATTCTTTTTTCCACTCTTAAAATGGTCCCACCCAAACAAGTACAAACAGGGAACCAGATGACATTGCTGTAGCAGTCGCTTAAGTATATTCAAAACCTGTGGACATATACCTGTTACTCTTCCTTTTATGCCCCAGTTTCTACCACAGTATTCCTCTTGTCTGATCTCTCTCTGCCATTAGAGCCCTCTAGCCAACCAGAACAGAATGCTATAAGCACTCTGACTGCAGAGTAAAAATAACAAGAAACTCAGTTCCAGTAAAATCATTTCGGGTCTCTGTGGGAAATGCAAAAAGGGCTGGTAAGTGTTCTTATCTACCACAAATTTCCACAAGACATAATTTTAAGTCCTTTTTCCATCACCCTCCTGTGAAAGCCTTTGTCTAGTCCCAAGTTTCACCCTGCTAATCTAAACAGGATTCAAGTCAGAGCACTAAATGCTAACCTAAAATGTACTCCACTCACAAAACACTAGTTACAGAATGACAAGAGGCTCTGAATCAGAGGAAAAGTGGCACTGCTAAGAGCTGTATACATGTTGGTCAACTAGGCCCCAGAACCTGATAATTTAAAGAAACAAATGGACTGTAACAAACTATAGAAACAACTAGAAGGGAGAATGAATTAAAATGCACATACAGAAAGACATCTTAACTTGTTTTGAGTTAATTTAAAAATAAACAGAGATAAAATACTTCAGATGTCCCTACTGATAAATTTTCTAATCAGTGTTTTTCCAAAGACATTACAGTAGAAGATAATTATCATCTGAAAAGTGATCAGAAGAGCTTGTTCTTTGAAGTCCAAACTTTAACATCCGAGTGAAGCCTAATACTGGAGAGTGCTAAAATAAGAAAAATTCTGAAGGTTTAACTTGCTGACATAGAACAATTATCTTTGAAGAATTTGTAAACAAGCAAAGTCAGGATTTTTGTAGTTACAAGTTGATGTTATAAGGACTAGCTTAACACATATGGTGTATTTAGCAAGTCCTTAAAATCCCCCATTATTCCTCACCACATCATCTCAAAGAACACCACAGTAATAAATAATACTAGTAGCAAGCAGCAACAGTAGTACTCGCAAGCTTGTACCACCCAGTTTGTCCTTGGTGCAAACACCACTGAAACACTGTAAACTTGTAGTTTCTTATAAGTTTCACAGAAGCAAGAAGAGAAGAAGGTGCTCTAACCATCTTACCATTGACAGATTGCCAAAAAGTCCAGGAGTTGGTAGAATCAGAGGAGATTTCCCTCCTGTTCCTAGGATGGCAGACACATCTGATGGCTTCATGGAGCTTCGAGTTAGTGCAGTAGCTGAAAGAGACCGTGCCTTTTCTGAAAAGAAAAAGTATTTAAGGCCACTATGCTCTATCAAGGAGGTCCAAAAGAAATCTTATAATGGAGATTGAAGTATTTATGAAATCCTGCTCCGTCACACAAGAAACAGACAAACCAACCTGATGGAGAAATAACTTGCTCCTGTCCATCTTCATTTTCCTTCCACCAGAAGGCTTGTACCAAAGCCACAAATGGCAATTATAAAAGAAAAAGAAGTCTTAGGCCCAACAACACTTAGAAATAAGGTTAATTATCAATAATGGAACTTAATAATCTACATATCTAGTTACGCTGGAGTTATACAAACACCCTGTTAACCAAGTCTGGAGCATACTCAAGCCCTAGTTTTTCAAGTAGGGCATGTATAAACACAAAGACAAAGCCCATCTACTGTCATTTCAGTTCCTCCTCAAGTCCAGCAGCATTCCAGATAGAAGTCTGAAGCCAGGTTGAACGTGAGTGTACATATGCACCAAACATGCGACGCACCTTCAGTTACTAGAGTTCACTGGTAAATACACACCATTAACATAGATAGCAATAAATCTCAAGTCACTCTTCCTTGGAAATTGGTCTCCAAACCCTTAAAGCAAAAGGCAACCACAAGTCTGCTCCACCAAGCACTACATCTGCTCCAGATAATCCTGCACATGAGTGCAACGGCTGGTGTTCCCAGGAATATCTGACCCATGTTAAAAATGGAGACACTGCTATGCAAGATGATAAATGCCACAGCCTATGACAACAGGGAGCTCCACCACAACAGACCTTCATACAGTCCAAAGACCACAAAATTTGCATCGAGACAGTAGCTGCTTTGGTCCCCTTATCAATCACAAACAGCCTGGGAAGCCACCTAAAAACATTGACAGTGACAGCCAAATCAGGAGCTGTGTCAACAGTGGTAAAGAGGGAATGACACACAGTCCCAACATTTTGTTAGAAAATTTGGAGAGAGAAGTGCTTGTACAACCCTCAACAGCAGTTCTTGATAACAAGACAGCGTCAGTCAGCATTGAGATCATTAATGTTTCCTTTTGCACTGCTGGAATCAGAGGCATCAAAGATGCCCACAACAGCATATACAACCACAAAATAAAGAGCATGTCCAGGGTTTCTATCAGATCATCCAGTTTGGAAGCAGAAAATCAAATGCCTGTGGCACTTTTTTTTTTTTTTCCAGTGCCTGAGGTAAAAAGAACTTTCTTGGAATTTCCCTGGTCCTGAAGGTCGCCAAGAGTATATCTCATCAGATCTCCGACACCCTCAAATTATAAGGGGGCAAGGTCATTGCAAACAGGTACAGGGACCTTAGAAGGCTTTGTATCAATAGGTAGATTTAGTTTTCCATGCATCAGTTTCACACAGATCGAGAAAGCTGAAGAATCAAAGGTTTTGTTCCCAATGAACTTTCCCTAAACTCTTGAGACATGAAAGTCAGGCATACTGAAAATCAAAGAGATAAATCAATTTTCAACCTGTTGAACTAGAATTATGGCTACTAGCATTAACAGTCTGACTCTGAAGTTGCAGATCAAAGCATTTAAATTGTTAATGGATAATCCTTCTCTCCTCCATGGTACCAGAAAGTAACTGCTGTAACCCCCCCTACCCATATGACACAATGGACTCAAGGGTTAAGAATTCACAGGGTGGCAGAAAAGAACTATGTTGAATAATCCTCACATACAGTTTCTAATACTCCCAAAGCCACAATTAGGAGCAACTGACATCAAAGGAAGCAAAACCCCTTGTCCTTGGGAGAGGAGATAATGGATGCACTTCATAAGAACACTTTAAATGTCCCACTGTAGGAATGGGAATGTACAACGGGAACTGAAACAGGAGTGAAAATGCCGATGCTTTGTTTGTTGCAGAATCTTCAGACAGTTTGAAAGAGAAGTAGCTCTAGTGTATGTTGCTGATGACACTTGTGACTCTCAGAAAATCTGTACAATGCAGTGCCAGAGGTAAAACAGATGAAAGCCAGGATGCCAAGGAGAAATGCAGTTGTAACGAAGCAGCGCAGAAGTCTTCGGATTAAATAGTGCAGGAACAGCAAATAGCAAACCTTCTGGAAGGACTCTCTGTCCACTCAAAGTGCTGTTTGAAGAAAGTTTATCACAGATCATAGGCACACACATGAACAACCATCAGCCGTTTAGGGAAGTTTGCAGAGAGAATCATTATTCAGAAACCAGACAGTCTCCTTCTGAAGTCTGTTAAAAAACAGATGGCAGGTTTACAGAGTATATGCTGTCTAGTAACATCTCCTGATGTTACATCTCTGTGCTGACCGGCCATACAAATGAACAGAACTGCTCAACATTAAACCTTCTTGATCAGAGTATTTTCCATCTGTGATCTCTACTTTCACCTGACATCAACTCCCTATATGGTTTGGGGGTAGCTGCTGCAAAAACAAACTGTACACTACCTCTTATGAAATTCTGTACTGTTGAGCTTTCTGAAAATAGACAAAACAGAAACTTCATACCAACAAAATCATGGCAAGCTGACAGATCAAAACACTAACTGAAATAAAGATCTTCGCTGAAGACAGACAATGGTCAAGATGGTATACACATGCTCTAATTTGAAGATAAAAGTGGGAAAAGAGTTACTTGATTTTGAAGTACCCTCTGACCATCACAGTATGACATACAATGCTCCTCTCTTTAAAAGAACTAACACATCACCCATCTCCAAGCAGTCCTGAAAGGAGGATGTGGAGCAGCAGAAGGTGCAACCATGCTCTTGGAGCTTGATGGAAAACACACAGGCTAGATGATGACAAAAAAATAGGAACCCCTTATATAAATGTCTGAATGATGACAAAATAAAGACTACAGGAAGAGACTGTGACAAGGAAAAGGGAGGTAAGCCCTGGTGATGACATGGAAATGTAAGGAATAGGCATGTTTCTTTATTTCACCCACAGCTAGTGAGGAAGGCTCTAAAGGATTACAGACCTTTTCACGGTATGTTTAGTGTCAAGTCAACACTAAGAACAACTTGCACTTTCACTGCGAGAGCTGCCAATGCTGACACACAAATAGCTTGTGCTCCAGAAGAAGGCTGATGCTAACAGCATTTGTCTTTACTGCTGGCCACCCAAGAAGAAGCCACTAGATATTACACTAAATGAGAACAAGCACGGGCTACACAGAACTTGCCAGGAACCCCGAGAAACCATGAAGAATCAGTCTGTCTGGAACTATCTTTGCACCAGTGCCAGTTTGGGAATAACCCTCAACACACTCCTAATATGTGTCAGCTGATGCAGAACACAGAGTTTGAGACTGGGAGGTTTCAGGGCAACCTGACCCTAGCCAACATGTGTGGTTCCACAGCCTTTCTGTGAGGTGTGCCATCTAATTTCTTCTCCTGCTAGTGGAGAGGGAAATCATTTGCCAATAAACACACATGGTAGAAAGGTCAGCAACAGAACTAAACTGCCACAAAAACAAGGATGGAAAAATACTTGAAGAGACACCACACGCTATCTCAAAGAATTAAAAGCTACTGCAAAACCAAAAGAAGGTTGTGAAAAAGAAGGAAACACAACAAACTAGATTGCTGACTAGTAAGAATCAGTTTCAACATGGTACTTGAGAGAAACTGAAATGATACTGGACATACTCTTGTGCCAAACAAAGAAAATGAAGCTCAAACACCCTCTAAAAATGGAAAGGCAAAAATCCATTGGCATTCAGCCATAGCATAAATATGTAACATATGAACATATATATTGACTGCTACTAGGTGTTTTCTTCCCTATTTATAAACACGTTTAACTTCAGAATCAACAAGTAGTTGAGGTTGGAAGGAACCTCTGGAGATCAACTGCTCCAAGCCCCCTACCCAAAGCAGTGTCAACTAGAAAAGGTTGTTCAGGACCTTGTCCAGTCAGCTTTCATTATCTCCAAGGACTGAGACTCCACAGACCGTCTGGGCAACCAGCTCTAGCGTTCAATCACCCTTACAGTAAAAAAGTGTTTTCTTATGTTTAAACAGAATTCCCTGTATATCCTGTTGTGCCTATTGCCTCTTGTCTTTTCACTGGACGCCACCAAGAGCCTGGTTGTCTTCTTACTCCCTCCCATCAGGTATTTATGCACGTTGACAAGACCCTCCCCTGCCTCCCCAAGCCTTCTCTTTCCCAGGCTAAACAATCCCAGCTCTTCTCAACTTTGTGGCCCTTCACTGGACCCACTACAGTACATCCATGTCTTTCAATGTTATGAAGTGTTGAAGTCCAAGCATATTATTCCTTTAACTAAATATTAAAGAAAGAAAATAGTCTTACCTGGCTGGCGAAGCAATGAACTAGGAGTTCGGGAAATCAGCTGTCCTCTGGGTGTCATGTTTCCAATAGTGTCATCCAGGGATGTAAGAACTGATTAACAAACAAGTTAAGAAACATTCTCCTAAACACGCTTTCAGCTCTATTCAAAACAATTGTGAATACTTGGAAAGGAAAAATAATTTGCTGTAGCTCAACTATTACGAAGATTATACATCTTGTCTTTCAGATTAAAGCAGAAAGTCCCGTTCATGAGCCTGAGTTAGATCACAAAACATTTCACCAGAAGCTTAAAAGCTGGTGGGCTAAAAAAAGAGACACTGCAAGGTAAAGTTCAGAAGCCTGAGCGCAGCAGGTCTGGGACTCCTCACTTCTCATAACTGCTCAGATCAAAGAGAGTACTTTTGCCCCACGAGGAACTGCTTTATGCTGCATAAACCATAACAAGAAAATCTGAGACTAAATGTATTTAAAAAACCAGTTCTCTCAGTTTCAGGATGCTGATGACTTTAGGCTGTTGCTCTGCTTTGCCTTTTCCTGTCAGCAACTAGGTTCGCTGCTCCAGGTATGGCTTACTAAGAAGTAGTTGTGTAAAAGTTTCAGTATCCTATGTTGTATCAGTGTCCAAGAACGTCATGATTCTTAGGGACAATCTCACTAATTTTATTCTGCTTGCAAAAACCAGAAGGACGAGGAAGTGTACTGGATTCCTTTGCTGTCATAACCAGCAAACTACCATTATATTAACTGTCAAATTACATGGTATTTTTTTCTTATTGTAAATAAGTGGGGGAAAAAATTCTGTGGAAATATAAATCTATGTCTGTGCGCTCCTCTTGCTATTACTGGGGATGGGAGGTTAAGATATACTGAATAATCACGATATTCTGATAACACAATACATGCAGAAGAGCATAAAACCACAAAATTAAGATATAATGAAGAAAACTTTATTTTGTCAAAAAACTCAGAGATGTCAGCTATGGCTCTCATAGTTCTCTGGGCTGACGTCAACCTGAGTTCGTAAGCCCATGAAAAACTGTAAAACACCATGCTACACAAACGTGACAGCACAAGTTCAGGAGATAGGCAGTGCAACACCCCTGCAATCATATTTAACCCACAATCGAAATAATCCATCTAAATATAGTCAAGAACTGATTATGCAAGCATTTCAACAATCTCTTACTTTCCCTGAAGTCTATTGAATAATCTGTTCTCAGCCACCACTACAACAGCTTTGATGTGGTTTGAGACTACAATGTGGGGAAAAGAAAGGGACAGAGAAAATTCCACTCAGAGGAAATACTGGTCTGTGTAAAGGCAAAGAATTGCATCTTTTGGCTCACACCTAAGTTCTTCTGTAAAGGCCAAGTAATGTACTATGTTGCTGAAAATGCAGTATTTTTCTAAATGAAACTCATCCAGATTTCCTAGTCACACTTTCAGTCAGTCATTAATATCCTTCCCCACTAGTTTTTAGATACTGCAATCAGTTTTGTTTTTGAATTTTTCTCCATCTTAATACATGAAAATACCACACAGAAAAGAAAAAAAAACTACAAAAAGGGAAAATGAGACAGTTCAATAGCAAAATTTTGACCGCAGAATACCTCACAAATAACAATTTCACATTACATTCATACATTCTTCACTTTAAATGGGTAAGAATCAGAGAGTAACTTGCTGTATACTTAAAAACTATTCTCAACATGCTCAAAATCAAAGCACTGGTAAAAATACACACACCTTGTGAAAGTAGTGAGCAATGATTAAAGAGAAGATTAAAAGTCTTTACAGAAAAAGGATACTAGAAACTCTTTTCTGAGAGCTTTGCTTCCATCCAGGTCTGGCCATCTCTACATCACGGGGGGATAACACGTCTCCAAAATCATTTCTAGAGAACAACACCATAGACACAAAGTAAGCAAGTGAACCCAAGCAGAACATACAACAAGGGTTTTTTTGTTGCTTCAAGTAACTCCACAACTGGGAAGCTTAGACAAAGCATAAGGCACCTCTAATTCTCGTATGGATACCCAGTTTCCTCTACAGAACGTCCAGTATTGCTCATCAGCTCAGGAAAATGGGTTTGTCTGAAAACCCACACTTCGTTCCTCCTCCTAGTAAGAGATGCAACCGCACAAAATGCAACTTCGAATTGAAAAAATAAATTGAAAGAATGACAGGATGTCACCGTTTGAGTTTTTTTTCTTCGGATACACAAAACCACCACAGATCGAGGAAGTTCACGTATCTTGCAGAAGGGCTAAAAACCGGGTACCAATCACTAAAACTCGAGTGAGAAGCCGCCGGTGGACTGCGAGGGCCGCAGCCGTGACTGCCTACCCAGGCCTGCCTGCAGAGCACCCTGCCAAGGGCCGGCTCAACGATTCCCGCCTAATTAACAGCTTCAGTTTAATGTATCGACACATTCCAGAAGAAATCAAGCAGGTTCGAAGCTCCCGGGTGACAAAAAAGCCTTCGATACCCCTCAGAAAGTCTTCCAGCCCGCACCGTCAGCGCACCGCTCCTCCGCGGCCGCTACAGCGGGATGTGTCAGATCACAGCACACCCGCGGGTGCGGGGCCCGCACCCCCCCGGCACCGTGTGTCGTGTCGTTCCCGTCCCCGCTCCCTCCCTCTCCCGCCGTCTCCCACCTCTCCATAGCGGCCTCCGGCCCGGCCCGGCACAGCCCGGCCTCAAGCGTTCCCGCCTCCGCCAGCGCCGGCCCGCGGCCCGGAAGGAGAAAGGCGAACTTCCGCCCGCGCAAGGCGTGGGGCGCCGCGCATGCGCCGTTGCGGGAGAGCGGGGAAGGCGGGACGGGCTGAGGCGAGCGGGGTCATGGTGGCTGTGAGGGGGCAAGGGCCTGCCCCGTCCTCCCCCTCCGGCCGGGCGGGAGCTGCCAGCCGCCAGAGGCTGCTCTCCTCCGTCAGTCCACGGGAGCCCGCATTAAGCGACAAAGCTTAAAAAAAACCAAACAAAAAAAAAAACCAAAACCAAAAAACCACAAACGCCAAAACGCCCTAATTTAAGTCTCAGGTGCTGTTGAGGTTATCTCGTTGCACGGAGAAGGGCACGAAGTGGTGTTTGTTTCTTTTCCTCTCCCGTTTCTCCCAGTGCAACTCGGACTACTGGCACCAACTTTTAAGAGGTAAAGTAGTAACCAGCGCGCAGGATCACTCAAAGTTACAAAACTACACCCCCCCCCCCCAATGGATTTTGCATGCTTTTTAACTGTAGAAAAATACTGTTGCTGCTCCGTCAGCACAAATGACTGTGCTACTGACAATAGTTCATGGACTTGTGCTCTAGCACAAGGAAAACTGTCCAAACTGCATTTTTTAGCAGAGATGGGCAAGTGCTGAAAAGCACTTGCCAAGTACTCAGGTGTATTTGGGGCTACAGCTACAAGGGGGTACTCTGAGCAAATTTGGCATTTAAATTCCTCATACAGAGGGATACATCTGGAAACAGCTGCAAAAGGCAGCAGAACTGCAAGACGACAGCCTGCAGTCCCACAGCTTGCTTAAGATGCTGATAAAATGTCACAGCACCCAAGCTTGGTGTCTCGTTGAAGCTGCTGGAGAGCCTAACCTCAGAAGGCTTCACAAGAAGCAGAAAGCCGAGAAGCCTGATGAAAATTGGGTATGCACGAACACAAGCAAGCAGAAGACCCCAGGAGAGTGGATTAGTCATTTGGGAGATGTAGTTTTGGCTTTAAAAAAAAAAAAAAGTTGTCCTTCTATCACGTAGACTATCATGAAAGCACAAGTGAAGGCAACAACTTTCATTACGGCAGAAAACTAAAAAAATGGTAAAGGAACCATTATATCCTAATTCAGTGCTACATATTTAACAGAACTTACCTCTCAACACATCTTGAGAGAGCAGTGTGGCATTATGGTCCCTGTAGTGCAGCAGGAAGTTCAGAGTAATGCACAAATCAGTATCTGGTTCAATTCTTTGCCAACAGCTCGCACTCTTGGGCTAGCCCTTCCTCAGGGCACAAAGGTGCAAACAAATGAGAGATGTAATGAGGACAGAGAAAATGCTTCCTTTGTGTGCTGCCTCAAGTCTATTCAAAGCAATGACAGATGAGAACAAAGCAAAAGAAATAAGGCTGAAGAGAAATTAAGAGGGAAGCATGCATGCTTTAAAAAAAAGCCAAACCAACCTGTACGAGAATATAAAAGATCAGGGCCCTTGAGAGACCTTGTCTTTGTATATACAGCCTCCAAGTGCAGGCTGGGGAAGCACCTTAGAGGCTTCAAGTTGGCTCCAGTAAGGGGACAAGGGGCAGGGCAACAGGGCAAAAACCTGATGGTGTGGTTTCAGGCAGTATTTTTTTGACTATCATCCCACTTCATATTTATCCACTAAGGGGGAAAGAGGGGAAAAAAAAAGGAGAAAAAAGAACTGAAAGTCTCATGCAAGCATCTTACACTTCCAAGAAGCAGAAGGGAACACAAATTTTTCAGTCAGTGATATAAAGGACTCTGAATTTAAATTTTTAATTAAAAACTATAAATCCATCTTAAGTTTCACATATTTGTGTCAACACTGATCCTAACTGCAGCCATGCTGTCAGAATATCACGAGGGGTAGTAGTGCTCCATACTTAGAGGCAGGACAAGCAAAGACAACTCAGCAGCTAGCACAACTAACACAGAAACATGGCATGCCTATCGCCAACACCTGAGGTTCCTCTGCTCCCTACTAGCTTTCTGTGAAGTTAGTGGGATTTACAGGATGTACTAGGTTAAAGTTCAGGATAAATTCAGATTAAGTTCAGATTAAAATTAAATAAGTAAACTAACTCAAAACTCAAACTACCCTTTAAAAAATACATTTAGACAGCTCACAAATCAAATAAATTGCCCTAATGCATTGCTAAGCTGCATACATGACACATCTGCTTGTATAAAATCGTAGTCTTAATTCAGAACTATCAAAAGCAAGAACACAACAAAGTTCTTGTGCAATGCATGACAGCAGCACAACTGCATTGAGTACAAAGAAAACTGGAACCTACGCTATACCTTGTCTTTTTGTAAGAGAAGAAGAAAGCTCATGTTTTAGCCCATCTTTTCTTAGTTGAAACACATCCCTGGAAGTGTGTAATTTTTCCACTTCTTAAAAAAATTTAAATGTAAGGAAACTTTTTTTTAAACCAAATCTCAAGAATTTATTTAAAGTGTTTATGTGCTTGCTTAGTATTAAAATACCCGTGTTGACTCTCAAATTAATGTTTGCTGGGGGTCTTACCCTAAACAGATTGACTCTGATGCCTACTCCTATTGAGGAAGCTCAGCTAAACCCCCTTTTTTATTAAAAAGGAAAAAGAAAAGAGACAAATTTGTAACTGTCATTTTATTTGTGTCTGAAAATCATGACAGCAGTGCCAAAGGTCTTTGTTGTATTGGGCACGTTACAAGCAGTAAACCCCGTTTATGAGAGCTGGGATTTCACATGTAGATTTTTGTACTTCATACAGGAGTGAAGTTACTGACTCCTCCCTGCTAGATTGAGTAGTATAAGGTAAAAATGCCACATAGTATGAAAAAGGAAAGCATAATGACAAAAGAAAGAACTATAACTTCTACTATAATAATTTCACTCAGTATCCAAGATTGCAGAAACACCCCTTCCCTCCAAGTTTACGGCAGCCAAAAGACATTACATGAATTAATTAGAAATTACAATGTCTTTCAAATGAAGTAGTTCACCCCAGCCACAACCTCAAAAAAAAAATCCTGCTGGCAGTGAAATTTCTTAAAACAAAGCTGTAGAGCTTGTTGTTTGGCAGAACTAATATTTTTTGAGGCTGAAATGAGTACAGTGGAATTATGAAGACATTTCTTCCTCCATTCATAAATCTCTCCCTGAAGAACATCTCACCAAAACCAGGAAGCCACCCTCTCCTTGACAATTCAAAATTCTGAAAATAAATGGATTTGGAGGGTACTTTAAAAAACAAAACCAAAAAACCCCAAATAACCCCAAACCCCAAACACAGACAAAAGAAAAAAGAAGCAAAATCCACATTTATCTGTTGTTTGAAGCCCAGATATCGCAACATTGAGAACAAAATCAAGACTACAAAACCAACTTTACTTATAGTGCCAGACTAAGAATGTAAAGTTTGCAACAAATATAAGTATAATTCAAGAGTTTACTTTGCAGAACAGAGAAGTTAAATTAGGTTTTAAGAATCTTCAAGTTGTTCCTAAACCTTTCAAAGAAAAGCATAAGGTGCTCAAGACTCAGAAATAAGAACCTAATTGGATTAAGAGCTCTGCTGCACACAACTGCATTTTGTTACATATTTGAGCAGCTTTTTCTTTGCTTTTATTCTCCTTCCCATACACAGGCAAAAATAAAAGCTGTAAATTGAAGTACAGCCTAATGCTGTTGGGAGAACAGTTTAAAATTGGACAAAAAGCTTTCTGTCTACACTGATGCTTGGCTGCGTCTTCATACTACAATTCAAAAAGTGCTATAGACAGCTGTATATAGACTACTATTTTTGACCATTCACACCTAGAAATAACTTTCTATTGTTGATACGTCTAAACTGAAGTCTATCTAGAACAAGTACAGTATTGTGGCAAAATTTCTCCCCCTCTAAGTTATTCCCCAAACTGGCAAAGATTAGAAAGCATTGGAAAAAAAGCATCAAGTTTGATTCGTCCATAGTTTCTTTAAAGCATTTTAAAAGAAGAAAATCCTCATCTTTAGTGTTCACCCATGAGGAAACAGCAACTCTATTTACACCAGAAAAGGAGAAAATGCACAGTTTAATCCAAATTCCAAACTCCTCCCACCTCCCATTTCTAGCATTGCAATATCAGTACATATTATGAAACAAACTTAATATCTAATTCTACAATACTTTTCCAGAAGTTACGTTCTCTTATGCAGAAGAGCAGTAGTCTGAGCTTACAGTTCATTCATTTGGACATCTGAAAACATCTTGCAATGTCTCAAAATATTCTTGTAAGTTAGGCAAGTAGACATTCATTTCACAGAATAATTTGAGAATGAAAAAGGGCATTAGGAACAAGGTAAGGTATAAGAAAAATGTATACTGCAAGGAAAGAGTCCTAACAGGAAGAGTGCAATTCCATTAAATAATACTTCTGTATTTCGGGACATAAACATTACTTTTTCCTTAGAAAGCTCAGACATTTAAATACCGACATATACCAATTTCAGATTAGGGTGGAAATAAAGCAGTCACAACCTTTGTGTGCACTGTAAGCATAAGCTAACTTTACAAGCAGTAATACATGTGTATTAACACTGAGTTTGGAAAATTACTGCGTTAGTTCTCAAAATATGAATTATGCATGTTTTCATCCAAAGCTTTAGGAGAAGCGCTCTGTTTCTGTACAAGTAGTTCAAGCGTGAACTTCTTAAGCGTTGGTACACAAAGCAGTTATCCTGGAGATATGTAAAAGTTTGTTCAAAAATTTCAGCAGAGGATTCTTTTCTAGAATTGGTAACTGCTTACATAGTTCCAATTCCTGTGGGGAACTGGATGTTCACTTCCTCAGCGGGAACAGCTTCTTATGCCGCAGTTACTTAGATATGAAGAAAATTCTTTCACGTGTTTTTCCTTATGCTTCATGTCCATCACTTCCTCAGCATCATTTTGTCATGCATCTTCCCTTTAACAACCAGGATACTGCTCCCTTGAAGCTTGCCTAAGTTTTCAAGGAGAAAAAACCTGGGGCTTAGGTATTACCTGGGTTATAATGTGTTGCCTTTACAAATCTGGCCTAAGTTCTAAATATAGGGGGGTGGGGGGCAGTGTATTTCATTTTTTTTAGCACTATCTTTAGATGGTAAAGTTAGAGTTTCTGAAAATTTTACTTCCCTGGGGTTTGATCAAGCTGACTACCTCTAATGCTGAGGAACTGTACATTTACTATTCTACAAAGCAGCCAAGAATCCTTCAGTAGAGAGCTTTCAGGACAAAGCCTGATGTTCCCTGTAATCGGTACTCTTTGGCTGGACACCGAGACTAGACCAGGGCCCCCCTCTCTGATGTTATCAAAGAATTTTCTCTCCCTCCTACCCAATGCCATCTGTACAGCTGCCTGGAAAAGAAACACATTACAAAGAAGACTGATAAAAGGACAACTGGGACATAAAAGTGTTATAAGACCTGAATAAGCAGAGGTTGAAAATGAAGGGAGGAAAAATACTGATTAGCTCATCAAGGAGGAAGGTACCTAGTGGAAAAAAAGAACTAGAGCATCCAGTGCTCAAGTCTCATCTACTCTGGGGAGCAATTAGGATGCAGGGAGTACCAAAAGAGATATTTATGGGGATCATCAACCACATGTTCTGGTTTCTAATGATAAATGAAAAGGAATTTCAGTCTTAACAATAAATGAAAAGGAATTTCAGTCTTAACAATAAATGAAAAGGAATTTCAGTCTTAACTCTGACTCTGCACAGTGAAAGAGTATATTACCTCCATTAAACAATGGTGATGACTGATGAAATTACCAGCAGGAAGGATCAGCTGGGCTCCTTAATTTACTTTGGGCAACGTAAACTATCTCAAAGCTTACCAGTATTAGCTAACCTAATCTGATTGAATTTGCAGCAATTGATTAGAACAAGCTCTGATAATTCTGTGCCAGAGAAACAAGAGGTACCAAGTATTTGGGTGTGACATTAATTTTCAGCAGCACAGCCAAGATCAGGAAATCATCCACAGTCCACACATTCCACTTCACAGTCCAACAGTGTTCACAGATATTTAAGTCTGCAAAACTCTACACTCAGTACTGCAAGAAAGAACGCTCTTCTGCAGATTTCCTTGAAACCAAACAAATATGGTTTAATCATGCAGAAAAATCTTATTTTCTCCCAAGAGCATTTTTTTTTTTTAAGCTACACTAAGTCAATTTTAACAATGAATTCTTCCTGGAAAGAAGGAAAATAGCAGGCAACATATTTTCAAGTTCCCAAAACAGCCACTGATAGTCTAACCTTTGAAGACAGGTATTTTTCTGTTATGCTCTCTCTTACATTAGAACTTGGAATATTGCAAGTCCAAAACTGTAAGTGGAATTTCATTCAGTCAGAAATTCATCCACCCTAGCACATGGGATGCTATTAGAAGAAGTATCTACGTCACGTATTTGTCAGAAGACAAAGTCATAATGGTTCCTTTTCGTCCTAAGATGTATGAATCTGCACTGTGCAAGAGATTTAAAATCAATATTTACTAGCACTACTAAAACACAAAACATTCAAGTAGTATATAACTGTAATGCAAGCCCTTGCATGGCAATCCAAATTTATTGAACTACTGATGCTAAGTCATACAAAATTGCACCACTTTAATTAAGGCTTTTAGTTTACATTTGGCCACCTCAAAGCAGTTGTAACATTAGGTTGGTCAATTTAAATACTGTGGCTCCCTGTTGGATATACACACAATCTTTACACCCAAACGTTAATGCATACAAAGCAACAAGGCATTGTTAAATAAATCAGCAAAAGTTAATTACTGCAACTTAGGCCCTGTGACCAATTACACATGATTAAAATTACTTCCCACATTCACATCCACAGTACTCTTCCACCATTTAACATCTCAACCAAAACGTTACACATGTAAAACAATCACTAACAGGCAAAAGTACTAAACCTGTATATTTGGTATTGCAAATACACTTAATGCATGAGCAAGCAAGGGAATTCACAGTGAGAATCTACAGCTGCAGAAGCCCGAAAATGATTTACAAAAAATTGTTAAATCATTAAAAAATCGTTTTAAAATATACACTTCTTGTTGTAGACCCCCACTGTACACACAACTATAAACATTGTTCCCTATGTAAACAAGGAAAAGGAAACATACAATAAAAGGTTGAAAAGTCTGGACATTTCCTTCCCAACAGATATTAAAGGCCATGTCTTTAGTCAGACGTTATACTGAAAGGACTCTTAAAGACTAGATCACTGTCTCCACAGGTTTTTCCTAAAATTAAAAAACTATATAGCTGTTGTGTTAATCAAAGCGCTTTTGTACAATACGATGATGATGATCCTGTATTTCTTTAAAAAAGTTACAATAAGCTACAAATACCGATGAAGCAAAGTTATCTGGAGTAGTCTATATAGGAGCTCTTTGGACTTTCTTTTATTATGCTAAAATAGTGGTGCTTTTAGGATTTACATTATTGTACTCTCCAATAGAAAGTGGGGATTGTTGAAGTATACAGTACACAGTTTTCATACATGTACAACATTGGTGGATGAACAATGTCTCTTATCAGTAATACTGGATGTAGGCTCTGGTTTTACCAGTTGCATACACTTAGAATATTTATAAGTAAAAATCTCTCATGACACTGGAAAGTGATTAGAATGTGCAAACTGATGTAGTAGCTTTCATCCATTTCTTAAAGGGTACCACCACAGGAAAGTCCATTTAAGATGTTGGTAGGTTTAATAAAGTTGGAATGCTGGCACTGTTGAATTGGGCAACAGTTCTTCAGACCTGTAACAACAAAACAAGAGGTTTGTATTAGTAACAATTATTTGTCATTGCTCTTTAACTTAAAAACAACTAAAGCAGGAATTAGGGAAGTTCTTAGCAAATAGACTTAGAAAACAACCTTAGCACTTCTCCTCTACTAGTATAATTTCTACTGTACACATACAAATAACAGACTGTCTCAATTAGTAAAACTGATTTGGGATACATATGGCAATCCAAGCTGAACTGTGGTAGTAGTATTTGATGGGTGGGACTAGTTTTGCTTACAGTATGACAGTTCCAGTGGCTTTAAAAACAAACACACATTTGGAGGATCAAAGCTCCTGAACCAAAAGCCCTGTTAAGGAAATGGGGCAGCCATTTCTGCCATCCTCAGTTAATGCTTTTGGAACCCTCTCAGGTTTACTTTGAACTGGTTCAAGTTGTTCAAATTAAGTAAGTTTTAATATTGATACCAAAAAGAGTTAAACATGCCACTATCTGAATATTAATAAAAGCCTGCAATTTATGACAGTGAAATGTCCTACCGGGATCCTCCAGTATATCAAATAGGTCTATCAGATGACAAAATAATGGATCATAGCACTGAAGCAAACGAACCACCATATGTCCAGTAAAATTGAAGGGAATCGAGATGAACAGGCAACTTGCATGATGTCAGGTCAATCAAGAGAGACCTCTGCCCATACTAAGGCCTGGAGGTGGAAAGAAGGAAACAACCTGCCCAAGAACAAGTTGCAGAAGAAAATTCATGCCTGCTGACTAACTTCTGAAAAGGCTTACTTAAAGAGCAGGCTGGAGCTTGCTTGAGCCTTCAGCAGCATTCTTAAAGCATGGATTTAGTCATGTAGAACATTAGCCAACTGCCAACGAGCAAGAAATTGATCTAGTCACCAATAGCTCGAGGTCAAATATTTGGAGTGTTACAATGATCACCATTCTCTTCCAAAGGTACTAATTACAATGCAGCCTATAAAATATCCATATAGTCCAAAGAAAGCAAGCTAAATTCCTATGGCATCATGCAAATATATCCAGGAGTTCAAAGCAGGAAGTGACATTTTAACATGCAAACTGCAATATTTTACAGTGTGCATTCCTGATAATTGAGGTCTTGCAGGATATTCTAATAAGCCTTTAAAAAAAGAAAACCCTGTTTCCAAAAGCTAAATTTTTGAAGTATCAGAATGAACATTGTTAATTTGAGCTCTACCAACACCTTAAAGCTTGAAAAAAAATTGATACTAGCATGAACAGTGTGTCTTGCATATATTTGCAGTTCTGACTTTGGAATGGCAAAATAAAGACCATAAAAATCTCTATGATAATGTAAATCAAGAGTTTTCAATGCTGTTCTGCATCAACAGCTACCACAGTTTAGGGTTTTCTGTCATTGTTGTTTTGTTTGTTTTTAATAGCCATAATACACAGAAAATTTTAAAAGGTTTACCTGGCTCAGAGCTACAGTACAGCTATGTATTAAAGTAGCTGACATGATGACTTTTTGCGTGCTTTTCCAGGCACTGGAGTTTTTCTGTTAATTTGTCGCACAAGGTCGTAAAAGATCTAAGAATATAAAAACCAGTTGGTTATTGGAATTAAGAGGCTTCTCTCATAACCTTAAGCCTCGAATCTTCACACATAATGTACTCACATACTCAAGAACCCCTGTAAATATTTAGTTATCAGAAAGCCAGAAAGTGAAATTGTATACTTAATTAATACCTGGGGGTTTTTACTGTTTAAGATAATTGTCTGCTAAGGGTTTTTCACTTTCAGTGAAGCAAACTGGAAAGGCATCTATAATCTGCAGCTATTTAACCTCTGGGTCAAATTTATCTAATATATGGCATGATATATGCCACAGTGATCAACTACTATATGCTATTACTTTGCAATTAGCACTGAGGTCAAGAAACAGGCCACAGCTTTCTTCTAACTCAAATCACTCTAAGGATATTCTTTTAAAGAAAGTTCTAGTAAGTTTTAACTAAACATTTTCATGGTAACTTGAGTACACTGCATATTCAGTAATAGTCTCTTGTATCTGAATGAGATCATGCTTTTCCAGATACTTTAAAAATACTGAAGTCTAGACAATTAATTCAGCAGCCTCTCCAGGACTACAGCATGACATAAGCGTAACATTTCCTAGAAAAGTAACTCATGTATGAGACACTCTCACACTTTGAGTCTCCTAGAATTCTAATTAGAACATGATTTTGTTGAAAGGCTAATTTAAGATGAGTCTACATACTACAATTAAACAGCATCTGTTTCGTTCATAATCGATACAGTTGTAATTATTTCTGCATCTCCTAAATCAAGGAAGTCCTTGTACTAAAGCCATCCTAGAAGTTTCCTAAGCACTGGCTGCAAAGCAGCAAACATTCCAACAAGGGCTTTTAGTATTTGATGGAAGTTGTAGTTTATTAAACATATGACTTTTATATAGTTAAGCCGATTAATTTGTATTTAAGAAAAACTGAATAGTTTCCAGAAATTCTCAGCTAATTAAACGCACATTGCTTATTTTTAAAATCAGCTGTGCTTAAAACCACCATACTCTTTTGATTACATGCAAGTCTTGCACAGAGGGCCTTTCAACTTGACTGATGCTGCCAGCAATGTTTTCCAGAAGACACAATGAACTGGAGGGTTTATCATAAAATTCAAGCTGTTCCAGAAATGTAAATGTTAACACATTTTTTCTCTAAAAATTTCTGCATCCCTTTATGCTGCTGCCCCCACTGGATAAGGCGGCATGTGCTATGGCAAGTCCCAAAAATGCACGTGTTTGATCAGTCACCTAGCTCCTGCTAAACAAGTAAGTAGCTAGATAGTAAAGAGGCTTTTGCCCCCGTTTTTCTTTACAGAACTGCTAATTTTGACAAAACCCGTAGGAGTTTTTGTTCTTATCTCAAATAATTTAATACCAAATAACTTAAATCAAATAGTTTTAAGGACTTAACTCAAAAGGTCTTTATTTATCCCAAATTCATATGAATATATTTGAAAACTAATTATACTATAATTTATATAATTTGAAAAAGTCCCAAGTCAAAGCTAAATACATCCCTTAATATAAACATCTCACAAATTCTCACAATAGTAGGGTACAGTTTTGTCCACTGTAGTAACGTTACTCATAATTTTCTTAGTTTTTCCTTGTCAGATGGTAAATATTTGGTTACCAGAAGTGTCCCATCCTTCTCTCCCTGCCACTTCCCTACCCCCCCCCCCCCCCCGTAGGTAATGGGCCTTACCTCATTAACATTTATCTTTGATTTTGCAGAAGACTCTAAGAATGCACAGTTATTCCATTGCCTTGCTAGGTTCTGACCTTGTTCCTTTCCCACAACTCTTTCATCTTCCAAGTCACACTTATTGCCAACCAGAATCATAGGCACCTAAAAACAAATTTAATACCAGCAAAGAAATCACTAAAATTTTGGGAAGGCACAACGTAAATGCACACCTAAAACCCTATCTGAATCCCTAGAGCATCCTGACTTACAGAATAATCAAGCTCTGGTATAACTGAAACTTAAGTTTACAGCTGTGCGATACCTTGATCTTCATATCAAAGTGACTGTATTTTTTTGCCTGCTGTTTGGCAGGGTAGTAGGAGGAATGGTTTGAGGATTCAGTACACTGCCAATGGAGCAAACTTTGCATCTTCTAGATGACCTAATGAGATTTCATTTTTAGATGTTTAAGGCATCAAGAAGTCTACTGAAGAATCTGCTACAAGATTTTTAATGTTCAGAAATCCTGGAAAAAGTGGGCTGTACTCAGTAGTGTGATGAAGGACACTAAAGCTCCTTTACCATTCCTCTACTTCCAGCATATCTCCACTCCTTTCAAGAGCAGTTCGCTCACATAGTTCTTATTAGTAAGCTGATGCACAGAGAGGAAAGAAACATGGTATCTTATCAAAATTACGAACTACAAAAAACGCTGAACTGACCTTTGCAGCAAGAAAAGGCAATCATACAAAGTTGGTTTTGTTTGTTTGTTCTTCCCCTTCCTTTTACTAATTTAAGGACATAGCTAAGTTTCTCTCAAATTCAAGTGTTGAAAGAAAGGGTTACAATATTTTGATCATTTAATTTCTCCCCACTGAGAATGCAAATCATGCTCAAGCTTTGGCATAGGAAAAACTTTATGTAAATTTTGGTGAGAACTAAAGTTGCAACTTAAAGCTCATTATCTTTCTCCTGATACTATGGAATGGCTTTCAAGACTGAGAGGAGTGTTCTAAAAAGAAATACAATTCCAAGGAAATACTACCAAAATACTGCCAAAGAAAGGTTATGCTAGTCAGCATAAATATACCATGTAAACTAAGGTTTCAAATATCATCACACTTATCTTGATTTTAGTGTACAAAATTAAATTGATGCTAAACAAGGCTATAACTTGGTAGGTTCTGAATGGGAAAGGTACATGCAATTTAAATACTACCATTTTGAGACACATTTGTGATAATGGGTAATAAATCACTTCTAGAAGAAATCTGCTGAACATAGACAAGACCTGCAAATGCTTACGGTTAAGAAAGTACAAGGTGGTTTGTATTACAAAAGTCACAGTGAGCTTTCCTGAAATTGAAGCATTTAATACATTCTGTGTCTGCTGACAGCGGAAGTGTATGTGGATACATACAGCAAGGAGGGTATCAAAGTTTCCATGAGCACAGTTTAAATGAGAAGAGCACACTTAAAAACTGTTCATTGCTTGCTTTTTTTTTTTTTTCCAAGGAATTTTTTCCTGCCTGATGGCTACAACTTACGAGGTGTTTCTGTTAAAAACACGCTCTTCTGCTGTTTCACATTTGAAATAACCTTTCTTACTTTTATTAAGGGACTGAGTATTCACTTCCTACAACCGTAGTAAGTTTTTTAAAATCAATTATAAACTGGAATGTTTTAGCCTCCTTTATCGCTTTAATAACGCTGAGAGGTGTGTATTGAAATTGTGTGGAAATAGCATGACCAAACTTACTTGCAAGCACAAACACACAAAATATAAAAGCTATGTAACATGCAAGTTTAAAGCTTACAGTACTGTCTTTTGCAAGAACTTAGAATTTTGTCCTTTTCAAATACCATACTGAAGAGAAAACTTAAACTGTAGGTTTTTTTTAAACCTTCATTGGTAGCAACTGAGGTAAGAATAGAGTTGCCTTAGAAATGTTTTCTGCAGTACTAGTGAATAAGGTTATATACAGTTTCAAATAAGAGTATTTTAAAGGAAGAGATTAAAAAGACAATTCGCTACATGCCACATGACAAGTTACAATTTCTCCAGTTTGCCTTAAAAGTTGCATTTTTGTACTATGCATCTACCAGTTGATATGTCTCAATTTAAAGCTTGGAAGCTATCTGATCACAGTGTATACATTACAACATCTGTATGAAAACTCTAAATATAAGTATTAAGCATTTTTAGAGATGCTTACATCATCAGTGTCTTTGACTCGAAGAATCTGTTCTCTTAGATCCTGTAAATCATTAAACGTGGACTGTGCTGTGATGGAATATACTAATGCAAAACCTTGTCCATTTTTCATGTATAGGTCTCTCATTGCTGTAAACTGTTCCTGTAATTAAAAAGTAGATACAGATATTGGATTCAATTTGCGCTTTCCTTGCACAAACTGCTATACAGTTCAGGTCACAAATGGATCGCAAGTATGATGCATTTGTGCCCCCTCCCCCCTTTAAATTGAACAATATTTTACTGTTTGACTATAAGCATTATAGTAAACTGAACTGCTTTTAAAGAAATCTGAAGTTTGGAACATTATCTGGGGTGGCTGAGCAACATCTAGATATTGCCAAGGGCTACACCCTGGGAAAAAGTGACAAACTAGAGTAATTTCATGAGAGAAGAGGTACAGTAGAAGGTAAAGTGTAATCTGTAGATTACAGAAGTTACATTCCTCCCCAGTCACTCCTTACGTGCCAACTTTTTCCCACCTCCTGATTGTTCTTTAAAATGCATTGTAAAGTAAATGCATCCCTTTTCAGCCTCCATTTTGTCGTCTATGTTAAATTCTACTTTAATTTTCAAGGAGATTGGCTAGAGGATAGAGACACTCAATAGACTTGTCACATTTCCTAAGCTTTGGTGACAACTACAATATTGCATATGAAGACTTGCTGGTGCACTGCACAGCAGCATTAGGACTTCTCCCTCTTTGAAAACTCTAATGAGTATGACTGTGGAATAGCATTTGCCTTTCTCACATCGGTGACTCCAGCTATCTTGTGCCTGATCAATCACTCACCAAGTCCCTTGCTATATGTCAGTGAAAAGCACAATTTATTTTGAGAGAACAGCCACTCCATCTTTCTGTAGATTTACATGGCCTTACTCTAATACGGAGTTTAAATAAGTTATTATTGGACCACATTAGTATTACAGTTCAGAGAACACATGTTACACTCCAAGGGTCTTGAGCGTATGCTCACTGGAATCAATGAAGGAAATGACTGGTTTCAGTAATTTTGGAACTAGTCAGAGAAAAACCTGACCAGTATGCAAAGGGTCAGCATAAACCCTGTGCTTTGAGTTCCCCTAAGCTGACTAAAGCGATACTATTTTTATCCCAATGTCAGAGTACATCTCGCACACAAAAGAAAAAGGGAAGAAGAAAGCACGTATTCTCTACAGCAACAGAAATCAAACCTGAGTAACCATCGGGCCTAAATTCTCCTCTAGGCAATATGAACTTAGAACAGCAGCACAATCTTTTTTAAAATGCTCAATCTCATGTTTCCCCTATTACAGAACATGAACTCACAGGAAACTTGTAAGTAATTTTCTGCTGCTATACTCAAGTTTTGTTTAAATACTAGTATGTTAAAGAACATCCTTTAATCCAATGCACTGACCACAACTACTCTTTAACGAATGAGGAAGGAAACATGTCACCATTTACATCCCTACATCTTTTGATGGTTTTAATACTGTACATCAGTACTTAGGAAAGTTGGGTTTTACATACCGTTCCTGCAGTATCTAAGATTTCAAGCATACACTGTTGTGCATCTACTTCAACTTGCTGTCAAGAGAGAACAATGTGGTTAGAATTTTTCCTCTTGCAACTCTCCCCTCCAAAGACACCAGGAATTGCGTGATTTTTATAAGCAAATTCATAATGCATAAAGCAACATAATGGCTTAGGAAGTTTATATGGATATATACTTTGAAAACAGCAGGAAGAAGCCTTTCAAAGAGCCCTAGTGACATTTTCAAAAGCAGTATCAGCAGCCAAGTACCACTTTGCAAAGTGATTAGGGATTTTTGATTATTAAAAAGGAGGCTGCTAAATTTGTAATGATGGTTATCAGCAACTACCACAACTAATTTCTACTTGTTTCAGGGATCATTCACAGATTGAAAGAAAAAGTACAGGTGAAAGCTAGAAAGTTGGATTGGCATATTAATGCTCATTTGATAGTAATTTAGATCAACAAGATAATAAGTAGTAAACAGCAAACAATAAAACAAGCAAACCATTAACAGTGGTGTCCCCTAAACAAGCCTTTAGCGACACTAATCAGGAAACTGATCCAGCTTAGAGAAATTTTCAAAAAATTGAAGGTTTAAGAAGGTAGATCAATTTCTGTATCTATTTCAGAGTTCCTCTGTCTAGTTTCTACCTCAAAAAAAAAAAAAAAAAAGAAAGTAGCTGTGAGGGCAAAGGATATGGACATGCCTTCAAGCAGGCTACCCACCCCCCCCCCTTTCAAGCTATTGGTACACTTCCCTTGTTTCTATTTGCATGTAAAATTCCTAGTTGGCAGTTCAGGACTCAGAGAACTTCGTGCCCCCTATTCCAAATACATGCATTATCACTAGTTTAACTTCGAGCTTTTCTTTTGTAACTAGATTTGAGCTTGGGGGGAGGGGAAGAGGAGCATTTCCACCCTTCTCACACCTCCCTCATGTCCCTTAAGGGTGGAGATTCCTTCAATAACCACTATTTTAGCCAGTATTGCTGACAAAGTTATTCAGCTAATTAAGCAGCATCTATTCTCTTTATGAAGAAATATCTGGGGAGTAAACCAAGGCATCAAGTTTCAAGACTTCAAGCTCAATTATTTAGTTCCAGACAAACTTAAAATATTTCAAGCCACATCCTCTCAACTTCAAATATTACATAATTAGATTTAACATTAATGGTATAGAATTGCAACTGCCAAACCAATATATTTTGAAGTCACACAAGTCAAAAAGCAAGTTAGAATTCTAACAGTGAGGGGAAGAAAATGACTGCATAAAGTGTTGTCCAGACTTAAGCAAGACTTCAACAATCTGGGTGATTTGAAAAGAAGAATACAGAGATATTCCTAGTCATTTCAGGACCAAATCTCAAAACAACATTGTAAGATCTTTGCTAAAAAAAAAATAATTAATTAGCAAAAGGCAAAATTTCTTAAGATGGCTTTACTTTTTCATGCTCCATGGAAACAGTCTTTGGAAAAATTCACCCAGCAAACATCATGAATCTAGTATGACCTGAAGAATGTAAATATGTAACAAAGGAAACATTTCACTTTAGCACAGCTTGTGAATATTTTTGGAGTCATTTATTGGGCCTGACCCAGCAAATGTCTGCACCAAACATTGGGATAGGGTCCAAAATCCCTGCTCGTCTAATACAGAAAAAGTAAGTGGCTATGTAGAATTTGTTGTTGCTGTTGTCTCTTTAATAAGAGTTCTAGCTTTGGCTTGAAGCCCACATGCTTAAACAGACTAGGATTTTGCCAGCATACAGATTTCTATGAGGTCAAAAAACAAGTGTGAAATTATCATTTTGCTCTCACTAATTCCTCTTCTGTTCAGAAGAGATTCTGATGACTATAAGCTGCAATGGCTGTTAATGCAGCCTCTTTATTCCATATAAACTTAGTCCACTGCTGAAAAGAGGAGGCCCTGCAGTTTTTGCCCATTCCCAGCTAGGGTTTGTGCATCTTGCCTTCTTTGTATAGACACTGGCATTTTTATGGCCACATGGTGAGCTACATCAGAGTATCAATGCATCTGGAAAGTAATTCAGCTAAAAAAAGAAAGATTAAGAAACTGACACAGCTGAAAATGAATCTGCTTCACCAAATGGTTAACTGTTTTGGTAGCAGTCCAGATGTAAACTATCTTAGCCTGGAATATTAATCATGGTCTCAGCTGAAACTGAAGAGTGAGCAATACGGAGATTCAAGATGATGCAAGCAGAGTCAGACCTTTCAGCCTGTCATGCTGAAGATGGGAAAACAGAAACTAACAGGCCACTGTAAGTGTTTGTTCATTTATGATAGGTTTGTGTTAACTTATTAATAAAACAACAACCCACCTAATGGAAGCATATCAAGCTATCAGTTAAATTGTTAGGAATACAGTATGATGCCTCCAGTGTTCTAAAGGTGAGCCAAGTTGTTTTTAGCAGATTTTCCTAGTAGCAAAGAAGCTTAGAACCTCAAACATACAAATCCAAATCTACCTGCATATACTAACACACACACAAACTGATAATAAATATTATAAAAAAGTGGTAGTGTATTTTACTTTTTTTTTTAATCAATGTTCCCAATTCTGACAATGAAATTACCATTTTTTTAACTGACTAGCTAGTAAGGTATTATGCTTAAACATTAAAAAGCTAGTCTTGAATTATTCCTTTCAGACAGACTTTAAGAGCACCTTTACCTTTCAAACTTGTTAAGCTACCCAGTATTATGCGGCATTACCAGGCATACCCTTTTTCAAGCAACAACTCAAATATTTGACAATATGTACTGCAGTTTTAAGTTTCTGTAACACTAGAGAGGTCTTTTGCATATACCTTTCTGTAGGAGTCTTCTATCGTAGGATCGTATTTTTCAACAAATATTCCTTGAACAAACTGTACAGTCTGCAACACAGAAGTTCTTGTAAGATTCTTCTTGCATAGTGACATTTTGTAAACATTGTACACAAATTACTGTTCTAGGTGTATAGTCAGTTATCCATTACATTTTTGAAGGCAAATTAAGTGCTTGACAGAACTATAAGAAACAGTAGGAAGTTAGATGTATATGCCTATTTAACTAAGGACTGTTAGATGAAGCAATGGTACACCTTCCTTCATCCACTTTTACTTGGAGCGTAAGAATTAAAGCATGCATTGATTTAAGGTTTGTCTAACTCTTAGAATCATTATTAGTTTTTAGTTGAATAGGATACTAGACAGCTGCATGGCTTTTACATCTGCATTTAGAACTACTGCAACTTCTGCTACTTATCTGCCAGCACAGGAATTAGTCAAAAAAACGACTGCCAGCATTTACTAGTCTTAACTAGACTCAGTAGGATATTCCTGTGTACCTAGCACGTAGGATGTTTTTAGCACAAGTCATATGGAACTTTAAGACTCAATGGCCAAGTCTGAGAAGACAGGATCAAATCCAGAAATGCTGCAGTAAGATAAAGAATTCAGAGGTGAAGGAAAACGTTCTTTCACAATCTAACATGATTCGACATTTAAGTTTTCCTTTAGGAACTGCTTTGTAAGACAATAGTTCTTACTTACCTGATAGAATGGACCTCTAGACCTTACTTTATGATAAGGTGCACAATTAAACTGAAAGATGTAAAGTTCTTAGGTGGGCTGAGAACATCATATTCTGTGAACTTTTTCAGTGCTAGTCTAGGTCAGACTAAACTTTTCTGTAATCGTTTAACCAAAATGCACAAGCTCTTTGATTTACAATCATCTACCTGCTGCAGCTATACACCTACTTGCAGGGAAAGATGTAGAAAACATGTTAAAGTTCCTACAAACATGCAAATATATATTTGTGTCTGCATAAGAAGAATATTAGTGCTTTAGAGACTGCTATCAAACATTAAGCAAACAGCACCCTGAAGACCTTTCTAGAGGCAGGAGTTACCAAGGCCAGGCACAGGCAAACCTGTGGCTGGGTTACCCAG
This sequence comes from Haliaeetus albicilla, assembly GCF_947461875.1. Taxonomy (NCBI): domain Eukaryota; kingdom Metazoa; phylum Chordata; class Aves; order Accipitriformes; family Accipitridae; genus Haliaeetus; species Haliaeetus albicilla. Next base: position 15,257,625 of record NC_091510.1, read on the forward strand.
TGAAGCCAGAGACCTTGACGATGCTGTGGCTATGTACTTCACTGCGTAAGACAGGCACAGATCTGACTAAGCACCATCAACCAACCCCGTACAAAAATAGTAGCATGCGAGAATGCACCAATGGATGCGGATATACCCAGTAAAGGATGTACCTATTCTAGCCAGGAACCCTCAGCAGTCATTACTTAAATTTATGTTTATTTGTGCACACCTACATAGAAGAAATATGGGTTAGTAGAGAGTGTATTAGAGAAAAAAAAAAAAACCACACAAAAACCCAGACAGACTTGAGAAGCCTAAAAAAACATACCTGAACTGCCTCACAGAGTACTTACCAGAGCAGACTTTCCAACACCTCCAGAACCAAGAACCACTAGCTTGTATTCACGCATGATGCAAGAGATAAATCACCCTCAATACCTAAAAACACACAATAAGTTATTCATCATTTTGATCAACAGGTCAACTATTTTTGCACTACGACATCCACTGGAAGATTACATACATAACAAGACATGAACAGTTAAATAGTGGTATCAACTTATAAATGCAGGAGATACACTATTATAACCAGGCATAACCTAAGCAGTATGTCACTTAATTATTACACAATATGGAAACTGTAGACGGTTATTCAAGACACAGTAACTGCTAAACGATGCTACTTTTTCATCTCGCACAAATGAAGCGCCTCCAATGTCTTCTCGTTACCAGGATTTTAACACTTAAAGAAGAACGATTGTTCATGTGTTATCTAGCCTAATTTCATAATCAAGATAGTACAGACTTGAAAAGTTTTTAAAATGGAGATTTTTATATCCCATGAAACAGTAATTTAGAGAAAAGGCAAGAACAGATTAAGACTCTCTGTAATAGAGACCTCAGTATCATGATCCTGCCAAAATATCACAGGAGTTTCAAAGAAAGCACACAAGTATCTGGAAGAACTGCTCACACCCATGTGCACATATCACTTCCACAGAGGCCTCTGGATGGATTAATCTCCTTTATTTACAGCAAAGAGGAATCAGGCATAGAAATTAATTTACTCCAATTGATAGGCCAATTACTTGGATTACAGCATACCAACCAGTGAGGTGTGTTCATCTCATAACATTTTCCAGAAACTGACAAAAATCCCTTCTAGTTATAGCTATAGTCACAGCAAGCATTAAGGTATTTCACAGGTTTCTCAAGATCTTCCATTCACTCACAAGAAGTTGCTTCCACTATATATTTTGCAACAACAGACCAAAACCAATATTCCCAAGAGCCTCACAGGTGCCTAAAGAGCTCGCAGTTTTACAACCACAACATTCACAGTATTGAATAGGTTTATCAGGTAAACAGCTGCTAATGTTTATTGCCTATGGTACTGATATAGTAATTCTAAAAACATGTTTCTTAAATGTCACAGCTGCTACATCCTTTCCTCATCCATCCCACAAACTTATTTCCTATCACACAAGTTTTTGTAATTTCATATATATATATACACACATATACAAGTGTAAATTATTTTCTTCATATGAACTGACATGCATGAAATGTCTCCAGTCTCCTCTGAAGAACTGAAAGCATCAGCATGCTGACAAAACAAAAAAAACCAACAAAAAACCCCAACTGACCACCAACAACCAAAACCAGAATGGGAAACTTCTTTAGGCAACAGCACCTCTTTATTGCTGTTGTCATTTCCTTGAAATAACATCCAAGGTTTTTATCTACTGACCCAAAGTTTGATATATATGCAGAAAGTACAACCATGACACCACAATCCAGTTCACTAAGCAGGGTTTGACAGAAGGGCTTGGTTAACTTTTTTTAATACAGTGGCCATTTTCAAACTATCAACTCTTAATGCAGCTACAATAAAATGCTGCAAACCATCAGATATAGTACTTCCTCTACCTCATTACTGTTCTCCCATAAAGACATACTGAATAAACCCTGCTATAGTAAAGCTAACAGTTACTACTGATAAGAAACAATTATCCAAGAGGAGATAGCATGCATTTTCTCATTCTGAAACACTTAAATGCTAAACAACGAATCACAGAGAGACTTGTATAAGAAAATTAAACCAACCTCTTCCCAGCAAACAAACATTCCTCAAAAAGAACAGCAGGATCCCAGAAGTCTGTTTTCAAAAAAATCCCTTCTTAAGTCTGAAAGTTGATTAATGTTTTGCTAGATATCTAACCACAGTTATAATGACTGTAGTTTCATGAATAACTGGAGGCAACTAAAATATTCTTTTGAGACCATTCCTCTCCTACAAGCTGGATCTGTTCCCCTGTTCCAAACTAGCTAGTGTGGCTGCCTACAGCAGTCTGCCAGATCTGCTTGCTCATCTGTGTTGAAAACTGACCCAGCAAAACCAAAACAAGGCCACAGATTTTGGGACTTGTCTTTGGGTCATACTGCTCAAGAAAACACACCTCTTACAGTCCTGCTAGCAACTGAGCTAATAGGACTGTTACTGCTGCCCTGGGAACAAGGTTTCAATTCCTTTCCTGCAGGGGCTCCAGCACTTACCAGATTGAGTTACCTGTTTTCTCCCCTCTCTCCCCTGCAGAAAGATGAAACCCACCCCACCTGATGAATAATTTGGGGGTCAGAAGCAAGGGGAAGTGCAGGGAATCCAACACAGGTGCTTGTACAAGGTAAGCAGCAGAAGTAAGGTAAGAAAGACCCTTCTCATCAGCAGTAATCTCACAGCATCTCTGGAGTCACACCATCTGTTAGGCATTTAGCACAAAAGGCTAAGATGATTTACATAGAAATTAGAGCACCTCCATGTTAGTGTCCATCTTTGCCATCGCTGATTAACTCCACATTGTCAGAAAACTGAGAAATCAAGAGGCCAGGTCCTATTTGATTTTATTCTTGCAAACATAATGAGCAATCTTTCAACTTAGTGAAACTGTTCCTTGCACCTTAAGGAAGCAAAAGGAACACAAGGAGAAAACCGTAAGGAAATAATTGACCTGATGTCCAGCAAAGCAGGTCTCTCCACAGGCTTCTGTTACCAATAACTTTTGAGACTCTTCAGTGATTTTCACACTTAATAGAACATCTACTCACTCCTGACTTTAAAAACTATGGTTCCTTCACTAGATAAAGTTTTTGCAAACATGGACCACCAGAACTGTTCACACCACAATCTTCATCTTTTTGGCACCACTGTAAATGTTCAGTTAGATCCACAAGCCTGTACATTGTCCAGCCCTTCCACAAACAATGAAGGATTGTCTCTAACGGTACTGAAATGCACCTCTCAAACTCCTGAAAAGTTAAGCCTATAACTACATTACCTGTCATTTCTTTAAAACAAACAATTCAGTTATGCCTGTATTTTTGGCAAGGTGTCACTAGAATGACATAAACATAGTGGGTGTAGGGGAAATCCCAGTACAGTAATCTTAGGTAAACTGCAGCAATTTCACTGTCTTTAAAAGAACAGTCCAAGCTGAATTTTTCAGTCTTCAGTCTGAAGTTAGCAACTAAATATGGAGATGTCAATAACAAAGGCTGACAGTAATTTAGAAGTAACAGAACTTAAGCAGCAGGTACCAAACATCTGTTTTACCTAGTGTTTTGAGTAATTTGTGACTTTTTCTTACTGAATTATCTATAATTCCTTAAAGAAAAATTCCAAATCCTGAAATAAGAAGCTAACAACTTGGTTTTAGTGAGAGACTGGCAATTCCATTTTGGCTCTCAAACAGGGATTCAGGAATTTAATGCAAACCAAAGCTTCTTTCAGCATCCAGGTTTGGAAGTTCAGCCCTAAATATCTAATTGCTGTACAACACTCTGGAGCCAATTTCACTACTTTAAGTGGTGGTACATAATTAAAGCACATATACACACACTATTACAGCTTGGTTAGCCAAACTTCTTAACCTCTGAAGCACCCAAGCAAAAAGCTTTTTTAAGATCTTTGAAGACGTGACAAAGCCAGACTGCAGTACACTCAAACATTTCTCTGACCTTCCCTCCAAACTCGGGCAATGAGCAAGGTGAGTAGTAACTTCCTCTTTCTCCATGACAACTTTTGTCATTTGTACAGTTACTCCTTAACTCACCGAGAGCACGCAGTAATGCTTTATATATACACACACCTATGTAGCATAGAGGTAGCTCGGCATCTCTGTGCTGATCTATCATCAGGTAGCCTGGCCATGACATTTTGGAATGAAATGCAAACCAATGTGTTCTCCAAAATGCATTAAGAAAGCTAACTTGGACATATCTAACAGAGCATACAGCAAAAGCACCATGTATCCTCTGCTCCCACTTACATCTACCAGCGCGCTGCCTTTGTGCAGCAGTCCTGATGTCACTTCACCTTCCTCTTACTGTTTTCTAACAGAAAAGAAAAACTCAATTCCTAGCTAAGAGAACTTTCCTAAGAAAACTTTCCTGGTTACAGGTCTTTGCCTCCTTCTCAGCTAAGAAGCCACCAGCCCACAAAGCTAGGAGCTGCTTTAGGACACTGCCACATTATTGCATAACGAGCTCTGCCACATTATTTGGCATAATAAAAGTCTAGCACATACTTTTCCACTGACCAGTATGCCTGTTGGCTGCAAGTGTGCCCCAGACTCAGTTAGGGCTCTGAACTTGACTTTCCAGTGATTCCCAACTAGCCTGACCTGACTTTGCTCTAGCTCAAACCTATTTTTCCATATCGCATGTTGTACAGACTGCTTGCATCCTAAACTCAATCATGCTCTTACTTCACTTTTCAGATTGACAAAAAGCTTGACTCTGGAACTAACACTGTATTCAGGTCCATCCAGTGCCAACATGATTTCCTTTTGACTCACTTATCACAAATGAGTGGGGGCAGAGGAGGAAGATCACAAAGTATAAAAGAGGAGGTTTAAGTCATAAAGCACCCTATCTTTCAGTTACCTGACAGTATTTGAAACAACACAAGCCATTAAGCTTCAAGTAAGACATTAAAGTAAAAAGTTCAACTGCTGAAAGAGATGCAAACTGAGATGGAAGCTCAAACTTCGGTAGATTTCCTTTTCTGCCAAAAAAAAAAAAAAAAGGCATGTCTCTAGCAATTCTAGAACAGATACTGGACTTAGTGCATGCAGTATCTCTTTATAAAGTCTGTGCCTTGCATTTCACATATTGTCATGCCCTCCCACCCCCGAAAAAAAGTTGTTACTGGAAGAACTTTGAAGAATATGTAATTACGAAACCATTTGTACAGTCAAGACAGAGCTCAATGTAGCACCTTAATAATAATTTTCAGCAGTCTGCACTAACCAGTCATTTCAATGATACCCTTCAGTTCTACAGCTATCAGAAAGCAATTGTATTAACTGGAAAAGGAGGAAAAAGGATCATTAGATCACATGATCTGAGTCATTCAAATGAGGAGACAGCTTCATTCAAATAAGGAGACAGTTAGGTTTACGTGTTTCCTCATCTACAACTTAGCATTCTAAAGCTACAGCTGTATCACAGCATGGCCAGCATTTCTAGAATAGGATAGGGTTAAGTCCAACAACAATATTTGTCTGTACTCCACAGATCACACAATCTCAGGGCTGTAAAATGGATATACTCAAAGGGGCACAACAGAAATGACTATGATAACTGAATAACAGCTAAGCAAACCCCCCCCAGATTTATTGGACAGTTGATGAGAAGTATCCATTGAATCACCCAACAATTAAGATAATTAAGTTTAAACTTACTCCTACCAAATAAACTCTTCATTTAGTGGAGTCCATTTTAAGAGGGAAGTTTTGCTTTGAAAGCTGGCTACCTTTAAGGTGACAGACCTGCAGCAAGGAGTCAGAGCAATGCCAACTTCCTTTGCTTTTTCATTTTTCTGCTCATCCATCTTTACGCAGGAAAATACTGTCAACTGTGGTCTCTATGCAGGTGCTAAAGAACAAGAAGATAGGAAGCATGCAAAAAGTAAGGCCTTTTTTTCCTAATTGGAGCAGGTATGGGCTTTGAACAGCTGAGTCAAGTATTTATATGCACAGGTATTTGACATAACTGTGAACTCTGGAGATGTCTAATCCAAGATTTAGCTAGAAAAATGAGGGAAGCTACTCTTCTTCAAGAAATAGCATTTTCACATAAGCTGCATTCTAATGCTGTCTCAAGTATACAACATCTCAAAAGTACAGAGCTCACTTTCAGATTGCCTCCATTAACTACCAGTGGCACTTCAGTAACTGCCTTGCGTACTTCCTGAAACGGTCCATAAAACCACCATGTCTGTGCAGCCTCTCTCACTAGTCTGTTCATATTACTTTTTCTAATTAATGCACATATTAATGCATTAGCATAGTATGTTAATGTAACTGAATTCTACTTCTTCATGGCACGCTTCTTAAAATTAAAGTACTTGATGAACTAAAGGAGCAAGAGCTTTATATGCACATGGACACTTTTTCCAACAAAGATCCTCTTTGAAGGATGAGCAGATCTTTGAATAAACCCATTTGAACAGAAGGAAGAAAGGTTAACCAGGACAAGTCACTGGAAATGAAGTATTTTAAAAGCTCCATATCTGTCAAGGACCGTCAACGTGGAACTTGCTTTCCACTTCTGCCCTTATCAGACAAACCAAGAAAAAGTGCCTCCTGGACATTTCCTTGAGTAATTTCTTGAAGCACATCTCCAGAAAAAGGCAAACCAAAAAGTGATGATGATAAGAAAGATGAGGAATAGGAAACCCTACTTTAGTGGTGAATGAAGAAACCGCACACTTACTGCCTGTAAAGCTTTCCTAAAAAGCAACCACACAATGAAGAATTCAGGAAAGTTCAAATGACATTGGTAATTGGGATTCATATGATAGTTATGAAAGTGGTTTTTTTTGTTTGTTGGGGTTTTTTTGTATAATTTAGTTTTCTTTCAACTCTTTTAGCTTCAAATTTTGGTTTTTGATTCAACTTTGTTACCTGTCTGAGGAATGGGAAAGCTAATAATCCAATCTTTCCAAGTGATATTAAACCAAATGAAGCTGTAACTGGAGCTCAGCCCCAGGCCAAAGACATGAACTAAATACAGTCAGTACTTGAAGATATCCCTGAGACTTGCTCATGTGAAGTAGTTGTTCAGGTATGGAATTAAACAAATAGTCCCTCCCAGAAGCAGTATCATTTTCAGAAGGGATCATGATTATTCAGCACTTTACAGACACCATGATTCTTGTTCAGACCCTGACATTCTGGTTGTATTGTGAAGTTGTGGTGTGCTCACTAAAATTTTCATAATGCTTCTGGCCCCAGCACATTTACCTCTATGGAAGAGACACTTTGTTAGAACCACCTTGGGAACAGCACTCCTAAATTAATCTCAACTGTTTGCATGAGAAAAAAAAAGTTTCAAACATTAGAATGACAGATGAAGCAAATTAACTGACTGGTTTACCTGCTTACAATCAGCAGTGGAGGGAAAAAAAGCCAAGGAAAAAAAACCCCCTGCTTCTCAGAGAGGAGATACTCGTCCTGAGATGGAACAAGACAACAATGGTCAGACATTTGGAAAAATAGCTCTAGTTCAGTCACAGGACCAACCAAGGTCAGAAGATTAAGTCTTTCCAGACAAGATGTTTCCCACTTCTGGTACTAGAGCAGTCTCAGATGGCCACATCTAAATCCTTCTAATTGTCTGTACCATTCAGATTCCACTAAGTTTTGAGTCTCTTGGTTTAGAACCCCTTCTTCAGGGAAGCAACTCATTAGAGAAGACAGGATGTGTGCTGTTCTTAATATTCCCCAAATACTTACATGTAAGGGGAAGTCCTAAATTCTTATCCCATAAATCCAAGGAGGTTTTTTTTTTCCCAGAATAATTTCAGTACATAAACAGCACCTTGACAACATAACCCAAAGTAGAAGCCTGTTCATTTTCACCCACTGTTAGATAGTTTAGAAATTAGGGCAACTCAGATAATCCTTACTCAAAAGGGTAAGTGGTATCTCTTATAAAAGAGAAATTAAAATACTCCAGAGCTGACTTTCACACTTATTTACAGAAAACATTATTCAGAAATCAATTCTGAAGACAAGATACACTGAAAAGCTGATTGGGTCTAATTAAAGACTTTTATATTCAAGACTTCTGGAAGTAGATCTATTTCATTACTAATGCAGACTCTTTGGAAGTGAGTCAACTGTTCAGAAAACAAAGCTAGAAGCAATTTTTATTTCTAGTTTTTACCTGGGTTTGATAGCTTCTTGTCTTTACATACAAGTTATTTTGCCAGTTGGACAGCTAGTTCTTCTGGGCACTAATACAATAATTTTTCTTGGACAAAAATATTTCTTCAATTATATTCAAATACTTTAACTGATTCCAGAGAATCTTCAGAGGATTTTCAAAAAGCTGCCTGAGTGATTAAGCTTATCCAGTGACATGAAATCATACTAACCACCCGAGAAAGAGGCAGAGACCTGAAAACAAGTTACTGCAGCACAAACACAGCACCGAGGTTTATGTTACTCCTTGAACTGCCCACAGGGACACATACCCACAGAGATAGCTTAACCAAGTTTTTCTCCTTGCATTGAAGGGAGTTACCTTGATTAATACTGCACACATGGACAATTTCCACAAAGCAGCTAACATCAGCTTGTGAGACTAGTTCCACTGTCTATAATTAGCATAGCTAAATAAAGTATGTTTTTTTGTTGTTGCGGGTTTTGGGTTTTTTTTTTTTTTTTACCTTAAGTCCAAGTTAACTCCCAGCTAGATCTTACATCTGAACACAAACTTAATGCATGTTCTAAGGATGAAAACTGGCCTGCTTGAAGCTACTGATATCTCAAGATGAAAGCTTCCTAATGTGAGAGACTAACAAGCACGTGCAACTTACAGTAGTTTCCTATGAAGTGTAAGAAGTCATTTCAAGGCAAGTGATGTAATGAACATTCTTAAGCTACTAAAAAATATGCTATGATTCAACACTTACTGAGTTCAAGTTTCAACTTTGTGCAAAAATTCAAATATGTCAATTCAAATTTGGAGTCCCTTATAAAACCTAAGCTACAGAGTCTAAGCCTCAACTGGAGTTTGTAGCATGTATCAGATTTATTCTTATGTTTGTTGACCATTTGCCATGGTTTTGCATTTTCTCCCTATTTCTGTAAAATCATCACCATCCCCCATGACAGTTGTTTGTGCATGTTCTACCAGTGAGACTTCCAGCTAAAACGATGATCTCAGAATTCCTGAAGAAACTGAATTGCAAATGTTTTTTATGCTTCCAAAGAAAATCCAGGCACACAAATAAAGAAGAACACTCAGATTTTTAAAAATACTACAAGTATATTAAATTCAGAGCACGCATAATTACCACATTACAATATCTCACTATGCATAAGCTAAGCGTTCAACCATACAGCAAGTTTTGAGAACTGAGACAGCAATTTATTGCTGTGAATTTGGCTCTACTGTCATTGCAAAGAAGGATCAGTATTTAGCTCTAAAACTTTTATCGATCAATGGATTGCCATATCATGGTATACTCAACATGCTTTACCTGATATGCATCCTTCTGATTAAAAGCAGATACAAGCATTTGTTTCTCCCCATAACTGTTACAGTAAATTTATCTGTCAAGCTACAAAACTAGTTAAAAACAGCAGGATTATAAGTAAGGCATGGAAATTTTCAGAGTTAAGATACTTCTCTTGTAAAAATGCACTCATGCAGTTTGAAAGTTACTTCAAGAATAAACTTGCCAGTTGGCTTAAGATACTTTTTCTTTGCCTTTCTTTGGAAAAAGGCAGCTTAACTTCTGTTGCAGAAACAAGACCTAGCCTCAAATTCCATGTGATATCTGCTTAACATCTGGCAATCCTAGCTGTACTCTGATTGCGACACTGGCTGCTGAACCAGTAAAGCCTTATATCGGGTTTCCTTCTACCGACAGAAGACAATGCTCAGTTCAACTGCAATTCCAATACCACCAGAATTTTTGTCACTCCTGTCTATTTTTCTCTATAACCCGCACATCATATACACACCTGGCAATGCCAGAGCTTGCATACCAAGGTATCATTACTTGCACTGTCTCCATTATTAAAAGTTTGGTTCCAATTCAGGTCTGTTTAGATTACAAACACATCGTCAAGGCACAGATATATATATTTCCTTCATCATTATATGATCTTTTGTTACTGGCCATTTAAGACTGGCTAGTGTAGGCCCTTTACATACAAAGTATCCTTCCATAGTATGATTTACAGAAACTCTATTACAAATCAGGTTGATAGCCTGAGAGCAGTCTTACAAATTCCCATACGTCATTTTAATTAAGATTAGAAGGTTTATCTGTTGAAAGAACACTGATTCTATGCAAATTGAGAATACTAGCTACTAGCATTCATCAGGAATAAAATTAGTTCTTCCATGATAAATGAACCATACCAGCAAAGTCCCAAGTAATTGTAACTCATGTCTGTTTTGACCTCTCAATCAATACTTCCCTAATAGAAACATGGTATTTGAATGTGAGCAGCAAACGTCACTCAAAGTCACCCAAATTATACCTAATTTCACAAACAGTTCTTTTGTTAAAGCTTGAGACATCTGTCCGGAGGTTAAGTTGAAAAAAGCAACACCCAGCAATAACTACCATCTTCTGCCACATGGGTTTGCTGCCTCTGCAATAATGGAGGTGCAACCTTAACTGCTTCTTTTCACAGTTAACTTTTATAGCTGAATCCAGTGATGAACGTGGGTTTATAAAAGGTCCAAAATGCTTAATTGAAGTGGCTGAAACTCGGGCAGAACATCCTGTTCAGTTTCTGGCAGCGAGGCAGTAGCATTTCAAACCTAGGAATGGTAGCTCCTCAGTAAACATCCGACTCGCATACCTTGACTAGAAGATGACAACTGTAGAAGTTGACCTCCACACTTCTGCCCATATGCAGATGCACAGACAACTTGGTTGTTTCTGAGGCAACTGTAGGTTGTCACAAGCTTCAGGCGAGGGTATTTAAAAACAAAAAACCCAAAACCCACCCCCCCAAACAACAAACACCACTCACCCCACCCCCCAAACAATCCTGGCTTATCCTGACATGCCAAGCTATGAACTGCCATAGTTCTGCATCTGCTTTGTGAGCAGCTGATGCATCTTAGCCCCCAAAAAGTCTCATTTAATGGGTCAGGAATTTCCAAGAGAGGGAAAAATCTGACAGTTATGAGGAAGAACCCAAAGGTAAGCAATTCATGCTTGCAAGCCTGAGCTCATAGACACAATGACACCTACATGAAAAGCTGAATAATTTTAACCAAATGAATTTGAATCACACTCATCCCCACACCACTTTCTATTACACGGACTAGATCTTTAGTAGAGAGTTACCAAATTAATGAGGGTTAAACTTGTTTAATCAAGTCTCCACAAGAGTCTATTTAAATCTTCTTAAGATCACTCTAGTTCTGGCTTAGACCATACTTTTGGTTCCTCTGCATCTTCAAAGCTTGCCATTTTCTGGAGAAACCTGTCATACCTTAAGACTCACTTTGCTTTAAGTCAAATCAAACATGTACTTTGATAAGGTAGCAGATGTCCAAAGCATACTGAAATTTAAAATCAGCTCCAGAGGTTTGGATGGGAAGACTATTCTAAATACAAATCAGAATGTCTGGTCTTCTAAGAGTTCATCTATTATTTAGACTATGACAATCACCACAGCATTTGAACAAGTGTTACTACTACATCCTATATCTTTCACTGAAGAAGAGTTTTACTTCCAGCAAGTTAAATATATGCATCTCAAAACAATCTATAGTTTGGGCAACGCCTGAGAGGAAGAATGACTTTTTAGTCTGACTGTTCCAGTGAAGCAAGTTTATCCTTCATGAAACCACAGTCTCGTATTTCCACATTGCTTAGGGTGCTCCCAGTTTACCCAGTGCGTCCTCTGTTTAGGTTCTTGGGATCTATGACTTCAGCTGTCTGTAAATAAGGCTGTGAATGGTTCCTTATTTTCACTTCTACTGTCACAGCAGATTCAGCATTCAGCTTGGAAAAGTGGCTTCAGCTTTCCTCTGTGAAACTGACAGCACCAAATTTCATTTAATAAGTAGTCCACAATAAGATTAAGTAATGGAAGAATTACATTACCTGAAAATACAAATATTTTCAAGTTGATATATTTGTCTTTGAAAAAAGTATTTGCAAACCGCATCTTAAGATCTTGCCTCTGGCTAGAAACAGGAGGTACCTTCAGTTAGCAAGACTGCACATTGTTCAAAACATTGGTTACTGTAGTTAAATTAAGTCCAAACTAACATGCACTTAATGTTGCTTCTTCATCAGTTTCCTGGCTAGACAGGACCCAGATTTCTAGCAGAAAAGGAAGATGGACTTCTTTGTTTTTTTTCTTCAAGAATAAAACTGTGCAACCTACTTGATCTTTTCATTCCAGGCTTCACATGAAATATTCTTATTTTCTCACTCTCATTCCTAGTCACACAGATACAGCACTTTTCTTCAGAGATTACTCTTACGCATTTGATGAAAAGCAACACAGATCAAAAGGATGCCAAACACCAGCACATCCAGTGGTCTAAAGCACTTAATTGTAAAACCGTGCTTTCAGCTACTCAGTTTTTGCAGAACTTCAGCTACCACACTTAAGTTTTCTATGTGAGATCTCTGGCTGAACCTCAGTTTAGCTTAGGGCTGATGTTTTCTGACATAAAAGGTTTAGGGAGATCAGAAAAAAAAAAAGCCACCAGAAAAAAAAGCAATGGACTTGCTCAAATATAAAGAAAGGAAAAAAGGTAACGACTGTAAGAACATACAATAAGCAGAAATAGCCATCATTCAGAAATGCTCGTTTCTCTCTAGTATTCAGATATAAAAAGCAGGTAGAAAATTGTACACCAACATTAAGAACATTTGAAGACCAAGCATCCATTTAAAAAAATGAGAGTTACAAATGCTTGTTGGACTTCTCTCTATTGGCCTCCAAACTTACTCAATGCCCAGGACGATCTATATCAAGTAACAGGGTATCTCTTCTTTGGTGAGATCCCACCTAACCTGCTTCTTACATCAAAAAAGATGTATCAGAAAAATGGAAGACTGTTTCTCCAGCATGACACTCAGCTGGTTTTGCCTCTTCCAGTGCTCCTTCTTGATGCCACAGGACTACTACACAGTCTCTTAGGTTCCACCAAGTGCTAAGGTGACAATTCGGCATCAGTTTCTAGAAGCATGGCATATTCTCAAATAACTAATGTCAGCAGAAGTTGGATTTTGAACACAGTATTTCGCAGTCCACTAAGAACACAAGTCCGAGGTGTCTCAATTTGTATACTTATATTCAGTGAACACTGTTGATATAAAACTGTCTTGGAAATTCATCTACAGGCTGGTATAATACGTGCAAAAACTCTGAAGGTGAATCCACACTTGCCAAGAACTCATTTCTGATGCCACTCATCATAAAACCCATGAAAACACATAGCATTTTCTGTACACTTGCACCAATATAAACAATAGACAGTATATAACAAAAGGACGATTCCCTGAATGGAAATAAAACCACCACACTCACAGAATGCCTACTGCCCATCAATTCTCCATTTTAAACAAGTCAGAAGGGTCACAGAAAGACAGTATGATATATCGTTATACATACTAGCTATATAAATATAACCCCAGAAGCGTGAGTCAAGATTTTGCATGCAGTATTAATTTATACACTTTCCCAACCCCAAGAAAATCCTTCAGCAATATTGTATGCCAAAAGCAATCACCTGAAGCCAAGTAGGCTATGCTTATGGGTCATCTTGTACATCAAGCTTTCAGAATGTTATCCTGTAAGTAGCTTCACAATGAAAGATCAGAGGAGGGTTACTCACTGCATCTTACAACGTCTAACAATTCACCTTAACCACTTCACATTTGCAAGATTAATAAAAGAGGTTCCTGCACAGTATGTCCTTGGGCTGCCCCCACACTTAACTAACCACATAAGCCTGGACACATAGCCATGCATAGCTCAGTCTCAAGTGTGAACGTCACAAACAACTGTAGTCCTCAATACTGTATTGCTGAGAGTAAAATCCTTAGGTAACTTCCACTTAAAGATTACTTCCATTCCACATTCCAGTTTACCCATCTCCACATTCCGAAAAAACAAAACACGTTGCAACTTTCCACTAGTCTTCTAATGAATCACTTTTGGGGGAAGTATCATACCAGATGTTATAGAAGTTTGATTAACTGCAAGCAAGGATTGTACAACTGCACAACTTAACTATCAATATTGTCTGGGTTCTGATGCAGTCCAAGCACTGTTCAGCATAACTAGCTTTGTCTCAAATAAAATAAATGTTGATTATATATGAAACCATTAGAAAAAAACAGAAGTAGCTGGTCTGGCCCTGCAACTATGGAAAACACTTTGATTTCAGCAGTGCTGAAGTGCCACATGTAGCAACGTACAGGTCCTCCTTCTGTCTCCTGTACCTCCCCTCTTCAACTCCACACAGGTAACTCAAGTGTATCTGCAGTTCATCTTTAACATGGATGTGGTGGTATTCTTTTTGCTTCTTCCCGATATATGCAGAATGCTTTTAAGAAATTTCCCTTCATTGCAGACATGAAAAAAAGTGAAGGCACAACTGGTTAGGTTGCAGAAACAGAGACTATTGAGTGGAAAAAAATAGGACAAGACTTCAAAAGCTAAGACAACCAATACACAGAAACAAAAAGAAACAGTTGCAGGGACTATCTGTGTTCACAAGCTATTTTAGAGTAACTGAAGAGGGGCTAGACAACATACCTTATCTGGGCAATACATAGCAAATTCATTTAAGAGAAAACTTTCACCATCTAATTTCACATAAAGTTATGAAGTAAGCCACACTAAAGGAAATATTGTTAAACTTCATCTTTTCCTTTAATCCAGATTACCTACTGAAATTAAGACTTAACTTATAATTAAAGAGTAACATTCACCTCAACGTCAACAAATTTTGATGCAAAGAGCACATTCTCCTCAGAGTTTCTATGAAAAAAGACAAGAATTATAACTACAGATCCTTGCTTTAAGTTTGTCTTCAGTTATGAAAATAAACTGTTTGCCTGTTCCAGTTCTTCAATACTGTCCAGAAATTTAATCATATAAAGGTTCTCACAGCTCTACAGTTAGAGTTATATTGAAAATTATTTCATGAATGAGTAACAGTGGCGCACAATATCCTTTCTGCAGAAGACCTGGTCAAGTCATTCAGATTTAGGACACCTTCCTGTGTTGCAACAGCTGCAGGAATGATATGAAGTGATCTAAGAAACTAGGGGTTCCCTGAAGAGAATCTCAGGCTGCAGAGAAACATGAGATGCTGCTTCTCTGCATCCATTAGAAGGGCTAGGCTGTCCCACCCCTGCACTATGGTCTGGCCTTCCTCCCTTAGCCAGGAATGAACTAACCATGTGTACTCTAACTGGCAGTCTCTTTTCATAGTTGCATAGCAGGGATTTACTTCAAATAACATCAAGTCCTTAGATTAATAACTAGAAAGCTGAGTGGGGCAGTGTACAAGATATTGTCGAATGCCTCCTCTTCCTCCTGGTTCAACTCGAAAGAGTTCCTCTAACTCTGCTACACGCATTCCTGTACCGTCTTATAGTAACTTTCACCCTACTGCTTCAGTAGTAAAAATTACTATTAAAATACTGCTCTTGAAAAAAGAGCATCCTGAATAGCTAGAGGGCCCCCAAATCATTTTGTATTTCAAAAGTTGCCTAACAGGCAGATTTCCAGCCTGGCATTTACAGCCTTCCTCCCTTTCCTTGCCACTAGAGGAGAGGAACACGTAGTATGTCAGGAGCTCACAAAAGCATACATAAACAGGCGCACACAATAATAAAAAAAACCTTTCCGCTTTTAGTTGTCCGGTGTTTCTTTACGCATTCTAAAGCTCAAGAGATGAGAGCTTCCAGCCAGAACCTACTGTCACTTTTGAAGGTAGCCTTATTCAACGGTTCCATGAAGAAACAGTTTGTGCCAGCAGACAAGGTCTTTGACTTTCTCCAAATAGTGCTTGCCTATTACAAGCAAACTGCCATAGCTTCATCAGAATATTGCTTCCACTACACCTGTCCCACTCAGCTTTCTCACAGTTGACAGGCCCTAAGGAGAAAGTGATACATTAGATGCTTTAAGCGAGATACTAAGGCTCTACTGCAGTCAACCACTGAACAACTTTGAAAACTCAGTCAACTTGAAAACCAGCCCCTAGTAACAGCATTCAAGTAACAAAAAAACTTCCTTTTTCCCTGCTTTTTGCAAGAATAGAAACAGACCATCTTAACCATGTCTGAGCAGGAAAACAAAGTTTGCCTTTGAATATGAAGGTGTAGTTACTGCAGATACTCCTCTAATCTCTCTGAACAAGGAGGCTGTCTAAAATATCCCTCCTACCTGACCTAGATGCAACAGAACACAGCAGAAGCCTGCCCCAACTCAGCAGGGATTCAACACACTGACATTAACACAGTGCACTTCAGTCTGCTTTTGCATTTGTTCTGAAGCAAAAGAGTGACAGTGCTTGCAACCATGAGCTAAACATGAACTTCTGTTGCACAGGGTATGCTTAGAGATTTGTTTACTAAGAGAACACTTTTGATTAAAACTCACAACAACTTGAGCCTACCCTGAACAACACTCTCAAAAGTCAGTTAGGTATCTGAAAGTCATCTAAGTGTTACTTAGGCGAATTCATAAAGGACCTGCCTACCCTCTTACCATACACCCAAGGACAACAGAGTGCCTGTTTTTATCTCTAAGATACTCTTACCCTTAAGAGCACCTCTCCATACCGAACTCCAAGCAGCTAGCAGAGCTCTGCGCATGACAGGATTGGCACTGTAGCAGTAAGCATCTAGTACTTCTATGACACTTGCACTTCCCACATCCCAGATGATAGGTGGACAACTGTTTATTTTAGTTCCCAGCCACATTTACTAACTGTTAGATCACAAGGTACAGTACAGTCTTCAGCACACTTCCTTCCTCAGCCACACAAGTAACTTCTTTCTCCTTTTGTAGGCCCTCACCTAGATTCCCATCTGTTTGCCTCTGCTCCAGAAAGGCTCTCAATTAAAAAGACAGTCAGTTTTACTCTGCAAAACTGGCACAGCACAAAGAGAACTGTCATGGCTCACTTCAGATTTATTTTTGATGAACTGTCCTACAGCAGAGCTTTGGAACAAAATAGCACAATTTTAATTCCACTCAGAAAACTTATCTGGTGCACGTATGTAGTAATAGAAGCAAGACACAGAGTTACAGACACTAAAAAGACTATTGGTTCCCCCTGCCGTATAAAAGTTCTGTTTTTACACCTATAGTCTTTCAACTCTGTTTTGCAGATTATTTTACCCCCAGGCAGACAGGTGCTCTAAGTATGATCCGCTTTGCTGCAAGAGATACATGACATTTATATCGTACAGTACAACTCAAAACTCAGTTATTTAGCTACAGATAATCATAAAGCTTTAAACTGCAGTTGCAAGTTGAACTTGAAGTAGTTCATACCACTACAAGAAGCATCCCTGAAAATACGCAGGTACCAAGGAATAAAACACTGCATCTAATTAGTTAGAAAGGTTATTTGCAAAGTCTTTGCTACGAATAGCCAAGGTAACCTCCACTATTCACTCAGCAAATTTTTAGCTAGAACGATGTCTACAGGATAGACTTTGAACAAGAGTAAAAAAAGATGTGATGAATAAAGAAAGCGAAAACACTTGACTGTAGCAAATTTGTTGTTTGGTTGGGTTTTTTTCTCCCCAAAAGCTGTGGTTTTAACACAGAGGCAAGTCATCCAAAGGACATAATTTGATTAATTTTTTGAGTTTTCCATAGAGGAGAAAAGAGACTCTTTCCAAAGGGAAATACATTTGGGTTTGAATGATTACTATATAAGATAATGTGATTGCTTCTTTGCCTTTTAATTATAATTTATGAAAAAAGAAGAGTGCTTTGTGTCTTCTTTTTTATAACAGTAATTTCAATGTATATTTTACCGCGAAAGAGTACTGAAAAGTCTGCGTCATACACTGTCTACACATTTTGCACTGGGCTAAGATGTAGCTGTTATATGCTGGAAATAGCAAGTTACACTAATCAAAACATCAAATGCACATTTGACCTGAACACACATATGACCTGTGCAATTTTCAAGCTAGGCATCTCTGAAGCAGTCTCTGTCTTGGAACCATACTACCTTACTATCACACCCCACAACAGTATAGAAAAAGACTTTGTTTTGTTTTACCCTGCACAGCACAACCCATCCCTTTAAGACAGAAATGGGAGTAAAAGTGCACTGATCTTTTTTTTTTTTTAAAGGAAACCTTGGTTTATTATGCTCTTTTTGTAATCCGAGGCCAGGACGAGAACACTCGGATTCTGTTTTATTTTCCCCTCAGCAAACTTCGCTTTCCTTCCACCGCTTCTTCACCCAACACACACGGGTCTCTCAGGCTTATTAGACGGGTTTGGCGCAGGAAGCGCCAGTCAAATTCTTCCATTTGCTTTGACACGGGTGGTGGTGGTGCGTGTGCGGGGTGGGGTGGGGGGGTCGTTCAGACGAAATGAACATCCCTGTCATCCCCTTTTCCTTTTTATTTTGCGATAAGCAGGGAGGGGAACTCGCTGGCCCCACGACGCTGCCTATGCTCGTCCCGCTCCGTGGCCACCCCGGGCACAAGCACCGGCGGTCGGCGGGCAGCCCGGCCGGCCGCACCCGGACCGTGTCCCGTCTGTGTGTGTGTGTGTGTTCCCCCCTCCCCGCCTCGCCCCCACACACCGGCCGGAAAGAACGAGCAGCTTCTCTCCGACAACCGGACTAGGTGGGGCTCCGGGCTCGGACTTCCCGCTGACAACGACGGCGGCAGCCGGGGACCGTCCCCTTCCCCGCCCGCGGCGGGGGCCGAACCGGGCGTCAACCCGCCCCTCCCCGCACCCGGCCGGGCCCCACGTCGCGGCCCCGAGCCGCGGGGTTACAACTTTCCGCTTCCGCTCCAACTTCTGCTCCGGGGAACCGGCGGGAAGGCGGGGGGGGGGGGGGGGTGGCGGCGGCGAAGGGCAGGGCCGGGCCCTCGGCCGCGGCTGCCCCTCAGCGCCCCGCTCCCCCGCCCCCCCCCCCCGCCGTGTCCCCCCGCGCCTGAGGCCGGACGAGGCGGCGGCTCCCAGTTCCTCCTCCGCCATGTTTCAGGCTCGTGCCCCTTCCCTCACAGCGCGCCGCTCCCCACCGCCGCTTCCCTCCCACCCACCAACCACCCCCCCCCCGCCCTCCCTCCTCCTCCTCAACCCGCCGCCGCCGCCGCCCCCACCGGCCCGTCCCCGCCCCGCCGCGCCACCTGTACCAGACCCCGCTCCTCTCCCCACACGACACCGGCCCGGCCCGCCTGTCCCCTGCCGCCAACCTACCGGACAGCGCCTCCGCTCAGCCGCCGCCGCCTCGCCGGCCGAGCCCGCTCCTCTCCTCACGGCTCCTCTCCGCTCCCTCTCGCTGCCTGTGCCGGGGCGCGGCTTGGGGCCGTCGCCGTGACGCCGCACGCCCAGCCTCGCTCTGGCGCGGCGGGGGCGGGGGCGTGCAGCCGAGGGGAGGGGTGACCTCGCCGCTCCGTTTCCTCTGCGCAGGCGCGGGGCACGGCGCCGCGCGGCCGCCCCTCCCCCTCCCATCTCCCCCCCCCCCCCCCCCGCCACCTCCCCTCAGCCCCGCGCTCTCTCGCTCTGTCGCCCCGGCGGGCCCCATGTCGGTGCGGCCGGCTGGGCGGTGAGGGGCGGCACTGACACACAGCCCCGGCGCGGAGCGGCTGGTGGTGGGTAGGAAGGGATGGCCGGGCGCTGCCCTGACTGGAAACCCCGCTAGGGAGGGCCGGGCCGCCCGTCCTGCGGCTCTGCGGCCTGTCCCCGGCCCGCCGCCGCCTGTGGTGGCAGCGAGGGAGGGAGGGAGAGGCGGCCCACGGGACGCGTGGGCCGTCGTCCACACGGCCCTGCTTTGGGCTTGGGAGAGTTTGGCTGGGGGGGGATGGAGCACGGGCAAGATGTGCTGTTTGAGGGGCTGGAAAAACGTGTGAAAGCCAGAGTGCGGAGCCCAGGGTTGCCTTGCGGTACCAGGCCCGTGATCTGTAACCCTGTCGCCAGCCCTCTTAGATATTCCCAAAGACGCCTCGTGCTCCACAGCAGCGTGTCCATCGGGATAACCGACGTCCCTTTCTCTCCAAGTTCTTGTCGGGATAACGCGGTCCCTCTCTCCCCAAGTTCTTGCAAGCCCCGAGTAGGAGCCCTGGGTTAGTTACAGCTCAAAGACGGGTCAAAAGGACATGATGGTTGGTTCTAAGTTAATTTAGAACATCAGGAGCTGGAAACGTAAATGCCAGGGCAGTCTAAAAGGGGTCAGAGATCCACTGTTGAAGGGTGTTTTAGAAATGCAATGTGCTACTCTTTTTACGTGGATTATTACACCTTTGGATGTGAACAGCCTATCATTAGCCCTGCTGTAAAAGCAGGATGCCCATTGCCTGCAAATAATTATGGTATATCTTAGCCTTTCGCTTATTTCAGTCCTAAGTGACATAGGCACTTTTTTCCCTAGTGTCACTAATATTTTCCAGTTACAAAGGGTTTAACTGATAAAGGTTAAAAATAAATGAGCATTTACGTTACTAGGAAACACTTAGTAAGCAAATAGTTAACGTGGTACGTTCAGATAAAACTTTTGCCCAGAGGAAGTCCACAGCAGAGTGTAAAACTGACAGGAAGTTGCAGTGAGGCTTCTGGCAAGGAGAGTGGGTGTGGAGGAAGCACAGGCTTTCTGTTTGTAGCACAGAGATAGAAAAGGGATAAAAAAAAAAAGAGAGATTACATTTTCCCAAGTTGCATGATGGAGAGTTCCTTGCTATAAATGTTTGGAGACCGTACAGCTTCAAATGAATGTGTGGGAGATGCTAGAGCTCAGAGCAAACGGAGTCAAAGAATGACCGGTGAAATGAACTGCCCTTGGTAGGAGAAGCTTCATCTAGATTCAAGGCATCCAGAAAGTGACGCATTTAAAAAATATTTTTCTTTTAGAGTATTGCTCCCAAATCCCAAACGTCATAAAATCTCTTCCAAAGTCCAGACAAATCTCTTGGTGTTTTACAGCTTAAACCCTTGTGCAGTACTTTGATAATGAATCCCTGTAAATGACGGATAATGCAAGAGAGCTCAGGTTGTGAGAAATCAAGTACATAGAAACCAGTCCTTTCTCAGTGGGGCGTCCTATGCGGGGCAAAAATCATTAATGAGAGGTGGCAAAATAGATAAAATACAGCCTCTCAAGTAAAAATCGTAAGAGCATCTCATGCAGTTATTAGCTGTATAGCGTGTTTACTCACCAGATTAGAAAACATTTCTGTTTCTTTAGTCTTTTCTGTCAGTAGGTATTATTATCAGCACCCAGAAATATTCAGAGGCAAGGAACAAAGAGAAAGATATATCCTCTGCCCTCACAACTTTCTTCAGTGAACTAGATTAATCACAAATAACAAGCAGTGTTCTGGGAACAGATGTGTGCCATTACCATAATAATATTTTACAGTGTTCCTTTAACTGCCCTGTGTTTTATAGGCAGTGGGGCAAATACTGCTCTTTGCTGTACAACAAGAAGACAGGAAGGGGCCTTTGGGAGTCTGAGTGAATCTCCCCTGAGCAGGTCTTGGCGTTTTGAGTTTCATACAGGGGAATCTGAAACTCAGTATTTTAGAAGAAGTGTATATACACGTATATACACATATGGTTTACTTAATATAGACGTGCTTGGAGATTGATCACTGTAACTAGAAGAAATAGGCAATTAGGATCCATTCTGAGCAAGAGACGGAGTGTTCCCTTTCCGAACTCTCTCAGCCACATACTTTGAATGTAAATCGGGCCCTTAAGTTTGGATTTTCCTATGAATCATCTAGCTAATCCTCAGCGCAATTCGTAAACCAGCTTTACTCATATCAGTGTGACTGGCGAATAGAAATTGGTGCGCCTGTTAAGCTTACTCACCTGGTACTCCACAGGGCTTGTTCTGCTCAGCTTGCTAAGCTTTTCACATGTGCCTGAGCTGCTCGCTGATGGTTACTCAAGCAACTGTGCCAGTGCAGAGGTGCTCCTATGATAGAGCAACTCCCCAGAGAACTGTGAATATGGAAGAAATGAGGGAGATAGGGCCAAAGTGCTGTTGTGTTGGATAGGAACAACACAGACGCATCAGCTTTCCTTAGAGGGTCTGCCTGCACCCAGCATTGACCTGGAGTTTTTAAAAGAAGGAGGTCAAATAGCTAGCTGCCTGCTCACCGAACGAAAAAATAGAAGAAGAGACCTGCTTGTGCCCATAAACCTTACTGACAAATAGACCTTTCTGAAGCACCGCACCACTTGTCCTTTGGGCTGTAACTTCTGTCTCCCAATTTACCAGTTGCCTGCCTGTACTTCAAACCCCTCCTATTTCAATGACCAGTGCTTAGCTGGAGCTAATTCAGCCTGCTCATCACTAACGGGGTGAGATGTCTGATAATGTCATGTCTGTTGTGAGGAACAGCTACAAGGGAGCATGGAAGATCCCCTCTGATGGAAGAAGAGCAAGACAACAGTGACGCATCTTGTTAAAAAGCTCTGTGGAATTAGTGGGGGGCAAGGGGGAGTTGATAGGTTATTTGGGGAAAACAAAGGAATATTTTTTTAAATGATGCTTTAATAAAAGCTTGACAGGGTGGCCTTTGGTCACCTCCATATAATTTTTCTAACTTTGCCTGCATTGTTTTCACTGGGGCTGCACGGGTGTTGGAGCGAAGAATGTGGCTCTATGTGTATTGCAGTTTCATTACTGCTGAAATACAGCCATCTCTGGGACAGAATGCAGAGCTGGCTTGTGCCAGCAAACTCTGAAGTTTAATGGGCATGTGGTGCCAGGGAATGTTGTGCTGGCTGCATGCCAACTAGCTGTGAACTTTTCTAGAAATTTGTCCTGAAGGGAAAAGAAATGTCATTCGGTTAATCTAGGAGGTTGCTTTGCTTTCAGAGAGGAAGCAAAGTTCTCGTCTTTTCTGGTGAATGGACTGAAAGACATCGATTCTTAGCTCAGAGACTCGGTTGTTCCAGCAAGAGAGTGTTTATGAGATCAGAATGTGCTTTGGATCATGAGAGCAATAAGGAGACATCATCTCCAATGCTAAAGAAAAATGTCTCTTATTTCTGAGACATAGATGTGTGAGGTATCTTCAGCATTTTTTATCCTTCAACGTGATTTTCGTTTGATATTTCTCCATACTCAGAAGATTTAGTCATGTAGAGTGGGAATACCTGCCTGCCTGAATAGTTCCTTGAGACATTTCAGAGACATGTCTTCCCCTGCAAACTCAATGCAATTTCTCTGTGCCTTCATATCTGTTGATACAGCTTCAGCCTGAGATTTTTACACTGATACTAGTTTATCGCCTTCACTTCTGACATAGCTTCCATTATACAGTTCTGCATCTTAACCTCTCTTCATTGCATCTTCGTGATGTATTGCCATTTACTAATCAAAGTTGTTTAAACAGGGGTTTAATCACAAGCTCAGCTGAAACTTGAACTCCCAAGATTTTTTTTTCCCAAGCCTTTTTCACTTTCCATATGTTTACCTCATTGTTGAGGAAAATCCTCTGCTCCTCTTCCTCCTCCAAACTATTTTGAATTAATGCTTTTTCCTATCGCTTAGGGATGTTCCATGACTCTTCCAGCTTACCTGCCAGTATCTCTTACTGGGCTGACCCTTTTCCCTGCTGTTGGCCCAAATCCTACTATTTGTTCCTATAATACAGCACTCCCTTTTTCTTGTGATTTGTCTCCCTCCCTAGCTTGTGATAACTGCTTTGAGGAGCAAGATTTACCTTTGTTTTTCTAAGCTGGGGAAGAACAGGCAATGGACCTACCGCAATTTAAACTGTAAATGTCAGCATTTATTTACAGGGGTCTTATTTTTTAATCTATTTTCTCCTGTCTTTGAGAGACTACTTCTATATCACTGCAGTTACGTCAGATAAAGCAAGGAATAGCTGTTTCACAACATGGCTGTTGTGAAAGCACAGTACTCTGAATTGCAGAGAGATTCAAGAAAGTGCCCTGAGCTCTGGAATTTAAACTCTTAAAAATAAGGATTAATTTGGTAAAAGGAAAAGCCTATTTTATTTTATCCTGTGTTGAAAAGATCTTTCAAATTGCATTGGACAACCAGCTGATCAGATAAGGAGCAAGATTGTCACAGCAACACAGCAACGTTAAGTGTTTTAAAAGAGTAAATGAAGAATAATGTATCCAATTGGAACTAGAGAGGGAATGTCATTACCTGGAGCAGAATCTGTCCAGGATATGGGTGAACACTTCTCTCTCAAAAAAAGAGTGACACGTGTTTTAACAATTTCAAAGCTTCAGAAGTTTTACTTCCCTCCTTTTTCAGGAGAACACTTTTAGCAGCACATGATGCACAAAGAAGATTACTACCTTCTGAATCACCAGCTCCTGTGATACCTGGATAGTTCTTCAAAGTCTTCCATGAAAGGACTGGGTACAACAGCAGTTAAGTGATGATGATGACTGATAATATTCACAATTTAGATAACGCAGCAGTATAAAGTTCTAAACTGATGCTTAGTTTCCCCCATTTATAATTCTGCGCTCTTCCTGAGAATGTCCTTCTTCACTCTGTTACCATATACTTTAGAATAATGCATTGAGCAGAATAGAATAGCCTGAGCAAAGATAGTACTGGGACCTTAGTGGTAGTCCCAATCAAGTATATGGGAAGTGCGTACTTTTGACTCTGCTTTACCAGAACGTGAAAGTACAGAATTTTGACTTGGGAAAAGAGTGTTTATAATTATAACTGAATGTCAGTACCAACATTTTAACTATTGTACCTTTCTTTCGTTCTTTGGTTTTTGATTTTGCATTGTTACGTTTTATTAGAATACTCATTTATATCCAGATTCAAACTCTGCTGGAGACAGAGGAAAAGCTACTGTTGATTTTAATAAGCTTTATAGCAGGACTTAAATTCAGCCCTTGAGGAATGTGCAACGTTTAGCAATACTTGCATTTAAAATATATATTCACTTCTGGTTTATGTCAATATTAAGACAGGAGCAAGTATATTTAATGATGGCAGGTCTAAAAATACTCTGTGTTTTTTGTCCTGCTTCCCCCAGCAGCAGAATTATATCCCAATTAACATAGCAATTTACACTGAAATATAGCTATAGGTATGATTTTTTTTGCTTCCTTTCGTTTCTGTCCACTTCAGAATCAAGCCTTAACACAATGGGCCAAAAGCATTCACAGGGAAATCATTAGTTACATTAACAGTTCCTTAGTTTTGGTACTCAGTTTGGTTAGAAGAACAAAATGTACAGCACAGAAAGGAGAATTTATTTCCTAACTTTGTGAGATCGTTTTCTCCTTAGCTTTCTTTGTAGACATGGCCTTGTTCTGCCATATCTTTCCTCTGGCTATGGAAGCTGTTGCTGGAACTACAATCAGGAGAGAGGTCTTAATGAGGACTGTTAAAGTCTACACCAAGGAATACACATGTTCCTTGCCTTTTAAAGCTAGCCAAAAAGCAGGATTTTTTTTTCCTTTTCATTAATCTTTTTTGCAAAACAAATGCATTGTGGGTTTTTAGCTGATAAAAATTTCTTTGTTTTACTTCTTTCTTAATGAGTCAGTAAATGGCAAACCCCTCAAACAACCATTTCATTACAGTGTTTAGCACTAATTCAACTGTATATTTTAGTTGGGAGGCGGTATTTTAGTGAAACTGTATCCCCCAAATAACCAAGGTAAAAAGAGGAAAATGTTGACAATTATGCTGATTTTGGATGAGTGCATGTATTCAAACCATCTCCAAGTAAGTTGCTACATCTGCCACAGGCCATGGCTCACAGTCTGATCTGGAAAAGTTTTGATGCTTTTTCATGTCAGATGGGTGCTATGATCATCGGTGGCATTGGAGCTGTGCAGAGACATGCTGATGTCCCGCTCTCCGTTCTCTCGCTCCCTCTCGCCATACTCTTTGCAGCTTGCTTGCTTCATTTTAGCCTGTTTTTCAGGGTGGTTTATCAGCTAGTAGGCCTACAACATATTTGCCCCTTTCTGCTGTCACTTTCAGAAGGACTCAGGGGTCAAATCCCTTCTTGTTCCTTAACTGGCCTGAGGTTCTGAATAGATTATTTGTGTAATAGATTTATTTTATGAATACTTTCATTTAACTCTATGCAGTTCTGCTGAACTTCAAATTGAAGATTTCATAATATCCTATTCCCATGAGATGTCTGTGTTGTTATATTCATTTTTTATCAATAAAAATACGCATTTGAAATGAAAATGCTGTCCTCTCCAAACCTTTCTTACAAATTCAGAATTGCTTCAAGGTCCCAAGCCTTTTAACTACCTCTGTACTACACGGAATCTTCTATTACAACCTCGAGCAGCAAAAAATTTATTCTAATTTGAGCTATAGACAGTATTTTAACATTCAGAGGAGGCTGAGTGAAGAGGAGCCCTGTGAATCACTACCAAAGATAGGGACGGAATGGAAGCTGTTGCCCTGGTGTTGCGTTTCCTTGTGTGAAGGTGATACTCCTGTTGCCCTGGTGCTGTGTTTCACGTGCTAAGGTGATACTCCACTGGCTATGCCATTTGTGCAGCCTGTTTTGTGTGCCATGTGGCATTTCCAAATTTGGTTCAAGTGAAAGAAAACAGAGGGCCATGATTTTAATTATGTAACATAAAATAAAAATTCTATTTTTTTTAAATTATATTGTCACTTGAGTTCTTAGGTTTGCTCCCTGCTTTTCCTAACTCTTGTTGTTTTCTACATTTTTCCTTTTCCTTCCATTCTTCCTTTTCCTTAAAAAATGAAAAAATTATGGGAGTTTCAGACTCCAGTGAGGACACAATGGTTTGCAGTAATGGATTTCATGCCGTCTTTCTCTAACTCATATAATTTTATCTAAGCTTTATTACATATCATTCCATTATTTTATAAAACAGCAACTTTCCTCCTCCTTCCTTCTTCTAATCTTTATCTTTTCTCTTGTCTCCCTTTTGCTTTAACACAGCAGTTTAAAGATTGCAAGTTAGTTCTGGGGTGGGGTTGTGTGATATAATCAACTTCAAGATAGTCTTTAGATTTCCTTTCTTCCACTACAATACTGAAATCTATGCTCAGAGATCAGCATTTACTCTTACTTTATTTCTTTATGCTCCTTCAATGATATAAAAAGAGAGGACTGCAGCTTTTTTTCCTGAAAACACTCTTAGATTAGCACAATGTTATTTAACAGTTTTGGTATATAACAGTGGATTCAGAGAAAGAGCAGTGCCTTGGAGATAACAGTCATTTTCTAGCCAGTTCTTGCGAATAGCTTTTTATCGTTTAAGTGAGTTTTTTTGTCTGTCTTTGGGCATTCAGTAATGGAGGAAAAGCCCTCAGGAGGGAATCCTTCCTTTTATAGAAGAAGTTCTGAGGCGCTTCAGACTTTCCCAGGTTGGCCCATGTCCTGCTTTCCCTGTATCTGCTCTGTTCCAGGCATAACGTCGTATTTTAGTTCCCAGGAACATTCTGTGCATGGTTTAGGCTGTTTGTGAAGGCAGCATGTGGGGGGATTGCAGTATGCGGGCACATGGACTCCAGAAAGTGAACAGAGCTGCCCACATTATTTAATGTACAGAGAATACCGAGTGTCATCAATTCACTGGGCCAGTAATTCTCAGCATTTTCCATACTCAGGATTTCTGCTCATCTAGCCAGAGTGTGATTAGATGGCTCTGTCAGATTGCAGTGTAGGGAGGACAGTCAGTCATGACTTCTTGCCACGTACATACATTCATGACACCCATGTTGAAAGGCTGTGCATGTACTTGTCCAAGTCACACTCTGGAGATGTATTTTTTAAACGCTCCGTAATAAGCTAGCTATTCACAACAGAGTCATGAACCATTCTGTCATATAGATGCCTGTCAGCTCGTTACAGCTCATTTCAGGTTTGTTAGTATATTTCCAAGGCGGCTTGGCCCATAATTAGAAATCCTAAACACCACTAATAAGTCTCAAGCCCATTTTCTTTCAGAGTATGTCAGTGGCGAAAAGCTTGCCAGATGAACCTATATGGAAACTGTCATTTCCCTGAAGGACAGTTAAAAACGTATCATATACCCAGTGTCCTGTGGTTTGGTACCAGTGCCACATAAAATAGATTCCATGTAGTTACATGGAATTTGTAAGATGGACAGATCAACCTTAATTCTGCCCTCCTATATATGCAATCACATAATATATAAAGAAATTAAAAAATTCATCAAAGAATATTGTTAAATACATGTCCAAAGTGAAATTGAACTAATTGGTTATTTGCTTACCCACACACTTCATAAACATATACATGGACGCAAATAAACAAATACGCAATTTTTGAGACATCAGTTTCCTAATAATTTGTCCACATTTCTAATAGGTTTTGAGTGACAGCAGTAATAATATTTGGGAAAATGCACCGTAGCTATATACATGTAAACATACTGTTAGGATTGCTCTGGGAATCCTATTTTTGGATTTCCACACTTCTTTGCAATGAAATGTTTGACCTTCATGATGTATTAACATACAGATTTTTTTTTTTTTTTAATTTAATATACCGATGAAATTGGGGCAGAGAACACAGATGACTGCCTCTGAGCCCTCAGGCTCCTGATTATCTCAGAATAACTGTGCCTTCCTGGAGTTGCTCAACTGCTGCATTAACAGTCTTTACTGTGAAGAAAGCAGCATTAGATAAACATCATTCAGAAGGCTATCTCTAATTGTTTGAGCCTACAGAAATGATTTGCCCCATGCATCAGCAGTAGATAGGTGTGGTTTTCAGATCATCAAGAAATATCTTTGGTTAGTATCAACTCAGTGCTGTGTCATCCTCTTGTTTGAATTGACACTGAGTGTATCACTTACTCATTCTAACGTACTTGCAAATCTTGATTAAATCACAATAGTTAAATGTCAATATATTCACAGCAGTTTTATAGGCTAGGGGGTTACCTACCTTTTTGTGTGTTTGAATATCTCATGCAGAGACAGTAAAGGACATTTATTTATGCCTGGGTGTTGGCTAGCAGCTGAGGGTGGCACAGAGAAGGTGCAGCACTCAACAGAGCATCCCAGTAGGTATCTTCACTCCCCGATTAAGCAGCTTTTTGAAACAAGCTGCCATCCTCGTGTTTGCAGTCGTGACAGAGAGCAGATCTAGGGAGTGAGGAGCTTCTACAGGGCCACCACATGGATTCAAAACTGGCCAGTAACTCCACTGGAGCAGGAGAGCTTGCGGTTGTCCTCTCTGTGTGTTGCTGACAAGGGGTGTTTTGAAGATGACCCTCTTTGCTTCTCAGCTTCACATCTTCAGAGTGTGTTTGCTCCTTTTTACATGCCCACCATTTTGCCCTCCTGCATATGCCACCCAAATCTTCATATAGATGTCCTGCAGTTTTCCCCCTGCTCAAGTGCGGAGGCTGTGCACCCCATGTCACTCCACCTGGAGTTCATCGCTCCTCTAACGGCCAGCACAGAAAATGGGGATATACCCTACAGGAAGCCTGGCAAAGCAGAAGTGTTGAGATGCTTGGAAACTCCAACTGGAAGCTCTGTCCCACATAAGTGAGGCCACTGTTCCAGTAAATGACATCTATTTCTGCTGCGTAAAACTAGGGAAAGATTGGTTTCCTGGGACCATACCATTCTTCCAGATTAATTGCATCCAAATGAAATAGAAGGTGCTGATGTTATACTGGCATATCAGATGTTCCTCTTTCATTTACTAAAAGACAAGTTCTGTTTTATTTCCCCATGAATAACAAGTGGCCTGGTGGCTGTTCCTGGATGTTAGGATCTATCTGAATACAGTAAAAATCAAAGTCATTCTGTGAGGGAAAGAAAAGAAAATATAGTTTGATTGTTGATTACTTTTTTTTCCTTTTTGGGTAGTTTTATGTTAATCTGTCCTCAAAAATACTTTATCACTAACAGTTTGGATATTGATAGAGTATCTATAGCACTGACTTGCCATCAGAATCTATGTCTAGGCTACGTTTTATACACTGCTTTTGTTTAGATCTTCTCTCTTGTTTTGTCTCCAGGGAATTTAGTTTGAACTAACATAGCTCCTTTTTTTATTTCTCAAATTTTTATTCATATGTGACTCTAAATATCATACCCTGTGTCAAAGTATCCATCACTGCCTTGTGCAGATATGTATCAAAGCACATACATATACACTAATATTTGCCATTTATTTATGCAACACACGTTATTTTAACGACATACTACATATAGGTATGTATATACCTATAACATATTTAATTATTATATAGGGCTATGTAATAATAATTATTACAATTGTGTATGAATGTATATGATGAGAAAGATCATAAGAGGATTGTAACAACATGCTAGCTATTACTGGTGGTACTTATTTGCAGAGAGAAAGTTAACCAAAATAACTGTAGTGGATTACGTATGCCTGAAAAAGTAGCTGTCCTGGAATTGCCATTATAATTAAAATTCATACCTTACTTTAATCTAGAGAAATGTTACGAGGTACAGAAACCCCATTGTTATTACAAATAGATTCCCCACGAGTTGAGAGAAGCATGTTGTGAGCGTTTATCTGTAGGCAGAAGTTACTGTACTTTTTACAAAGACGACGCATTGCCACAGAAAGGCGTTAACACTTCTGCTCTAACAGTGTGGTTTGTGAACATTGACGGCTTCTGAAGCCTCTCCTCTTTCCAGAGCGAACACTCACAAATCTGCTGTGGGAAGAGATAAATAGCTAGACTTCAATCCCAGCCTGCTGCCACTCCTCTGAACGGCTCATTCAGAAGCACTCAGCTTTACAGACATTTTATCCCGAGGCTTTTATCACTGAAAGGAAGCGGGGACATGACTTCCCTGTTCCCACCGCCTGCTCCCCAGGTTGCGCATGGGTCCGCTGCCACAATAGGTTGTGGTCATGTTTCAGCAGCAAAAACGAAACAAGCCATAGCTACAACAAACAGAGAAAGAGGAATAATAATAATAACCTCAGCTGTTCTCAAGCTGAGATAGATCCACGAAGTGCCACTGGTATTTTAGTTGCAAGATGACGATATGTGAACTTGTTTAAATGATACAAAGTAATCCATTATAATTATACTGATTAAAATGGGAAGGATGGCAGAGCAAGCACTTTTGCATCATAGATACTGGCTGTGAGGTTTTAAGGTCTGAAAATCATTTGTTCAGTCTCTAAAAAAATGCTTCTGTCAGTGCAAAGTTTAGCAGTTTAACGATACCTGCATTCTATGCAACACATATTCCTTCATTTAAACAAGTCGAGGGTCTGATCTCATATTTATGACCAAGCTAAAACTTACAGAGCTCTGAGTGCACAAGGAATGCATAATCAGATTTTAAGAGACTCAAATCTTCAGCTCACAGCTGCCTTGAATATCCCTTAACAACATCTATTCCTAAGGCTTCCTCCCAGCTCAGAGGGAGAGGAAAAGATATTAATTAAGGGTGCTACGCCAGTTCATGGCAGCCAGAGATCCAACCTAATAGTTACAGTCCACAATAGAAAGAAGAGTCTTGATGGAGATCTCCAGGATACATATGCTAATTGCCCCAAAGATAATTACTGGGTACAATGGTAGGAGATGATGAGTACTCTTTACTCACACTGGAACCTGTGGGCCAAGTGTAAAATGGTGCCGGCTCCTCTCCTACTGGCTGATGAAGTATTAACATGAGAATCAAAGATACTCAGCAATATTAAGGAAAAGGTCCTATATGAAAACTGCATACATATTAACCAGCAGCTCTTTTGAGCAGAGCAGGAATTTTCAGGTTTATATTGATAGCCAAAAGGGGTGCAAGAAACTGGCTGGTAGATTTCAAGTACTGAAAACTTTATCTCTTTCTCCTGTCCTGTCACAGTAATCTAATATTTCTTCTGGGTTTCTCCATTCCACATGTTCTGTATTGTGTCCACAAGGTTTTCCCTATGATCAGTCTGAGATGTTGATCTGCTGAAAGGATTCCTCTGGACCAGAAGACAACTTGGCAATGTGGCCCGTTGTGGCCATCCTGCAGATCTTTTGCCCATGTGTGACAGAAGCTTTCCCCAATGCCCTCAGTACATTTATAGCATAGGACACTGCAACAGAGAGAGAGTGGGGTTGTGAGCTTAAATTGAAGTTTACTCTGTCATCTAACACAACATTTCTGAACGGATTTAAGAGCACAAGCACATAAGAAATACCCTACAAGATCAGACCAATGTTCTGTCTGGTCCTGTATCCTGCCTTTGGCACAGATGGGACATGTTGTACAGGTAGAAGAGCAAGTGAGCCCTGACGCTCTCTGTACCGCCAGCATCCAGAACTGTTGCATCGGGGGGGTTGGAGGGTACCTGGTGCTTTTGATACTCGTTTATGGACTTGTTCGTGCATGTGTTGGAAGTTGTTCAATTGTTGTTCAGCTGAAACCCGACTAAATGTCTGAAAATACTTGAAAACTCAGAGTAAGGTTTGCCACTAATGCTGTGCACTAAATAGTTGCAGTTTTATCAGCATGAATTCAAGTCACAGGAAAAGACAAAGAAATCAGTTTCTCTCTCTTGCTTCTTGGACTATATCTTTTCCCTTTAAATTGCTTGGTTCCATCTCTTATTTGTAGCGCTTCGTCATATTACTGTTGCTGTTTGAGTCCTGCAAGATTCCCAGTCTACCTCTTTGTACGCATTTCCTTCTTTCCAGTTCCTGAATATTTTTTACATATTAGTTTTTCACTGTTTCTTTTCTGTTCTTTTCTGGTTCTTGTACTCATGTTTCCTTTCGTACCACGCATCCATCTTGAAGGAAACAGCTTAGTGTCATCTACCTTGTTGCATTATACTGCATTTATTTTAGAAAGAGTTTTCAAAGTAGCTTGCAGAAAAAAAATCTGTGACCCTTTGTGTTTAAACTGGATAGCATATGTGGCTTCTCATGTGGGTTTCTCAACCGAAAGGCAGAGGAAAGCATTTGTGAACAAATAGTGGTGACTTCTGATACGTGGGAGAGTTGAGATAGGTGCCTGCGTTTCTGTTACAGTTGTCAGCAGAAACACCATGAAAGATACAGAGTTATGGGGAGGGGCACAGCCAAAATTTGGAGGCAATCTACTGACCCCCATCTGGCACTGTAGTCTCTTTTGGACCTTTAGATGTAAGTCTCAGTGGCCAAGTGAGGAGGCACCAGACCAGGTGCCTGAAGCGGTCCCAGGATTTAGTGCCGCACGTCCATCCCCCACTTGTAGACAAGTTGTGCTTGCTGCGAGGTGAGGCTGGTGAGACCCTCGCCCCCGCTGTCCTGCTAGACATCATCCCCTCTCCAGGGAGGACCAGGGCAACCTGCGGGATGTGCGTCCAGAGACATTGCTGTGAGGGCCACGAAGCCATGGAGGTCCATCTGGTTGCCTTCCTCAGTGCCTGGGAAATTTCCGGGCAAGGCACAGCGGGGAGTTTCCCAGGCTGGGTCCCCAAAGCTGGGCACAAGGGCACGAGCCAGCTGGGGCAGCCCAGCCGGGTCAGAGCCAGCAGCTCCGCGGTGTGCTGTGCAACAGCATTTCCTTCTGCCTGGCCTTATGGTTGTGCTGCTCTGCTGCTGAGATGTAGTCAGCAGTTTTAAAGCTGCTTTAAAGCTGGCAGTTAGTGATCGTGAGGAGTGGGGGACACAGAGATCTGCTAACTTCAGTCCTCGTCAAGTTTGCCAATAAGTAGAGTTGGGCCATATCTACAGGTTAACAGTCCTTGGTAACGAATGTTCATGTAAATCAGAACCTTAATTTATTAACTGAGCTGAAGAAAACACACCTCCTTCTCTACCAAGCACATTTAAAGAGTTCTGCCAATAAATTAAAAATTGCCTCCAAAATACTCTTCATTCCCCATGGATCATACAGCACCTCTAAAGTCTGTCTTACTGTCATTCTCCCAATCTGTTTTGCACTGCTCTTGAACAGAGCTCATACCTAGCAGCAGTTCTTCCAGAGTGCTATGTGTCTATAGGTCCTCCTAGGCCTGGTGCCTGTTCTTCTGTTTGTCTTGAACTTAGTCCTCCAGGGACATAAGCAGACTTGTCATTAAGAAGTAGATGGAGTATAAAGTGTTATCAGTACAACTGCAGGAAATTAAAAAAATAAATACATCTGCATTGTAAGAGAAACGAAGCTCTTAATTATTCAGAATTCATCACCTGCTTGGGACAGTATAGCTTTGTGATTCATTAAAAGCTTCATTTTATTTTGAATTTTTTCCCAACTTTGTATGGTTATATCAACAGTCCCTGTAGGCCTTTCAACCCCACAGTCTGCAAGCAGCTCCACCCTGCAGATGCAGTTTTAAGGAAAGCCACAATCCTTTTATAAGCTAGTTATTATTGAAAGGTAAGGTTACACCTTGGGCACTGATTCTTCCCTAGCTTTGCTACGCAGGGCAAATATGCAGATGGCCTCAACTTTTCATTATCTCCTCCAGTGCAAAGGGAAGTTAGTTTGACCGGAGTCCCCCAGTGAGGGAGCAGACCTGCTGCTTCATGTATCACGGGAAGGTCAGATGAAATCTGGCCCTAGAGCATTTAATCTGACTAATTTTTTTTGTGCAGCTTCTTTCATGTAAACAGTACAGTAAAGCACTTTGCAGAACAAAGGAGTATTTGAGAAGCCTGCTAAAGATGTTGGGTTCATTAGATTCACATAAGGCCAAATTCTGTCCTTCAGGACACACCTTTCATTAGGAGTTAGATCATGCATCTGGGGAATGGAAGTTATCCTTTAATGCAGCCGTATCAAAGAGATTCCACTTGACAGTTTTCTCATTTCTTTCCACAATTAGAAATGCTAGCAAAAGCCCTAGAACAACAGGTAGTTTTTCCTTTGATTTATTCCATGTCTCAGGCTTGTTGCTTAATTTTTTTAGAATTCTGTATGACCATAGGAGAGCCCTGTTTCTGTTGGCAACTTGCAAATAGCTAACCTTCCTCTCCTGCCTTTGCTCTCCCACAGAAACCAGCTCTTCAGTTGCAAACTATTTCTTGGCCTCTGCAGAATGAGAAGGAAGACGTTGTTCCAGGAAGGGACCCACATGTTGGCGTTCATGGCCCAAGGTCTGTCTCTTGGAGTCAGCTGGGCCTTCCCTGCGAAGACGTGGATGGAGAGTAGAAAGGCTTTGTTGTGTTCCACAAGTGATATGGGAGGTTGGGGAGGCAGATGGTATCAGCAAGACAAAAAGAAATGAGGCAAATTTGCAGATAAAAAGTCAGTAAACGTGCTAACAGCACTAGGCAGCAACGTACCATCTAACATCCCTCAAATGGCAATTCTGCTTTTTGGGAGATGGAGAAGAATGGACCACAGAAAGTGTCTAGACTCACATGTTCTCCATGAACAACATCTTCCACTGCCCACAAAGAAGACAGAATACTGGATGAGATGGATCGTTAGTTTGACTTACTGGGACATTTCTGCTGCTCTTAATTAGGACCTGATATTTGAAATTATTATTGTTTTTCAGTGAAATTTTCATAGCACTTTGATTGTAATAGCGATCATGAATCAAATTAAATAAGGAGAAGTCATGTTTGTCCTACTTTTTATTGCTGTAGGGTGCATTTCTATCTTGTAGGTGTTCTTCCTTACTTGCAGCACATCATATAACTATTGATGTCTCAGTCTGTATTTCTGAGGGGGTGCATCTAAAAGCCACTGCCTGAAGGGAGAGAGGAAGGGAGACTGAGACAGCTGGAAACAGATAATGTACCAGATGTGGGCTTGTTCTTCTAAAACCCAAAATTTCTCTTCCAATTTTTAAAAAAATCTAGGTTTTATTCCAGGTAGAAGGGTGATCAAGTCTGACACAGTGAGTTTTTTCAGGCTCATATTCTGTTATCAATCTGATTTACCTCACTTAATCCCTTTGGAAATTGTATCTGACCTAATTTTTTCAGCAGTGACTCTTACGGCAAGAACAAATAATAGGGGTGACCCTGTGCATTCCTGCCATATCTCTTTCTCTGTAATGTAGATTATTCTAGTTTCAGTCCACATTCGTCTGTGAAGAGATAAA
Organism: Haliaeetus albicilla; assembly: GCF_947461875.1. Classification (NCBI taxonomy): domain Eukaryota; kingdom Metazoa; phylum Chordata; class Aves; order Accipitriformes; family Accipitridae; genus Haliaeetus; species Haliaeetus albicilla. The sequence goes on from NC_091510.1 coordinate 15,293,857, forward strand.
GTCAAAGACCAGTTCAAAACAGCCAATACACTCCTGCAAATTCACATTTGGCAGCACTGTAAGTAGGTAAATATTGCCAACGCGTATTGATTGCTTTTTCTGCTTCAGCCAACAGACCCGAAGTTATCTGCCAAATATTAGGTTTTCTGTAAATGACACCTCACATTGCCTGTTGTTGCATGGGCTGTATCAATTCACTGTGAACCTCACCTGCTCTGAGGGTGTTATTGGCTCTATAGGGGATTCTGCTCTTTTCAACAACAGATTTTGTGATTCCCCCTTTAATCCAAATTTAGCAGAGAAACAGCTTGGTAATACTGAGACTTCCAGTTATGGCCATTTGCCACCTTTTAGGGAGCTGTCTATCTGCTCACTTGCTCTGGCACTGCAAGGTGGAAACCTTATAAATTGCTTTTGTCTCTCTTGGGCCGTTACTATTTCTCTGTGTGTGCGTGTGTGTACTTGTGTGTGTTTGTGTAACCTGATAAGATGCCTTATGGTCTACTCTGTTAATACGCCTTCTGTCTCGCTCCTGCTGCAGCCAGCAGCCGAGCTGCCCTCACCACTTGTGGTGGGTGATGGAGAATGCTCAGAATTCAACAAGTGTCTGCTGGCTCAGCTGATTTTTTGTCCCCTACAAAGGCAGGCCTGCAGTGTGGAGGAAAGCGCGCTCTGCTGCGAGCAGCAATATTCTGGGCTGCTGATGGTCTTGAGGGAGATGATGTTTCGGATTCAAAAACAGATTGAAAAAAAAATGTTTCCCCAAAGAAGTTCTTTCCATTTGCCAGAAACAGACCCGTTTTATGAAAGAACTATGGAGCTGGATGCTGTTGCATCATCTCGATATGGAAGCTGAGCAAAGGAAATATTTTATTGAGTTATATTGTTCTTACAAGGATTATAAAATAATTACTCCTTCTACTATGATGAGGTCTAATAGGTCCAATATCAATGTCCTAGGCATTACAGAAACGTGGCAGAGACATATCCTGCTTTAACAAAGATATAGGCTATTTCAAGAAGATGTGGAAATTGGTTATTGCTGCTTTTGACATAACATTGGTGGTTATTGTGAAGACCCGTATGAATAAACAAAATCAATAATGCAAGATGAATGCCTCCCTTTAACAGCAACTGCTGCATGAAGTAGTTCGTTTAAGAAACCTTTGCCGGACTGGAAGGTGTACAGTGACTTATAAATGCTTTCACTACAGGTTCTTTTTCTGCCATGGTCATTAATCAACTCAAACTTTCATTCAGCTTACTGCTGTGAAGAAAATCGTGCTTCTTGTATTGCGTAGCTACAGTGTGATGGGGAAACTTCAGACCTTTCCTCCTCTCACCGAGCTCTTCCTCAGTGCATCTGTGTAGTGGCAGCAAAGGAAATGAGCTTAAGAGCTCCTGGCCTAGCGAGTATTACCCTCGTTAGCTGTTGGTACTGAGAACAGCCCATGTGGGAGAGCAGCTGGAAGAGGCTTGAACGCCATCCCTTCACCTCACCTCACTGGTTTTCTGTTCCCCATTCCCCAAAATGGGCTTGAACTAGGAGTGATTTAATTCCATAATGAGATTCCTATTGATTGGATCAGTCCCTCAAATAGAAGAAATATCATCCTCAGTTTCAAAGTATTTGTGGTGCTAAAAGCCTCTAGTTTTTTTAATCTTTTATTTTTAAATGAAGGGAAACTGAGGCAGAAAGGAACAGTAGCACAAGGGACAGAACTTCAAGCAGAGTGGTCTTCCTCCCTTTTTATGCAGGGGGCTGTGGAGGTCCTCATGTGGGGTCCTTGTGATAGGATGGATGGTGCAAGCTGCTGATTAACTGTTTTGAACAAGCTTACAGCTTTGCAGTTGGAGGGCTAATAGGTAAGGAATTATTACCTGCTCTTGGATCTCAATTATGCAATCTTTGTCTCTGGTCTTCTGTGAAGCAAGGAAATTGAAGCAGAGATGAAATTTATTAGCAGGACAAGCTGCATTATGAATGTGGTAAATGCTGATGTCTTATTGCAAATGAGGTATTTGCTAAATAGAAATGCTTTTAAAACAGTATAATCCTTCACTGTCCCTCCAGGACAAACAACTGGAGAGCAGTGATTGCAAAAATCATTTAGGTCATGCAAATCAAGCTCCAGCAGCAGTGTTTCATGCAGTGAGAAAGGAAGGCTAGACTGTCCTATTAAGAAGCCTTGTAATGATAAAACATGATTAAAATGACTTAGAAGAAATTACCAAGTGGGGGTCAAGAAGGGCTAAGAAGGGCAAGCTGATCATGGAAATGTGTTTTTAAATGGACTAATTCCAAGGGAGTATGTTTATCATAGTCACACATAAATGGCTGAACAATAATCACACCAAAATTATGTGAAAATTATCACCCTTACAGGGTCTGAGGGTAGTTTCGTAGCTTTTTATATACAGAGCTGATTTACATCAAGTGACACGGGGGTCTAAAATTCTCACGTAATGTTTTCACAAAAGGTGACGATCAGCTTTGTTCTGGACTTAAATTTAAATGTCACTTGGACAAATATCAAGTTACCCAATATTGTACAGTGTAAGCAGAATGTAACAAAAGGTGCTGCAGCTAATGCTGCTGCAGTAAGCTTTCTTGTACAGGGGAGCCAGCTCTGTCATTTGCGGATCCTGGAGATGAATTTCCTTTACAGTGGTGCTGGCCTGCCAGTCTGGCTGAACGAAGACAGTGTAATTGCTTTCTTTAATGGAGCTAAACAATCTGGGATATTTTTTATGGCTGGCAATACCTGCAGGAAACGTATCGAATGCACTGTTTGGTTACAACAGGCTGTGCAGAGGCCCTTCGCAACTTGGAGAGCATTGACTCTCCGGTGTTACTGCACAGCAGAGCTGAGAAGTACGTCTTTATAAGCTAATGGTTATAAACCAGACTGAACAGCAAGCTGTCTCTTGGCAAACACCGAGGAGCATGTCTGTTCCTCCTCCCCCCTCCTTCCCAGCCACCCCTTGCTTCAATTCTCAGAATTATTTCTGTTTCCATCTTTCGGAGGTTTTGGTGCTGGTGGCCCAAGGGCGGTTCTGGTGCATGCAACTCCCCAAAGTCAGTGACGCCAGCCCGAAACCACATGCTCACACGACTGCTGAAGATCGGCTTCGGACTTGCTGGCTCCAAATTTGAGGAATGCAGGTTTTTGATTAGCTACCAAAGCAGGAAGACAGCTGGTTCTGGGGCTCCATCAGCTGCTTCCCAGCCTTCCTCACCAACGGCACGTGGGTGGTGAGGGTGAAGAGAGGTTCAGGAGGACAATGGCTAGCACGAAGAGGAAGGGACAACCAAGGCCATCTTTGGCCTGGCCACGGAGTCGTAGCAGGGAAACTGAGAGGCCAATTAGATCTCTACCCAACAGTACGACGAAGAGCACAGGAGCTAATTACGTACGAGGTGTTACTGTGACAACCCACAAGGCAGCGGCTCACTGAAAACAAAGTACGGAAATGTAAAGCTGAAACCAGAGGAGAAAAAAAAAGAGAAGATAAAAAACATGAAAGAAAGGGGAAAAGAGGTACAAGAGAAGCAAGAGCAAATGAAAAGGTCAAGATACAATTTGAAAGGATGGGGAGAAAAAAAGAGTTGGTAGTGAGGGGGCAACGGGAGAGATGCGTGATCAGAAATGAAGCGTTTGATAGCCTGGTTAGCAAACAAGATACCAGGATGTGGTGCTTTCACACTGAAGACCCAGAGATGTTTTGGGTGGGGTTTTTTAATCTGGCTTTAACCATCTCAAAGCTAGGTGTTCAGCCTGAGGAGGTCTCCTAGGCTCTGTCAGGAGTCAGCAGAGAGAGACAAGTACGAGGGGAGGCTCAGGCGTTCTGCAGCCAGTGTGGACGTGGTGGGTCCGCAGATGTTTCCTTTGCTGTCAGCGATGGCTTTAATTAAATTGCAGCTCTCTTCGTCTCCTTGCCTTCTTGCTCCCCTGCACTGTCCTGTGACTGGTGCTGGTGAAGCTGTTGTTGGGGGGGGGTGCAGTGAATTGCCTTGGGAAATCTGGGAGAACTCTCGTGAGCCCACATCGGTCACAGAGCGGCCGCGCAGAGTTTGGCTGACCCCGCCGAGGGAGTCTCGTGGAGGCACAAACGAGCGGTTGAAAGGAATGGTGATCCCTGGTTAAGCCGTCGCTGCCAGCGGAAAGGCTGTCCGCCTGTTTGCTGTGCTGGCGGGTGGTGACTCGTCCATTGGAGATGTCTCAGTAGAAAAAGCTCCGACGGCTGGCCTAACCTGGCAGCCTCACTGCTTCACGGCCTTACCCTTGGCCACTAGCATTCCGTGTCCGCTACTCGCTGCAACCCGTGGTATATCGGGGCTGTAAATGCACAGCCGCAGGCTTGGTTTCGTGACAGAGGGGTCCGGGAGAGCGCGAGGGAGCCCTTCCCGAGGAGTGTTGGGCGGCTGTGGTGGGCGGCGGGGGGGTGATGGCTGCGCGCCTCGGAGGCCTTTCGCCACATCCGATGACATTTCATACGGCAGGAGTTCGGTTCTCTAAGGTCTCCCATATTCTCCCCGCTACAGTCATTTTTCCGCTGGGCTGACCTCTTTGGCAGTGCAAACGGCACCTGTGTCAGCTACCTTTCGTATTTAAAAACTCTTCATATGTATGAATTGGTAATAACTAATTACAGAAAGGAAACTCTGGTGCAGCAGCTGTCAGAGGGCAGTGAAAATTAACAGAAACCAACTCAGTGAAAACAGTCTTCATTTGAAACAGCTAAAATTTAAGTATCTGGACAGCTTGGATTAAGTAATCTATGCTGGGCACAGACCTCCAGCAGTCACTGCACTGCTAATGAGTGAAACAATTCTCTTATTATAAAATCATTATCAGTCAATAAAATGAGCTCAAACCACAAAATAAGAGCAAAGTTCAGGGATCTGAGAATTTATAGTTTAGCCCCATCACTGAAAATGCCAGAAAGTTAAAAGAAGCTCCACACAGTGGAACCCAACGCACAAGAACAATCCCCAAGTGCCATGGCAACACTCATGGGCTCTTCTGAAACAAAATGCTGTTTCTAAGGTGAAAGAATGGGGCCTTAATCTTTGCTCCCAGCTCTCCATGCCCACCTTCATCCCATAAGTATGCTTCACATAGCTGCTAATTATCTAGCAAAATGGAGGCAGGGAAGACAGAGGTGAACACTTGGCTTGAAGAAAAAAGAAGAGCAATACGAAACATATCCAAATTAGACTATGAAGACATGCAATAAGAAAAAACAGTGAGCTACCATCATGCCTACCAGGCACACACAGTTCCCTGTGAAGGGCCCATACTGTTTCTCGACCCGACCTGGGCTTGTGCAGAGCTGTCTTAGGAGTTACCAAGAGCAGAATGGATAATCAGTGATCGCTAATTGACAGCTGACTGTTGCTAAAGTTGGCAGTGAAACTAACCGGTGATTTTTCTCAACAAAGGTTATATCAGAGGAAGAGTTTATTACATTACACCTCTCATTTGGCTAGGCTCTGCTCCTCGGGTCTTGGCTTGGCTGATTTTTGTTCAGCACCTTCTTTCCCTTCCATTTGTTCAAAGGGAAGATGTTGCTTTTAGGCGGCTTCAGCAGCTCCGTGCTGGGACTCGGCTGGTCCCAGCTTCCCAGCTGGTCCTTGGGCTGCCCGGTTCTGCCTCCTGCATGCACGGCTTTCTGCCTGAAGAGCTGCAGATGGGATCTCTAACACCCTGCTTCCTTTTGTGGTGGTTGAAGGAGTGACCGCTTAATCCAATTAATTTGCCTCTAGAGGGTTGAAGAAAGGGCAGATTCACAGCAGTCACGGTAGGGCAGAAAAAGAGGAAACATGTTGGAGAGAAGGGGTTGGAGAAGGTGAAATGTTTTGTGTAAAAAGGCACTGCCTGTTTTTTCTTAGACAAATTTTATACCCTAGCCACAGAATCACAGCGTATGCATGGTCCCCTGGAATATGAACAGGTGGTTTATTGGGCTAAATTCAAACTGTTTGCAGCCTCAGGAAGACATTACTGCACCGGTTGATGATGCCGTCACAGTTTCAAGGTTACCTTTGCGACCATACAGGAGAGGAGCAGATACCATGGCAATTCACGTTCTAGACCAGAGTCCTGAGGAAAGTGAATCCTTGCAAATTCTAGAGCATGACATCAGAAAATATTGAAAATAATTAAAACCCCACAAAAATAAGAGAGCAAATCTATGAATCATAGATTATAGATACATCGATTTAAGATACAGCAGTAGTGTTACTTAGGATAACAGTACTCAGCTCTGTTATACAACTCTTTTATTTGTAGATCTTAAAATTCTTTATAGAAATGAAGGAAATATACCTTTGTTTTGCATATTACAGATATCAAGGATTGAATCACAAAGAAGCCTCATGACTAACCCATGGAGAAACACTGGGTCATTGTCCATCTGGGTCTAGCCTGGACCTTTTTGTATGCCAAAAATCATCTTAATCTGTAGGTTTTGTTGGAAACCGATGCATATCAGAGTCTCCTGTAAGAAACCTTTGGGTCTCTGGTGCATTGCCAAGGCTATAGTTTCAGGCCTAACATATTTAGGATACCTCACAAATGGGCTAACCTTGTAACATGTGCTTGCAAACTCTGTAACTAGGCAACTAAAAAAAGAAATAAACCTCTATGGTGGTTATCAAATTTGTCTTAGGAAACCCTTGTCCTGCTGTGCAACTTAAATCAAGAGATGGTGTTGCAACAGAATTACATTTTCTCTTAAATTATATTGTCTTATAATTCATGCAACTGTATTATCCTAGTTTTACCCTGAACCACTGGTCTGCATTGTATCTTCCACAACAGAGAGGCAAAATGCTAATTTTTATGCGATTTTACCTCGTTATTAAATAATTCTGTTATCTAAATAGTAAAGCATTGTGGTCTAAGTACACACATTTTATTTCACTGCATCTCTATTGTTAATGAATAAAAACTAAAGGAGGAAGCATAGCTCTGGGGTTTTTCTGTTCCTCTTTATCTATTGCAGTTTGTAGATCCCAAGAGCCACTTGGACTTACTGTTTTGAATATCCACGGAAATACACAGATCACTTGTAGTGACCGCAGTGCTTGTCAGCAGGGTTCTGCAGATGAACGTTCACTTGCCCCCACCAGCCAAGCTAACCCCTAGCTGCTACTCGTTATGCTGAGTCCCAGTGAACTTCAAGGAGCTTACATGAAGCAGATGTGGTGATGCAATGCAGTGGATGGGCTTTCGCAGAAGAGTCGAGAAATCCAAAGCCAGATTTCTTACAGATCTTTGTAAACAAGCCACGGCAAGACCCAAAGTAGTAAGGTATCCTACTTAACACTATGTATCTCGATATTAAGAAATAATAACTTATTTGAGGAGGTGGCTGTATGTTGCCGTCAGAACAATGTCTTTGAAGATTGTACAGAAAAGTAAGTTATACCTGAAGTATAATTAAATACTCTGAACTGAGCTGAAGGCGATAAAGGCCAAAAATACCGTGATTATCTGACATAGTAATCAATTTTGATGATACCTATGAAGCTTCTCAAAAAAAAATAAGGTGCCAAATATAGGGCAAAACCACCCTTCCCGCAAGGAAATGCGGCAGCTTTTACATAGACTCATCTGTTTCTGCAGAGGGTTCAAATGCCTCCTCAGGGAACAGCGATTCCTGGGCAGAAATGCCAGTGTGAAACGCTCTGTGTGACTGGAGCCAGGAAGAAAAATCAGGCCTTTCATTCTGGATGTATCTGAAGTCATCTGTGAACAGTTCAGGAATCTATATGTCTTTCCAGAAGGAGATTAATGGTTGCCCGTTTCCCAATCATCTGTTCGTAGCAGCCGGGCTGTGTGGAACCACTCTTGTGCACTGCATCCTGAAAAGTTCGCTATTTGCAAAACATTTTACCATTTTTCCACTTCTGAAGCTTCTAAATTTAGTAATGGTACATAGCTCTGCCTCCCCAGGGCCTCCAGTTCAAAAGTCCAGCTCTGTTTTGAATGTAAGTTTACAGCAAACAGCACAGCATGACATAGTAGTGGCTGAAGAACAACCTACATCTGTTCCTCGGGGCAAAATCTTTATCCTCTTGAACTGAGGGTGCAAGAGCCCAGGTGAGATGCTTGGGGCTGCGGCAGTTGAAAGCGTTTTCTCTCCTGCTTTCAGTGTGGACTTCAACAGGGACGGGGATGTTCTGGTTCTCCCTCTGGACGGTTGTGGTCCTGTGGCTGCTTGCAGCTCCCACCTCGCGTTGCCTTGCTGAGAAGCAGTCAGTCAGCTGAACGGCAGCCCTGTGGTCTAGTTGCCCACTCTTCCTCCGCAAAATCCTGCTTGCTGGACCATAGTAATCTATGGAGCCACTCTGTCCCCTCTCCTGCTTACACCACTGCTGTTCACCATCCCACGGTTTCTGGACCCTTGGTGTCCTCAGAGGGAAGCAGAAAGCAGATGTCACCCCCCCTGAACTCCAAAAGCAGAATTTATTCACCACTCAGCAAAGAACAATACACTGGAAAGACAGACTTTTGTGTAGGGGAAGATACTTGCACATATTAGAGTCAAAAATATGAGTCTTTGACCCTTTCATTTATTATTACATTTCTTGACCCACATCTTCAGAGAAGGCATTTTGGAGTTTATAAATGATTTTGGATTTCTCTCCAACCACTTTCTGTTCCTAGTTAGTCCTGTGCTGGGTCATATCATCCTGAATGTCTCCCATCATACTAATTTCTCTTTCTGCTCCTCCCAGCTCCTCTTCCAGCATTTTTATTGAAGGTCTTCCTTTCCCTCTTCCAGCTTGCTGTGCAGATCCTATGGGCAAATTCTCCCTGGTCTTCCCTTCTCCCTGTCCACCTTCGGTGCAACATAACCTCATCCACCTACACAAAATCAGGTGACGTATCCTTGTGGGTACCTTGGGCTTCCACCTCTCTGCCAGGGCTTTCTCTCCAAATCTCAGCACCTCGCTCTGTGGCAATTCCCAGCTGATGGCAGGTCAAACTGGGCATGCCAGCAGGCTGCAGCGGCTATTGTTGGCCAGGCTGTCCAAAGTCATCTCACTGCTTTAGGGTTTCCCCTCTTTCTGTCTGTATTAATATAATAGAGAATCCTAAATGCTTTGGTAAAACTTTTTTTTTTTTTTGTCTTCTTCTCGGTAGCACTAGTAACAACAATAAAACAATTTCTCTAGGAACAAATTCTTAAGTTATGAACTCTAGGTTTGAACAAGGAGCATTTACATTGTGTGGAAAAGAGAAGGCCTTTGTTTGAACACAACAACCAGGCATGAAGAAACTACAGAAGTACGCTTGGCCAAATTTTTCAGCTTCATTTTCTGTCAATAAGCTAGTGGTAACAGAACAGAATTTTTCTTGCTGAGCTTAATGCTTGTGCTGTATTATTTTAGATATGCTCCATTACCTTAAGGCACAAAGGATCTGTTTTTTCTCAGTATGCAATAGAATTCACGCTTCTGTTGTGAATTCCTTTGACCGTTATGAGGAATTGCACAGGGAACTGTCTTCTTTGGCAAGAAGGAATGGTGGAAAACAGAAGATGCTGCTTATGAAACTCCATGGGAGTGAGTCTGTCTAGCAACACTGCAGCATAAATTCAGTTCAATGCTTATCAAAAAGCAATATATCTGCACAGTCCCACTATGCAGCCAAGTTTAGATTACTTCTTGAGAACTTTTCTGATAGATTCAACTGTGCATGACAAAAGGCTTGCACCTGAAACCAGACTCAAGTACTTTCACCGTGTACAAACATATGCTACCATTGTGCTCAGCTGTGGGTTTTTTGTTTGTTTAAAGGTAGAGATACATTTGTCTGATCTTCTGAAGGAGAATCACATCCTCCATTCATCAACCCTAGTCTGTCAATTCTTGAAATATTTCCTGAAATATCTCCTTCAAATATCAAAACCAAGAACCTTAAGCAACAACAGAATGCTGAAGATGTGACCCCCCTCACCACAAAATGCTGTAGATGAGTAAAATTAGCATGGGTTCCAGAGTGACTAGACAACTTAATGAAAGATGAATCCATTGGGGGCTATTACATGCAAAATCACCATGTCTGGTTCAGGAATCCTCTGAACCACAAATTGCTGTGTGCTCGATAGATATTCTGGGAACAATATCATGCACTTGCTCTGTTGCTAAGTTCTTTTCTAGGCATTTACTGCTGCCCACCGTTAGAGATGGGAGTCTGGGCTGTACTGATGTTCCCTGACTTGGTGCCCCTGTTTCTATGTTTTGAAAGATTTCTGTGGGTTACTTCACATTTCTTAATAGGAAAAGTTGGAGGAAGAGAGGAATCAAATGGTAGCTCATGGAGGAACGTGAATAGAGGTCACCAAGAAGAAAACTGAAAGAGAGGAAAGTTCCAAATATTGTAATTTCTCTGTGTATTTTCTCACTCTCTTTCCGTAGCATATTTATGATATGAGGAGAGGCTAAGCCACTTTCGGATGCATTGTGTGTAATCTGATGAATTTTAGAAGAGTGAAGAGCTTGTTGCAAGTTCTGATCCTCTTCCAGTCCAAACAGTCTGCCTCAGAGTCAAAAGAAAACAATGTGGTCGGTCTCTCTTGCCCTCTTCACATCCCTAGTGCTGCTAAATGGGTAATTTAGAAAGGCACATGTAATTCTAGTCAGTCATGCCTTAGCTAATCCATTTGGGTATAGAGTACCTGTCCCTGGCTTTCCAACTTCCAAAGAGCTTTGTTTTCTTCATCGTTTTTGTGGTATCCCTGTGTGGTCATGAAAGCTGAATATTTCAGTCCCCGTTAACTCAGTCCTGTTATTTCCTCTCTCTGTCTGCTGAACGATCAGTTTTACAGTTTCCATTTGACAAGTTAGGAGTTCCTCACCCTGCCATTCCCTGCAGCAAGGACAGAGACTCCAGCCTTGTTTTCACAGAGTAGCCTGGACGAAGACCTAAAGTTTGGGAAACAGTTGAGATAGTGAGCAGCTGTGGACTTCTTACTGACATGCTACGAGACTTTGAGTAAATCTCTTCTCTCTCGTGTGTCTAGATGCCCTGTCTTAAAGCAGTCCATTCTCAGTGATCTGTAATTTCAGGCTAAATTCTATGATGATTACAGAGGCAGTTTTGATCTGGCCAGACTTGGTAGTTTAGAGAATGTTGCATAGACAGCCATACCATATCTAGAGTAAGTTAGTCTCTGAGAAAGCTCAGCCAGTTTTGTACATTTTGTACGAATTTTGTATGTTTTGTATGCTGAACTATTTAATCCCGCCAGACTGAATCTTGCTCTGCACAGAGGCAACTTGGGTGTCCAAGCACCCAGTGGCTCAAGGTGGCTTTGCACGAAGCCAGCCTCAGTTTAGCAAGTCTGGCACTAAGCTTGAGGTACTAAGTCCAGCTGGACCTGAGCTAACTCCTGCAGAGCCCTGAATACAACTGCGCTGTGCTCCTCAGCCAGCTCTGAGCATCCCTGCAACGTGGAGCGTGGACAAAAGGCCACAACTGTGTGGTTCTGAAAGAATCGGCGTGCTCCGGAAGGGCATATAAGCACTAATGTGGCACCAGCCATCCTGGCTGACTTCACAGCAAACCATTCAAATGCCTTGGCACCAAGTTGCTCAGTGCCATACTGCCTGCAATTTTCCATTAGCTAGGTTATTTCAGGCCTTTATTCCTCTCCTCCTCTCCCATAGCTTTGGATAATGGCAAGTTGGCCACAGCATGAAAGCAACGTTTTTGCCATAACTGTAGGTATTATCAGACCCTGTAACTTTTATGGTTATTTAATGCAGTCTTTCAGTTTTTTCCACCCTTTTTTGGCTAGGCAGCCTGCATTTCAGGATCCTAGCCACGGAGCACAATGAAATTACCGGTTAACTTGTCCCTGTAATAAGCTGCACTTAAGAGTCCTGTCTGTGGGATATGCGGAAGGGATGGGCCAGAGAGCTGGAAATAGGACTTCACTGCATACAAAGAACCACAATAGCAAGTACAATGTCACTGCTTAGACAGTTAAACTCGGTAGCATGCATGCAAAAGAAAAAACAGAAGTCACCAGTCTTGATAAAGCTGGTTCCCACCAAAACATGCAGTGAATTATCTGTGTTTTTTTCCAAAAAGGAATACCAAGGTTAAATATGAAAGATAAGAGATGCAATTGTAAAGTATTACAGTAAAAATAAAATCAGTGAAACGAGTAAAGAGGACTTTGAAAATTTGTCTTCCTTTGTCTACTGTTTGAAAAGTTTCCAGCACTGTGTTCTTCCTTTTAGATGGTGCAGTACCTTGGCAGCATTTCCTGAAGGCTTTTCATGACCTCCTACCGTAATTGCTTTGAAATCTACAGCAATCTCTGTAGAGTCTTAAAAGAATATTACAGAAGTTTGTAATGCAACTATTTTTCCATAGATTTAAAAATGGAAGGATCACATTTTCTGATGGTTTTGAGTGTCAGAGATCTGCTTTTTAGATCTACAATCATTTTCCTCTTCTCTGTTTTTTTTTTCTTTACTTCTTGCTTAAAAACTTCATAGGTGCACCAAATTGCACAACTGTATCAATATTTCAAAAGCTACCAAATCTTGCACATGCAAAAAAGGAAGCTTAACAATCTTTGCTAATCTCTAATGCAAGATGTATCCATTATTTATGAAGGCAGTAGACAAAGGGGAACTGCTCTTGAATGGAATCCTAAATACTACACGAGATAAGCCCTGGGCAGCTGCACAGCACAAGGTTCCTTGTTATTAAAGCTACTGACCAGTCTCTTGGGAGACTGAGTCTGAAAGTTAGTCTCCAGCAAACTTTATACTAATTGAGTGTGAACAGGATTGAGTTTTGTAAGAGAAGGAAAGAATGAAGATATGATCCTGCTATCCAAGCATCATTTTGTACCAATGCTGATTGAGTTACAGTAGGTCAGCACTTTCTCCCTCTCATCTCAGATTTTCTGCATCTCTTTTTTTCGTGTGTGAGGAAGGCAAATGACCTTTAGTAGCAGGACACTGGTAGTGGAGCCCTTGCATGGCAGTTTGGGGAACTCCATGTCTGGATCCAACAGCATCAAGAAGTTTCCTTCCCTCTGGGTGTGTGTTCACCTACCCTAGTGTATGGGGTAGTAGACTTAATGCCTATTAATGCTGGCAAATGACACAATGAGGCCAAATTGCAATTTCCTGAAAGCTGAGCTTAATAGACCCTTAAATACTGTTCGTTTCTACTGTGGCCGATGAAGCCTTTCCATATTGATATTCCATACTGAGTTGGAGAGGCAGGGTCTGACAAGGGTGAGATCTTTTTCTCATCCGTACAGAACCCATTTTTGGATATCCCACTTCAGGAGGGGGGTGTGTGTGGAAACTAATGGCAGAGTTTCATGAGAAAAGCAACAAGAATGATCAGAGCTCAAGAAATAATCATGAGGGCACAGACTCTGAGGAAGGGCAGGAGGAACTGAAGTTATTTTCTGCAGAGAAATGAAGAGAGAGGAGTGACATGATGTCAGCCTTCAAACGTGTTTTTTCAGACACATCAAGGCCTGCCAGGCAGAGGACAGGAAATTGTCTGACCTCTGTGTTCACGTGGGTTAAGACCAGAAAAAATGCGCTAAGGGGGGATAATGCAAATGCAACATGCAGTTTGGGTATTAGTGAAGATTTTTAATGGTAAAATGGTGAAAAACTAGAGTATCTGTCCTAGGAAGCAGATCTCTAAGTTCTAGAGATCTTTAAGAGGAAGCTGGAAAAGCATCTGTGAGAAGTGGCATAGGTATGGTCCATCCTACCACGGGTAACGCGATGGACTAGAGGGCTTCCTGAGGTGCCTTCCTGCCTCCTATTTGTGAGTCTATTGCTATGTATAAAGATTGCTAGGGTATTTCAGATGGAAATATATTAAAAAAAAATCTGAGACATAACTGAAACTATTCATTAGCTCTTTTTTGTGCTGAATTTTCTTCTGTAATCAACACACCAGGCACAAAACACCTACAAAGCCCTGAAAGAGCTGAATGAGGGCCCGATGTGAAGACAGCCACATCACTGAAAATAGTGGGAAGCTTTTCTCCTTGTGAGAAGGAAGAGATTGGTATCAGCCAAAGCAAGAGCTCATTTATGGATCTGAATGATCTGTTCCTTTCTTTCTCGCCATTCTGTAAAAATAATTAAAAAAAAAAAACAAGAAGAAAAGCACAAATGTAATGGAAAATGCTTTCATCTCCCTAAGGTTTCGATATGTTCAAACTTTTTAAGAGCTGGGGAATAGTTTTCCTCAGGGAAAGTGTTTTCACCATTTCCCTCTTGTCTCATTTACTAAAAACCCCAGTGCTTTGAACTTAAAAGGAATCACACAGAAATGATGGGTTTATGAACATGACAAGGAGAATGGTGTCCGACATTTTTTTCCTTTAGAAGTATGTTCAGGTTTTCTCGTTGTGAATTTAGGCATGCTAAATTCTCCATTCTTTGTTTTAACCATATATAGAAAAACGCTGCCTTTATAGTTTACATCAACATAAAATATAAGCCTGTTCCTTGTGATCCGAGCAGAATGATTCTGTATGATGTCAGAGCTTAACAAGGAGTTTAACTTAAGGTCTTAAAGGTGAACTACAAAGCACAGAGAAATAATGCTTTTGTGCCCTGTGGTTAACTAAAGGGGGAACGGTGGGATGTAGAGTATATTCTGGGGGGCATCTAAGAAGCCACAAGATAATTCTGCAAGCCTTCTTCCTTCCTCATCCTCTTTTCTCTTGCTTCTCCCCTATGCTTTCTCCCCATTCTATAACCCCCATGCAGGGTGCAACACTGGCTCTGTGCAAGCACTCCATGGTTGGGCTGGGGTTTTTACCCCGACAGAGCAGTTCACCTTCAAACAATTCTTGAAAGCGAGCTTCAAATGGCCTTGGGCATTTTGGCTTGAAATTTAGAACACCTTTTGAAAAAAAGTGAGTATATTAGCTTTATTGCTAAAGTCAATTATGTTTTCACATACACTGGACTTTCCTTCAGGGTTATTTTTAATACGGTTTGTAATTTGCCTATCTTTGTCCTTACCTTTAGATTAGAAGACCAAAAAGGCCATGAAGGCTTAGAATCATAAAGCAACTGAAGGTGTTGTTTGGTACTGTCCCTTTTTTTCCACCTTGGGTTGATAGCACTACATTGACTTCATGTCTTACTTATTGTTGCATGAAAAATTCAAACTAAAGAAATCAGACAGTTGTAAATTGCTGGCATATTTAGTAGTAAATTAAAGAGCAGGCATCAACAGAAATAAAAGCCTAAAATGAATTGGAGTTCTGAGGATGCACGGGGAAACTGAAGAAAGACATCAAAGCCAGCAGAAAAAAAATTAACAACTTAGCAAGGAAAACTGACTTTTAAGAAAAGACATTGGATTCAGCAAAGTGGTGCATGGCCCATAGAGGATAAAAATAATGAAGAAGAACAGCAGGGACCGCAATAAAAATGGTTGGAAATGAATACACCCTGGAAAGTAGTTGGTACAGTCTTCGCCAACAAAACTGATAGCAATTAAGCAACAATAAATGCTCAGGAGTTGTCTGAAGATGAGATGATTTGCTGTTTAATGTTGTTATAATGTTGCTTACATGTCAGGGAACAACTGGCCTTTTAAGCTAGTCAGATCACAAGATTCATGAACCAGCTTTTAGAGCTAAATGGCAAGGAATCCCCTGGTAGTTTTTAATACTTAGTTATAGGACAGCCTGGAGGGTTGGAAAAAAATGAGTGTAAGGCATGAGTAAAATTACGTCAGGGATTATCTTGTAACACTTACTTATGCATTTAGTCCCGTTACCATTATGAGATGCAAGTATCAAGTGTGTGTTTGAGAGACTCTCATACATCATATGCTAAAGCAAAACCTGTTTCTCAGGCTGTGGATCATTTTGCCGTATTCTCTTCCGTGTGGATTTGGACTCCTGTTCAATTCCGAGAACTGTTGTTGTCACCATGATGGTGATGAGTTAGGTGAGGGTTAACTCCAAAATACATGTATCACCAGCAGCACCTATAACACCCTTGCACAAGTTTGTGAGCCCGATTCTGATCCCACTTAGCCTAGTTGTATTCCAGTGAACTTCAGCGGAGTGACTCCTGGTTTGCTGCCATATAAGGGAGATCAAACCCAATATGACTCAGCCCGTCACTTGCCAGTCTATTCTAAGTAAGACTATAATAAGAACTTCCACAAAGGAAGCTTATTTTGCTAATATGCAAAAAAGAAAAAAGAGTAGGAAAAGCGCATCTTTATAGACATTTGTTCCACTTTTTTGGCTTTTGAACTGGATATGTCTACACAGACTATAAATATTTACTCAAGGCAGATTTGGCATACCTATGAGCTACCTGTGTTAATTTTAATATACTTCATGCTGGTAACAGCAGCAGTAAAGCTGTGACAGCACAGGCTAGAAACTGGAGTACAAGCAGCCTGGGCACACCTAGTAGCCACTTGCCCATGCCACCACCTTTTCTTATGCTTTCTAACTAGATTAGCACTGGCCTGGATGTGCTTACCCATCGTAAAATCATTTTGCCTGAAGAGGAATGTGGCACATGATAGAAACACGCCTGAGGAGTATGTTCTGGTATGAGGGATGCAACTGTCTGGTTCTTGGAGTCACTGAAAACCAGGCGTTTCTGAACAGGCCCCTAATCAGGAGAAAGAATGACTTTGTGCTTGAGGAAAGCACTCCCAGCGCATGGTTATCCTCACATCATGCCTCAGAGAAGCATTATTTTGTTACCCCAAATTTGATAGCAAAGACACAGTATTTGTAGTATTTTATTCCTGGAAAAGCTTATTAATTCTGTTGGAAAGACAGGCTATGAAACAACTTCCACAGCGGCTGCAGCTATGGGGCTAAACCCAGCAAATGCCTTAGGCGTACAACTTTACGCATACGGGACAGGTTTGCTCCTGTGGCTGTTGATACTGCATGTATTTCACAGCAGTACGCCCCGTAACTGGCGTGTGCTCTGCGAGGTCGTGCTATTTGCCTTGCACGCTGCTTTTAACACAAAACCACTTTGAATGTTAGAGGATGCTCAGCTATTCATGTAAGAAGTCATTCTGAAAGTAATACATTATCCTGTAGAATATTAATCAAGTTATATGTATGTATATTTTCCTCATCTGAGAAGATTATTGCAGCTATTGCCTTAAGGAGTCACTAAGGCCACTGTTCCCTTTGCTCAAATTCCTCAGTGAAACGTATGTCTTTCAGGAGGCCAGTAAGAAGCCAGTCTATGCATAATAGGCAAGTAAAAGAGATTTGGGGAATACATAGAGGACCAGCCATCTACATAAATCAAAAGCTTATACTTCTTCGCTCTTCCTCTATTGCTTCCCTTTTTTGAGCTAAGGGACTATGAGTAAAACCTTGGCTTCACTGAATAAGGAATTTAAAACAATTTAAAAAAGATGTGGGCAGTTTTAACTGGATCTTTTTGGTCAGCCATAGGAAAAATGGCAAATGCACCATGATGATTAGTTAAAACTTGGACAAGAACGCCATGCACTTCTAGCCCCAGGCTGCCTAAACTCTGAGCCATGGGTCAGACAAAGGGTACGGTTTTATACTGTTGCCTTTAGAGGCCTTATTTCTGCTGTGCTTCTGTGGCTTTTTAATATGCTTTGTGGACAAGCAAAAATTTCAGAATTATTTCCTCCTCATTCAGCACTTGCAGTCTTTGGTCTGGTTTTGCTGAAGTTCTTCTTTTGGGCGTTTCACCATAGGGACCCAGAGTCAGATTCCTGGGGTGAAAGTGTAAAAGCTTACTCCATTCTTCATCTCTCCTCCAGGACTTCCAGGTTCGTTCCTAGACAAAACGTAGGACTGAGAACTTGCCTGAGTTCCCCCGCCCGGTGCTGCAGGGTCTTCCGTGTGTGGCTTCACCATCTGGTAGCTGCTCCTTGGAGTGACACTGGGGATAACTACCCTCATGTTGTCGTGATGACTCTGGCAGGGATGTGATGGATGGGAGGAAATGTGGAAAGCCCCAAAAGTGTGAGGAGTTTGTGAGGAAAGGGGGGGTGACCGTGAAGGTTGGCAATGAGTCTTTACTTGAGTCACCTCCCTGGACTGACGGTGAAGTTACTGGGGACCCTGAATGTGATACAAGGCATGATTAGCCAAGTTTATTGTCTAACCATGTCTAGAAAGTGGTAATCGATAGTTCACCAACAGCCCGTACAGAGGCATGCAGTAGGGCTGGACAGGGACCTCTCTGGGTCTGGTACTATTCAATGTGTTCGTTAGCAACTCAGATGATGAAACAGCTTAGTAAATTTGAAGACAACATCATCTGAGGATGGACTGTTAGTACATTGGAGGAGAGGATGAAAATTTAAAAATAATTTTGAGATATTGGAGATACAGGAGAAAAAATAAATCCTTTTAAGAATGTAAGTGTAAAGTATGCCCGTTAAACAAGAAGAAATGGGCTTTGATCACAGCAAGAAGGATTTTTTTCTCGGACAGATATTTGAAAACACGCCTAATGGTGACACCCCGTCGCATGTGGCATGAAGGGGTTCTGCTGGCCAAGGGCCTAAAGAAACAGAGAAGAAGACTCGAGGAGCAGCATTCGAGTAGCTGGCTGAGCCCTTTCATTTCCCAGGCTTTTCCTCTTCTCCCCGTCGTCCCTTCGAGGATGCAGCCAGGCAGTGTCACAGCCGGCATTAGAGAGCCCTCCCCGAGCCACCTCAGCTTTGCTACATCCTAGAGAAAGGCTCAGAGAAGGAGAGAAACTCTGGAATTCCTGGTGGGAATCTGCCAAACACAGAGGTTTTGACATTTAAGAAAAATTTAGGAACTGCGCGTTAGGATTTTGTCCCTTCTTCTTCCCGTCCTTGAGTTTAGCGGGTCTGGGAGTGACTGAGCTGCAGCTGACCGTGCTCAGCACAAGCGTTCCTGTAAGGAAGGTCTCTGCAGACCTTGGGCTGTCTCCAAGGCCAGCTACCCAATAGACCCAGTCCTGCGATGGCCGTGGGACTGGTGGAGGCTGAGGACAGACTTACAGCCCATGGGAAGTGGTTCAAATGATAGTTTCTTCTCCCCCGAGCTTTCCCATTAAAAGGTGGATTGCCGTGTTTTATATTAACCAAGTGTGCTGTCTGAGCAGCCTAAGCAAGTGGCCCTACATCTTGATTTGGGGGCTTACCTGAAAAGAGGGAGTGGGAATTATATCTTCCATGATGAGTCTCAATAGTTTTAGGGTCTGATGCTCTTGGCACAGTGGCTAAAAAATAAATAAATAATTATTTAGAGGTCCAGGCCTGAGTGAAGAGAGAAAAATAGGAACAATAATGTTTTTGGACTCTTCATGGCTATAACATGAGTTTTTTGATGACATAGCCCCCTGGTAAAAGTCTTGCTCCCGCATTCCTCCTCCTGGACGTTACCACACACGTATACACACACACACACGCATGCACAGTGCAGGAAAGGTCTCTCTCATCCCCTCTGGCTTTTGCCATGTCCTTGGGTGCCCTGACCCTGTTGTTCCAGGTTTAGCCCTGAGCACAGACAAGATGGGAAGGTGCCCTGGCCCCTGGCAGACCCTGGGGAGGAGAGGCATCGTATTTGTCTCCAGCTGTTCCTGAGCTAAATAAAAACAGCATTTTTCTCATCTAACATCCTGATATTTATATTTCAGGAGGCAGAGCTTAATTTCTTCATTAACCCAAGTAAATAATTAAAATTGTCCCCAACACTTCAAGGGAAAAAGCATTAAAATATTAACTTAGTATATGGGAAGAAGATTAAGTTAAAAAATATGAAACGACTTCTGTGCATCACCATTTGTTGCTGCTGCTGTCTTGTCTGTCCCTTGCTAACTGAAAGGAACATTTTCCCTTCTTCTAAGTCTATATTGTTTTATGTTTATTACATCTTGTCACCTTGTGGCACACCCAGCTACATTTGCTAGAATTGGAGGTTGATATTAATAATTACTTGTCTGAGCTAAATGAAAGTGCTAATGAAGTCAAGGCCCCTCTGGGGATAGGGTCTGGGCTTCCATTCCTATGCAGGCATAGCTGAATTTTTGGGAAGAAAGCTAACACTATCTCCACAAAAACACTTCTCTTGAGTGATAATACACCATGTCGTCTCCCTTAGCAAATAGTAACAAGTGCTACAGAGCGGCAAGCAATTTGTGAAACGTTGAGGAAGAAAAATAAAATTGCTGCAAACTACCCAAAGGCTATGGAGCTTAACTCAGCATGTGGTTGAACTGAAGGCAGAGCTATTTTAAATAATTGATAGTGCTGTAAATGTACATCATGCGGTACAGGAAGAGGTCAGCGCCTAACACGTAATAAGCCCTTGCCCTGAAGGGTTTATGGTCTGATAGTGGAAATGGAGGAAAGCCCTGGTACCTCATCGGAGGAAGGGGCCGCAGATGGTCGCATGGACTTTGGAGCATAGGTGTCTCGAGGAGCAGGGGGTTGCAAATTCAGAGATGAGGCCAGTAGCTAGAAACGCACGAGCAGGATTGGCAGAAGGTCAGATGCAGTTTGGAGGAGGCGACCAGACAATTCAGAGCTGTGCCATTTTAAGCAGGCTGACTAAGGCGCGTCGGTGATTCAGCGGCGATGCTGGCGTGCCAGCAGAGCTCTGGGAGCGCCTGCGAAACAAGACCGGGCGCTGTGAACCCAAGGTCTGGCGTGGTCGGTGCGGACGGGGAATCCTGCGGCTGAGACTTCCTCAGCTCAGATGTAGGGAGGTTAAGGCAGTGGGTGGAGGGCTCTGAAGGTGACACTAGTTATCTCAAGCATTAGGATGTAGGGAGTATTATGCCACGGGAGTAAGCAGCTTTGTTGATATTTCCTACCACATTCCCCCTGGATGTGGTTCAGTGCGACCTGTGCGACCTAGTCCAGTGGGAAATGGCAACACGCAGAAAACTTCTGTAAAATAGCTTCATCCTTCTGGAGCTGCGTAGATGCAGACCCCGATATTGCCGTTGCCTTACCCATGGATCGCCCTTGGGAAGCATCACGGGTCTGGAGAGCCGCCTTCCGTACCCTGAGGGCGAGCGTTTGGCCCAAAGTGTGCTGAATCTGAACCAGAGAGACTTTTTTTTTTCCTCCTGATTCTCTCTCCTGCCTATGATCTCTCTTCTGCTGGCTCTCACAGCATGGATCACCTACTGACTGTACCGAAGCCTCAGGGGGCAGGGAGATTGGTGCCAGTGAGACAGCTGGTTGCCGTTACATTATTTACTCCTTGCCCTGGAACATAAAAATAATAATGAAATGAATGTTACTTGAAAGATGGAGAAAGCAGCAAGCAAAGAAGATTTTTTTTTTTTAGACCTGACAGGTTCATCTCTAACGTATTTGCATCTTGAACATCTGTCTATGTGTAAAGAAATTTCATGCATTTGGATGCACAGAATCAAATCCTCGGTGCAATACTCAACAACTGCCATAAGCATTTTCTGATACAACTAACTCATAGTATGTTAAGTAATTTATCAATATTTTAAGAAGAGGTACTTTTGGTAAAAAAACCCTTCTCCTTTTCCCCATTTAGCAGAGATTTTTTGAGGATAGCTCTTAACACCAATTTTTAAACAGAATTCCCCATTACTCTCCATAGCATCCCAGTTCTGAAAAGTGGCGTGGTACTGCCATATGTTAGCTTCTTAAAAATGTTGTATTTAACCAAGCAACAAGAAGTCAATTTTGTGATACAGAACAAATGTAAAGACATATGGTGAGTAGACCTGCCTGGGGAACACCAAACTTTCTGGTTTACAGAACAAAAATGTCTCAGTATTTTCACTGCCTACTCCAGAGTCTGCTTCCAAGAGAGCCTGTAAAATCGAGAAGACATATGGGGCAGAATTAATCTCACCTAACTTGAGTCATCTACAATTCAAACATCTACATCTGAGCTAGGCACCTTGGGCTATCTTTACCATCAACAGATAGAAAGGCACTTTAAAAGGGCTTGATATATTAGCTCTGTTTTAGATGTCTCTTTTGGGATAAGATTAATTGCTTTTTTTTAGAAGGGTCTGTTTCTCCCATTGGGATTGGCTATACAGAAAGCTTAGATGACTAATCCAGATGAAAACATCCCCAATGTAGACATGAATGTTCAGATGAACCCCACCTATGGGTAAGATTTCTGGACCTAGAGGATGTTGAGAATGTCCAAAAGTGCAGATGCATGATATGAATTCCACAGAGAGTTTGGAGGTTTCACTCTTGTGGAAAAAAAGATGCCCTGATCGTCCAAAATATTTTCTGAAAACCTAACTGTGATTGAAATATTTCATCGAATAATTGTTTTACTAGTTTTCTCTCTCTTTTTAAAAAACAAACAAGAAATAGGCGAATTGATGCAGTTTTGCAGTGTTTGGTAGAATGTGGTCCTCTGATGGAATATAGTCCCCTGCAGGTTTCTCTAACACTATGTACTTTGCAATGTCAGGCCTTACTGTTTCAGAAACATTCGTACTACTTCTTGAACTTTGCAAGATGCCCTAATGACAAGACGACATATGTGTAGCACGAGCTGACTTTGGGAAAGCTTGGAAAATGTATTTACAAAGTATGTTACATCTTTGCCAGCATAGCATTTTATGACATAAACTCTGTTGCTAAATTAGGAACCCTCTTTATTCTGTTAAAATGTCACAACAATTTCTATCCTTGAGCTTCAATCTTTGGAGCACACCCAGACATGCACATTGTTTTGCCGCTGTTGTTCTTGTTATGGTGGTGATGGAAGTCTAGCATTCTTGGTAAAGAGGAATGAAGGACTCATCTGGAGCCAAAAATAACTAATGAGGAAGCAAGGAGGAGGCTGGTGATACCTTCCCCCCGCAGGGAACCAGCACAGGCACAACAGTGGCTTACGCTGATGTCCTTTGCTTTACAAAGCTGCGTAGCTCTACTAGCTCCCCTTGGCCTCTCTTCTTTAAGGTTCAGCAACTTAGATTTTACTTTTTCAGGCAGTGAGGGAACGTTAGGTACTCTGCGCCTTCCTCCCCCCTGAGCAGCAATGTGGTCTGCGTTTCTGAAATTGTATTTCAGCGGATCAGGGAGGAAGAGGCCACAATATTGATTTGGAAAACTGCATTACATTAATGGCAGCTCCTCTCTTTTTGGTTTAATTATAAAAAGCAGTCATGAATGCAGATCTGTTCTTGTGTCTGTTGAAAACCGAAACTTCACTGAAAGCAAATTAAAGTCCTGATTGCTTAGGTGGTCAATGGAATATCCATTTAAAACTTTATTTCTCATACCAAGACTAAGGAATTTTATAAAATAAATGCAAATACAAAATGTTATGCTTTCAAATAGGATATGTATCAACAAATATTAATAGTTCAGTAAAAAAATTTCAGGGAGCCAAAAGCATCTGCAACTGGGAAAAACAGGTAATGTGCTGAAGGCACAAAGATAAGGCCCACAGCTGCTGGATTTCTTTGCACAGGAGTTTCCCACCGCCTCAGCGGGATTTTGGCACGAGGACTGTGGGTGAGGTGTCTAGACTGTGTGTGTTCCCCGAACGGCACTTTGTTGTAGATAACTTTAAATAATTGGATTATGCAGTTTACTTTTCTGCTTTCAGGGGATCCCTGTGAGCATCAGAAACTCACAACATTAAGGTTGGCTTGTCTAATGATTTTTTGCATTCACTTGGAGTCAGAAGCATGAAGGCCCATACTGTTCAATATCAGCAGAATCTCTTTCCCATTTAAAGTAACTTTAATATTCCCTTTTAAATTCTAGGTGAAACTTCAGAGTTTTGAAGTCAGGAAAACAGTCCACAATCTATCTACACACTGCATATACTAACATATAAACTAAACAAACATAAGGAAATGACAAAGCAGCAGCCCTTCAACATATGGGCAGAACGATTATCTAGGAGGTTATTTTTAAGTACAAAAAACCTTTATCCGTCCTTAAAGTTCCCAGTTGTTTAGAGGAACGTTTTCTGATGCTGCTGGCTTTCTTCTGATGCTGTCTGTGCTCTCTTCCGGGAGATCCATGTGACATTCAGAAATGTAAACTCATGACTAATTAAGTTGCCTGCTGACTATTTCTGACACACATGATTCTTCAACATAACAAATTCTGCAATAAAAATATAGCAAAGCAAGTAAAAATCGCACAATGAACTTTTTAGCCCTAAATATGAATCATTCAGATTTAGTTGGGAAAAGAACCCATTTAATTGTTTCCCATAGAATCAACCACAAATAAAACACAAATGTAAATATTTATTTGAAAAACGGTGGCTCTACTAGCAGCTAAGACAAGGCACTCCCAAATGCAGGGCAAATTTTGATCTCAGTTGGCAGCGAGATTATTGCTGAAGTCAGTGGGAATATTGCGGGGGGGAAAAAGGGCCTTTCACTCTGTTAAACAAATGTTGTGTGTAAGGCTGCACCCCACTGAAGCTGGAAGGTGTAACAGAGAACTTAAAAGCTAGGAGCTTCTACAAATGAAAAAAAAGTCAGGAGATCATCACCTACAAGAAAGGCCCATATAAAGCTGGTGTGAGCCTACTGGATTACACTTTTGGAAGTGAAATATGTTTGACAGATGGAAGTAATGATAACCTTCTCCAAGCCTGGCAACAAAGGGACAAAGATGGGGAGAAAAAACCCCAAAGGGCAAGGCTTGAACAAGCCCTGAGAAGAGCCTAGCACAAAGAGCTGTTCTTTGACCCATGGGCAGCAAAGGGGTGACTTGTTTGGTCAATCTCTAGGCATGAAAATGTGTCTTTTTACGGTGTTTGGAAGTAAAGAGGCCCTCTCCAAGGCTTCTTGTCAAATCAGCAGAGAAGACATCTAACTCTGCGTAATGGCTCAGTTCAAGAAGTTGTAAGGAGAATCAATCAGATCATTGCTTAATATTTCAGTGAAGATAGCCTCAGACCACATGGGCCAGTAATAATGCAATGCATGCTCAGAGCTCCTGTCATCCAAGTATCTAAATGACTTTCTTGGAAATGATATAAGCTTCTCAGCAGACGAGTATTATTATTTAAAAGATGGACATGACAATGTGCATGTATGTTAAGATAATTATGCAATTAAACAGCCCTTTTAAAGACAGAGCCAGGTCATAACCCAGCCTTCCTGACTCCCAGTCCCCTGTTGATACCTGCTGAACCATTTTCCTTCTCATCCTTCGTAACAAATAATTTAGCTGTTTGTCAATATTGCACAGCAGCGTTTTCCAAAATTTGCAGGTAAAATTCTGTGCTGCATCTCTGGGAGATGCGATATAAATGTCGTAGGCCTGGGGGCACTCTCCTTCTTGTACACATCAGTGGCATGTACTGGACTTTTCAAAGGTATTGCAGCTTAAACCCAACGACCACAACACAACCAAGAGCCACCCCTGCTCCTGGTGTTTTTCATGTCCTCGCCGGTCCCCTTCCTAGCGTTCCCCTACGGCAGTATTGGCACAAGTGTCCAGGTTTCGCTATGGTCTTCAGCAGTGCTTTAATCAAAGGACTACTTGCTGCTGCCAATTTTGTGAATCTCTTTTGTTGTGCTGTCAAGACTGTATTTGGCATAAAGGGACTGAAACAAGGTGAAGGATCTTGCCATCACCTACTTTTGAATGCTGAGTTTTCTCCTTTTGCATATTTGTAGGTCATACATAAAGTATAATCAATAGGTCAAAAAAACATGAAGTGAGTAAGCCATTTTTAAATATTACCCTTTGAAATGTTCTCTCTCCTGTAGTTAAAGCAATGTTAGCTAAACATAAGTACCTAGACACAGAACGGTGAGAGTGGGGTCCTTTTTGAGCCTTTGGATGTATCCTTCCCAGTGAGTTCATACAACCCACTTATGGTGAACTAATGGGATAGAGCTTGTCGTGGCCAACCTCCTGACCTACCACACTGCCCCTGCCTTCTGATGGTCACGCCACCATAATTATAGAACAGGAAATTAAAAAAAAGGGAACTGTGGTACTTTAATCAGCATAATATGATTTTAGTAGGGGACAAATACACTGTTGATGTAGGTGACTTATTACAAATACTCACATTGCATATTCTTGACCCAAATGGCACAATTGCAGATTCTGACTGAAATGTACTAAGCTGCATGTTTCTGGCCTATCACTGCAGTTTACAATTGCTAAAAACATCCATGCACTGCACAGATGGTAGAGATCAGTTAGTCCAAAAGAGTCACAAAGGAACAAGTTTTAATAATAATTTGGGGTTTTTTTGCTTGCATGTTCCAATAGTCTTTTAAGGTGACTATGGCAAACAGAAATTAAGAGGGCCGTCAATCTTTGTGCGGAAGGTAACAGTGCTGTAGTCAGGACAGCTGTCAATTTTTTTTAGATCCGGCTGTGCCCGAACTTCAATACAACTTTTTTCAGGATAACATCCTGCCTGGGTCTCACCCCTGCACAGCACCTCCTCAGAGCCAGCACAGACCTGGGCAAAGTCAGGTAGGAGATTACTTCTGTTTCTGTGAGAGGGGTGGAAATATGTACTGAACGTGGTGTGCCTTGTTGTAACAAGGTAAGGTTGTCTTTTCCTTGGAACTCTAGTTCCCTTCTACTTGCACTTCTAATGGTCTGGGCTATGCTTTGACCTGGACATCTGGCAAAGATGCCAATACTCAGGCTAGAAGGGTCAAATCCAGGCATCTGTTGGGTCTGACTTTAGGGTTGTTTCTGGAGCTGGAAGAATGTAGAATAGTGATGACTCTGGCACAAATTTTCCTTTATAAAGGACAATAGAGGTAATAATCAGAACAATAATGCAAAACTCACTAAAACTTTCAGGAATTTACAAGTAGGTACTGGTAAATACTCAAGTACCAGTTGGTGGGATTGCAAGTGCAAGCCCTTTTTTAATCCAAACAAAGCAAAGAACAAACACCAAGAGGCCATGAGAAAAGTGGTTACACTGGTATAAAAAAGTGCAGCTGAAGGAAGAAGTGGTTGCTGAATGTTAGCAAATACAAACAGTGCGGTAAGGAAGATCTATAAAAGTAAGTACAAACAAGCCAAAGGATAAGTGGGGGAATAAGACTTTACTCTCAAATTGTAGATTACTCCTTACTAACATTAGGAGGTACTTCCAGTGTCTTCTTATTGAATTGTAACCAGAGGAAAGGCTGTTTGAAAAACACTGAAAAACACTGCGTGCGTGTTTATACTGCTTTTACGAAGTCCTTTTCCTCAGCAGTTATCTCTCCATCTGTTTCCACTTCAGCTTTATAGTTATATTTGACTCACGGCAGGTCAAAAAGAAGGGGGGCTTTCTGGCTGTTGACAGGCAGTGTCTGTAATGCTCTAAGGGGTCGCCTCTGCGGGTACCTTCCCTCCGTGCCTGACGGGGATGGGGCAGAAGCATGGCTTATCCTCATGCTACCTACCATCTCCTTCGGGGCCAAGAAGCCAACTCCTGCCTTTGACCAGCCCACTCTATCAACGCCCATTGCCTCCTGCCAGCTTTTCGAACCCATGCCTCCATGCTCTGTCTCATGCTGTCCCCAGCACTCAGGAGAAGCTCTCTGTAAACATCTGCAGAGCTGCCTCATAATCTTTCCTCAGTCCCCCCTTAAAACTCTGCTTTTGCCACACTGCCTCCGTGAGTTTGCATGAAGCCTACTAGATTGACAAGTATTTGTTTCACCACTTCCTTAGGCTTGTTCTCTCTGGTTTTCTGCCTATCTGCTGCAACTTTTCCTAACTTTAAACTGTAAGTTTCTGGTGGCCAGGACTGTCTTCTCATGTGCTATTTAAACAAGGTCTCATACAAAGACTGCCATTCCTGACATGGACACCTCTTGGCTCTCCAATGCAATACAAATCAGCTGTGGCAGTTGTTAATATATTAAATTCAGTTTTTGCTGGATTTAGATCTTCCCCAAGAAACATCCTTACGATCAGGATGAAAGCCTTAGCAAGGGCTACGGAGGTCCAGAGGGAAGAGATGACCCACAGTTTGATGTACTTTTAACAGCCTGGGTGATGCAGGAGGCACATCTGTCTTGCACAGAACCCTGCTCATCACCTTCATACCCAGCTTCAGGATTAATGAATTTAGTGGCAAACCCATGTCATGCATCCCTGTGGGCAGGCCATCAACTGAGAAGAAGCAGCTAAGGACTAGACCTAAATGGCATTTAGGCTCCTAACTCATATTTAAGTGACCAGTATACCCCAATTCCAACAGGAAAGGAGGCTCCCAAATTTGAGTTATTTTTTAAAAACTGGTACTCCCTGGTCACTCAGGCATAGTACAGTCAGCCAGTAATGTAAGGATTTGTATCACTTTAATTAATGGATGATATACAGCTTTCCTAAAAGACCAAGAAACTTCATAGTGACATTACAGCCCTTGTGCTAAATGGGTACAGGTCCCCTGCTTCTCAGGGCTGCATTAGAAGATGTCTCTGGAAGAAACCAAAACATTGGCTGTGGTTGCCTCACCAGTTCTTCTGCAACCCGGCTTTGCATTCAGAAAAGCATTTGAGTCATAAAAGTCAATAGTTACAGAAACTCTGGTGCTTTGTGGGAAGGAGACAAGAGTGAAACAGAACCGTGGGTGAGGGTGGGTGGGAGGTAGAAGCAGGATACGATCACTGGAGAACGGACTGTCCGAGTCCTCCCTAAGCACTGTGAAGGTTTTGGTGGATGGACTGTGTTTCTGTCAACACTACAGGCTCTAATCTTATTGTCCACCCTGCTTATCAGATCCTGCACGCTAATACAATATAACTGTCCTTAGATCAAACACACACAGATGAGAGGCTTTGCTGAAAAGAGAAAGGTCCAGCTGGGGCAGTTTCCTTCTGAGTTATGGCAGTGGTGGTGAACAGCTTCAGACATTTTTAATAAGAAAAGTTGTGAATCTCTACCCTAGCAATCCATCTACGAACAAGGACATAACCGGTCCGTGAAACTACTCAATTAAAATATATCAGCCATATTTATTGACCTGCCTGATCAGGTCACTGGGAACCGCTCGAGAGGCACCGTGCCCACTGCTGCGGCTCTCAGCAGCACCCACAGCCCGGTCCTGCCCAGCATGAAGCTGGGTGGTCAGACTTCCCGGGTAAAAACAAAGACGTTCCAGGTTACCAGATCCCTCATAGAGCTAATATCCTTTCTTTTTATGTGCACAAACTTACCACTGAAACCTGACCCTTACTAGTACCTGAGGGGCTTGGTGTTAAGCAAATAGAACTAAGACAGTACCTGAGACTGCCTGGTCCCTGCTAATATTTTTCTGGGTTGGGTTAAACTTTGTGAGTGTATCAGCTGCTTTCCCTTCAGCATAAATACAAAAAAGCCACCACCTCCTCTGGAACAGGGGGAACCTCCACTCCTACCGAAGTCACAGTGGAGCTGGATTGGGAATATTCGCCCAAGGGGATGCTGATGCAAGATGAGAGCGCAGGAGAGAGCCCCAGTTGTGCCTCGGTGTGCCTGCAGGGAACACAGCAAGAAAGATCACAGAAATCCTGGAAAGACAGGAAAGGCATGAAGACCACAGGAAACGCCCTGGATCCTTAAAAACAGCTGAGTAAGCAAGGTTTTACTGATGCTCAGTCTCAGGGTGGTGGGTGCACTAATACCCTCACTGGCTCTGCCCAGCCTCACCAGGGACCAAACCTCTACCCACGGGCCCCTTTAGACCTCCATCTGAGCGGTGATGTTGGGGTGCTGGTCCCCAGTCATGGACCCCCTTGATCCTGGCCTGCGGACTGACTTTCCGGCTTAACCTTGGACCTACCTCACCACCACGGAGGTGTCCGAAGATCTGGACTCTTGGTTGAACCCAGCTGTCCCCAGCTGCCCTGCTCCCTGCCGTGAAGTCCTGCCCTGCCCATCCACCCCTGGTGAACCTGAGCCCCCCCCGGCCCCCGGGGAGCTGCTGGCCCAGGCAGCATCCGTGCAAAATCCTGGCCAGAAGCATGGGACCGCAATTCCCCCACTTGATTGTCAGCTGCGCTCAGGGAAGCATTCCTGGGTGGGATCTTTGTAAGCAGGGATCTCTTGCATCTGCAGATGTCTGGTTTTGCCAGTAATTTTTTCAGACAATGCACAGGACCCTGAATTCTGCATAATTCAGAGTCCAGAAAGCAATGCAGAGCACGTGGCTGTGGTTTCACCCAGGTGCCGTACGTGCCTGCCGACAAGAACACGAGGTGCCTATTTTGATGGGACCCCTTCTTCTTTGTCTCACAATGCCCTTGCTTTGTACAGGCTCTCTCCCCAAAGGGATTTTCTCTTTTGCAGTCCCATCCTCAGCTAGTAGCTTGGCATCCAAACCTCGCCATCACACCAAACAGAACTACTAGGCAGCAGCACAGCGAAGCTTTGTTATCGGTCTGTCCTCACTGAAGAAATGGAGACCCCCAACTCTTTTGCCTAACGTGGCTAATAGCTGGTTAACAGCTCCTGACATAATGAAGTGGCTCCTGGTGCTCAGTATGACCTTACACAATATGAAACACAGGCAACCTTGAGGCTGGTCCCTCACTGCCCCTTCTCACAATTTGGTCAAATTAGCAAGAAGTCCTACCTCCTTTTCTTCACGTTTTCCTATAGAATTCCATGACATTTTGCCAAACTTTGGTAATTTTTTGTATTACTTTGTAGAAGAAGGTAGGGTTTTTTTGACAAATCAGTACCTCTTTTTCTCTTTTCCAGTTGGAAATGACCTTTAGATTTTCACGTTCATTACAAACTCCCACAGTACTGAGGGTCTTCTCAGAGGGATTTGCTGATGCTGATAATTATAGGTGCCAATTGCATTGGTTCCTAGATGACTTCCCCTACTACTTTCTGTTTAGTAAATGAACTGTTTAAAAAGCATGTGTTTTTAAAAGCCCCTCGGAGCCGCGAAAGAAGAGTGGGTCAGCCGTAAGAAGGAGTGGTGGAAATGACAATGCTTGTCCGTTGTATGGCCAGGTAATTCTCAGATAGAAACCAGAAGATGTTAACAGCTTTCCCCACGATACTCGGAGCCAAAGACGTTGAGAAGAGGAGGGACGGGCAGGTAGAGGGTAAAAGAAATGGTCAGAGCTGTTCAGTCAATCCGTAATAGAAGAGCAAAAGGGGGATGTTACCGCTTCATTGTGGCATTTAGAACATTTCATACCCCCTAACATGGTGGGTACAAGTGTGAGGGAGGCTGCTGGATGCTGAGCTGCTGCTGGGCAATTCTCAGTAATTATTTAGCGTGCAGTGTGTTGGCTGGATTAAGGCATTTGGACAGAGATTGGTATGGTGCATTGTGTCAGAAGGCCTTTTAGAAAATTGGTTGAAAGATGTTGATACTAACTCCAGAGGAACTGGTTTCTGGAATTTTTGTCAGGGCAAATGGCCGTAACTCTAAGTGGGAATTTTACTCACTGCCTTAGGCTGGGTTTTGAAAGGTATTTAGGTGCTGAACGATAGAGTTAGACTTCTACTAAGACTTTCAGAAATATTGTCTGCTTCATAAAAATCTTACTTGGCACATGTCTGATTTGTTTGGCACTTGAATATCTCGGAAATCTGGCACTGTGAGGGCAATAAATACAGGAAAATAATGGGAGTTCAGATTAAAAAATAGCAATGTTGTTTTTTACAGTATCGGGATTGGCATGCTGTTAAACTGTTATTACAACAAAGTCAGGATCTCTCACAAGGTGCATGGAACTAAAAAGTAGAAACAAAAAATGGCCACCTAAAAAAAAAGAAAACTAAGAAAATGCAGAAAGTCTACTCTATAAAGCCCCTGTCATGCAGATTCAGATGATTTACTTTTGGCTTGTTTGGTTTTTTTTTTTAACCTTTTCTCTAGAGAATTATTAGATGAATGTAGAATTGTAAATTGAGTGTATAGATCTTTCTACACATTTGCAGAATGAGAGATCTGAAATAACATAACTGACATTCTTAAAACTGGTAAGGACAGTCACTTGTTCAGGAAGGTTAAGTGTATCCTGCAATGCTGAGCAAATCAAACTGCATGAAGAGGGGTGTCAGGAGATTGCAGTGTGTCCTAATCCTGAGTATGAGCCTCCAGTTTGGTTTGGTGTTATTTTTTTCCAAGGGTGAGAAATAGAATGGTTCTTGAATATGCAGATCAGTATAATTTAATTAGCTTTTATGACCAGGACTCCTCAGAGATAACCATAAAAGTCAATTAGACTGTATTAAAATGCAGCCATTTCCCTGAAGCTTCTGTGAAACAGCCCTTACTTATTCAGGAAAATGGTAAAAATCTAGATATCTAATCAAATAAAAAGAATAGCCACGTAGAAAGAATGCTGTCGTGGCTTTTAATATAACAGGTTTCCTTCTGCACTTTCCCAGTGCCTGAAATGCATTGTAACGTACAGGTCATACCTTGAGTTTATGCATTTATATGCTGTACTGGCCAGCCAGTATTACAGTATGATCTCGCAGCCCATTTAAAATTGGATTTGAAGAAGATGGTTAGCAAAGTGTAGTGCCTCAGGGCAAAAGCTGATTATCTGCAGGAATCAGGAGAGGACTGTGTCCCAGCTGTACTCCCCCTCCTAACTCCAGATGTTACACACACACAGCTGGCTGAGCACACAGGAAGATGTGCAAATACCTCACCATGCCGCCAGACGATCACGTCTTAATTGATGCCTTCTTTCCTCACCCTCGCCTCTCTGTATTGTAATCAGATCTTCACCTATGCTATGTTTAAGAGCAGCTTTGAGGCGACACTTGGTGACCATCCAGCGTTTACCTGCTTGGTCTGTCTCCACTTACCCTACCACAAGCCCATGGCTAGCCCATGCACGATGGCTCCCTGCCTCGAGCCAAGGTTGCCTCTTACTCCTACGGGCTTGGTCTCCAGCACACCCTGAACTTCAGGTTGCTGCTGAAGCAAAAGCATTTGAAGGCAGGAATCGCAATTATGTTTTTGGTCTCTCTAATGAACATTGCAGGTGTATACGTCTATATTACAGAATAGTCAACACTTGATTTTTAGGTCTGCTCTTTTTCCTCTGAACGACATGTTCTGCCTATTACAAAGAGCAAGATTCTACTTTGAATTGGCCTGATCAAGTACGCGCTCTCTTAAATATTAGTATGCCTATTAATGCCGGGAGTGGCAGGTAAGAATTACCCACAGCAGAGGTGGGGAGGGGTGAGCAGCCTAAAGCTATCGTATCTTGTCCACCAGCAGTTTGGTCTTGAGAGAAGGAGTGGCAGAGCAGCTGGGCAGCTTCCCCATCACCGCCACACGCATCCGGCCCTGAATTCCAGCAGAGCCTTATTTATTTCAATTAGCTCATTAGACCTTTCAAGCCTCCACGCTTATCTCAAAAATAAATATTTGTTGTACAGCACGTCACACTGCCCGGTATTATGTTCTTTGCGTAAATAAAGTCCTTGCAAAACATACCACAAAGAGCCTGTTGTCAATTTATTGTGAGAATCTTCATTCTGGCTTTACCTGATTTTTATAGGATTAAAGTCTCAGAGCTGATGCTGCGTTAGTGTGTCGTTTCTGTGGAAATTATTGCATTTCATAATAATGTACTCAAGTTCTAAAGGAGAGAGACAAGCGTGAAGCAAACAGAGCTCTTATCAAACTTGCGGCAGATAAGAACAAGCATTGTCTTGAAATCTCAAGTTCTATTTTTTTTTATGGCATAAGGAGAAATATTTGAGAGTTAGCAACCGTAGCACTGAGGTGATGTCCCTTGCATCGATGTAGTTAATCTGTCAGCAGTTCCATCAGCAAACCTGTTTTTCAGACCTGTTAACTGCGGTCTGAAAATCAATTCCAGACTTAATCATGGACAAAGGGGTGTATTTCACCATTCTGCATGCTGGTGATACACATATATCATTGGAAGAATAGATTCCAAGGTCTCAGACCATGAGAAATTTTATGCTTACAATATTTATGACAGAATATCACCCTTGTGCTACAGAGTGCAGAAACCTAGACAGAATAGGTGATTCAAATGCAAAATAGTTTGATCCTCTGATGAAAATTCCTTGGCCTTTGGCCTTATCGTACAATCCAAGGCATGTAAAAATTGTGCTGGAATTTGCCTCTCATCATATCTCATTGCTTAATTATTAAACATGTTTGATATGGTACAGTTGCTCTATAATAAAGTGTGTCATTACTTGAGCAAGCAAAATTCCTTGTGCTATTGTCTTCCTAGAGAGTCAACACCTGATAAGGGCCAGGGCTGCAGCTCCGGGCTGAAGCAGGGCCACGCGGCTCTGCAGCATGAAATGACAGAAACTTGGGGCCACGCCGGCACTCGGAGAGCAACCAGGCACTGCGTTTTCAACTCTTTATTTTTTTCTCCATGAAGGATCAAGCCTTGCGCCCTTCTTTCCAGCTGGACGGACCGGGGGAAGAGGACAGGACTGTGACCCTTTGGCACTGGCAAACGCCAAAGCCTTTGGGGCAAGGAGGTGGAGATAAAACTGCCGGTGGTATCAGGTCAGGGCACCAAAATTACAAAGGTTGCTACGCTTTTCAGTGCACAGATGAGAGGCAGAAGGAAGAGCACAGTTTAGAGAACATACATACTGCAGCAGCAGGGAAAGGACACCCTTCCTCCTCTGCCCCTGCGAGCCCAAACCCAGTTTCTCAGGATGGGCCTGAGAAAGAAGATCTGTCCGAGGCATATAGGTGAAGCACTTCTGCATCTGTTGATCTTTAGGCTTTCCACTTAAATATAACCAAGGACCCCAAAACCAGCATTAGTGAGACAGATGATGACAAAAATTTTCATCTCTGTAACCTTCAATGCAAAGCACTGGGCTTAGCATCAGTGCAGCCCTCAGCCCACACAGTCTCCTTCAGTTTTACCATCACCACTGCCTGTGGGTGCCCCTACTTTTTAGTCCTCGATTTGAACAGTTCTGCCTGTTTTTCCAGATGGGATTCGCGAGGAGCCACCCTTCCACTGATGCTCATTGGAATGGCGCCAGCTCCCGGCCGTGGCTATCAGGCACAGTTCAGCGTCTTCACTTCAGCATCCCAAAACTGAGACGTGATACATCCAAGTTAACGGCTTTTCGCTACGTTGGCTTAATGAGCATTTTCTGCGCAAGTGTGAAACAGTCCCTTGAGTTAGAAAGGGAGCGAAAGAGGTGTGAGGCTCAAATACTGACGAGAGACACTTTCTCTGCCCACCGCCTCGGTCTCGCTCCCAGGGTCCGACCCCCCTCGCGTGAACGCGCAGGCGGGGATACCCCCAGTGGCTCTGAAGCAGCTCAAGGCAACGCCAGGAACACGTAGGAGCTCAGGTCCTTGCAGCACCTTTGCCGAGGTGCCTTCAGCTGCGGGGATAACGACCCCGCGGCCGCTCCGCTGTGATGCAAGGAAAGGCTTGACTCGGGGAGATGCTGAGTTCCCGGCAGCGTGACCGAGCTATTTATTAAATGCAGGGTCTGCCTAAACAAAAAATTGGAGTTGGCTACAATTACAAAAAATTGTAGCAGGTCCTGGTCCCCGCTCCCCTTCTCAGTCCCCCCCTGGGGCTGCTGTCGGCACAGAGCGAGTCTCCCTCCCCGCTGCTTCAGCTCCCGCAGCGCGGGTATGGGTCTGTTCCTGACCACCGCTCTTGCAGGGGTGGCAAATTTTGGCAGAGGGCAAGGCAGAGAGCTGGAGGGGGCTTTTATGGTCAGGGCCTTTTTTGATGGGGGTAGGGTTTTCCAAGGCAGTCAAAAACCTTATAGGGGTCTTCTATGGTTTATATCTCGTCTCCAGTGCGTCGTGCACAGCAATGCTATAGCTTTATAGACATATAATCTAGCTATATTTTCTAAAACAACAGACTGAGGGTCTTTAAATAAAAAAAATCCTAGAAGATAATTTCTTTTGAAGCCAACTAACTCAGCACTTGCAAACCTAACTTTATAAAAAGAGCTTTATGCTGAACTGCGGGCCATCCCACCCCACAAAGCTTTTCAATGAATTGGAAATGATTTCTCTTTAATGTCTTGACCTCAGGGCTCGAAGGGGGATCTGGCAGCAGCCCCGTACAAAAGCCCCGGTGGGAAACATTTAACTTCCCGAGATGTTACTCCCACAGTGTACATGAAGAGGAATTGCTTCAGACAGCGCGAGGTGAGTTTTATGGATCACAAAACTCCACCAAAGTAGGGCTGAAACACAAATAAGTAAGTAAATGTGTCCCCTCTCTCCTTTATCATGCGCAAGCTGGAAGGTAGCATGGACAAAAATAAAGGTCCTATAGAAAAATGCTGATGCGAAAGCCTAGTTGAGGAGGTCCTTTAATTTTATCGCAGAATCTCTTGTCCAAATAGCAGAGGTCTGCGTAAGGGCTGGCTGTGTTTGCTGTGTCCAGGAGCCCTCTGTTTGCAGGGGGAGGAGAGGCTCTAATCTGTATGGTGGGAGCACGCACACCGCTGCAGTCCGCAGCCCAACACACTCTCCTGCCTCCCCGTGCAAAGACATTATCTCTTGGATCCATGTGTGACCTCTCAAGATATTCTGTCTTTACCACTTAGGCTTTCCCCATCCCTACCTCAGGAGGGAACAGGAAGTTTTCCCCACTGTGAATTAAATTAATGAGAAACTAATCTAGGGAAAATTGGCTATTCTTTGGCTGATTACCTTTTGTCATCCTACTAGCCGTGTTGGGGTTCAGCGTTACTGAAAGAATGAACAATAATCTAATTAATATGCTTACTGTAGTAGAATAGAATTGAAAGATGTATTCAGCTTGTCGCAGCATGCACTTTTAAATTTTTTACTCGGCAGTAACATTAAAACAGCCAGACTTTCAGCCCTGCAAACTGTGGATAATGAATTTCTTTCATCCCAAACAATTTACTCCCCTGTGTATTAAAACACTTAACCAGATCAGTTGTATTTGTACCAATGCGTGCTCTGACGTGCAAAGCAATGGAAAAAATGAGCAATCGGTGTGTAGTAATGATTATTTTCTTAGTAAATGTTTTTTCTAAAAATTATAGAAATAAAGTCACATATTTCTCAGTCACAAGTGAGTGCTGTTTACACAACCAACATGAATAATGAAAACAAGTATATTCCCTCCTGCCCTTGCTCTCTTTGGATGCTCTCCAGCATTGACTGAAGTCAGGGAGAGCTGTGCTGTTGACTTCTCTGGAGCAAGATGGGATCTGCTGCCTGCAGTCGGCATTCCCCTCAGACGAGCACAGCTCTGGAAACGCCGTGCCGATGGAAAAGTCCCACGGAGAAGGCAGAGCTCATCGCTCTCAGGGTTAGAAGGATCACCCACAGGGCCTCAAAACAAGGTCAAAGTTGGGAGGGAGAGGAAAAGAGGTTTAAAATGAAGGTTTGCATGCGCTTTTTTTTCTGTCATTCTAGCTTCTGAGGCATTTAGCTGTATTTGGTTGTATTTTTAGGCTCTGTTCCAGGAGCAGATTGAAGAACTATGAACTTTGTGAAATGAAAGTTAGGATTTCTGCATGATCCCTTCACTTCAAAAACTAACGTTCTGAAAGAAATACCCCGCCCTGCAACACTTGTTAAAATACAGATTTTTGTAGAAAGGCAATTCTAAGCTAGCCACATGAATTAGGTCTCAAGAATATGATTCTCTACTTTTTAAAGCTGATACGACAGCACAGGAATGATGCAGTAAGGAGCCCATCCTTTCATCACGTGTGTTTTGGGGTTGATTTCTGTGTTATTTTCAAAACTTGCATGGGATTCGGCTTTTCAGTTACAAAAGCACGTGAACATTTTTCAAAGCAACTCCCAGCTATGCAGTTAATCGCTCCAGTAAAATGGAATTTAGGGGAAAGCTTTCTGAGCTGCAGAGAACTGAAAAGGAGTGGGGTTTGGCCTGCGGGGGTGGGATTCACCCCGAGCAAGGGGTGACGTGGGCTTGAAACGGGCCCAGGTCGTCAGCCATCGATTGACTTTAGCGGCAGCTTTGCCTTAGCAAATAAGAGCTCGCGGGAACTTTTCATTTGCGCATCCGTAAGGGAAGAGATTTGGCTTTGGCCGCCAGCCTCTTCGGTCTTTCTGGCTCTCTGGGATGGTTCCTCTAGATTTCAAAGAGTATCAGCCGGGGCTGTTCATGCAGTTGTAAAAACAATGCGGATTAATGAGAGTCACTCCCTACTAGGTGACCCTGGAAAACCTGCTCTGCAGTCACAGAATGGCAAGAGTTTTTATTCCGGTTTTGGCCGGAGAGAAATTAAATCGTTAGACTTTTTCCCATCATCAGCACCCTCGTTGTGGAAACACAGTGGTCAATTTTTACTGCGGTTCGGCAAGGCTGTCCTCAGCGCTGCACATTTCCTGCTCGGCATCCACCTTCCTCGCTTTTAAAATTCATTATGGGTAATCTGCTGCGAAAGAGAATATCGAGCCTGTATGTCTCGACCACCCAGATCTATACACTCCTATTGTCAGATCTATTTACTTCTGCTATAATAAAAGCGCCGGAGAGCAGAGCACATGAGAAAGTGCTCCTAAGGAGAACACTGAATCTTAATCTTTGCCTTACACCCTCTTTAGCACCGTTTCTTCCAAAGCTGTGCACATATCTGTGCAGCTGTATATTTTCAGCGTACATCACTGCGAAATAAATTATTCAGGATTGTTAGATTACTTATAAATGACACCAATCAATTAACACCACAGCCGGCAGTCTTTGGGGCTTTTGTCAGAGGCCAGGATGGTAAAGCTCTCAACTCCACATTTCCCAGTATGAAGGATTATGGTAATGACAGCTTATTTTTATTGAATTTTTAATTGATGAGTAATATCTCTGGACTCGCTGTGCTAACATTAGGTCTAGGGAGAGCTAATCTCTTGAAGGAGAACACGATACAAGCAGAGCTGCCCTTGCCCAAACAAAAACCCCACCTGAATGTGGCACCAAGCAATCACGGGAGTTTGCTGCTGTCAGTTGTCAGAGTGTTTCACACGCCTTTGCACTGGAGATTTGTGCCTTTTCCTCACTGCACAGGGCCTTCGAGGAGACCACGCATTAACATGCGCTTCACTGCTGTCCTGTAATAAGGTGAAAAAAGTAGGGTGGCTCCAGGTCGTGTGAAACAAAGCAAGCAGCAGCCTGTATTGATCCCCGGGCCGAAGACGCCACGTTTCTGTTTGCAGGCTGGAAAAGCCCCAGGTCTCCCTCCTCTGCACCGCTGACATTTCCAGCATTTCTGCTGGCGTTACCAGCGAGGCCACGGGAGAGCAGGTTCTGCAACCCTCTCACAAAGGAACAAATCCTACCGCTGGCTACAAAGCCACAGAGCCACGGAATTAAATATTTGTTTCCCTTTCTCGATTGAAGGACAAAACCTGGGGTCCCCTCCTCCTTCCAAAATACCCAGCCCCCAGGCAGATTGTGCTGGTGCGTGCTCATGGTGTGCGCAGGGTGAGTCACGCAGAGAGCTGCGCTTCAATACTGGCAAAGAATAACACAGCTGATCTGGTCTTTTCCATGCTGCTTTAAGGAGCAGTAAAGCTTCGTGATGATGGATAAACACTATTATCATGCATTAAACATATGTGGTTTAAGGGCAGAGAGTAGTCTGATACTAAGTTTTTCAATACAGATTGAACTTGTCATTGAACTGCTGAGGTGTTTTATATTTAAACCTTCCTTGTAGCCCCACAAACTAAAATCAGGCTGTTCAGAGTCCAGCTGAATTAACTTCATAAAGTCACCAAGAACAGTTTAAAAACATATGCATTGTATGCTGACACAGATTGATTCATTAAGGGCGGTGGTAGAGTCTGAATTGGAAGGTGCAGTGAAGACGATGATGAATTTTAATGTGGCCAGTGGCTACTGTTCAGCAGATATGAAATTGGAAATCAATGCTAGCTATTAAATACAAATGGATGCTACCTTTACATCTGAAGCAGTCTTCCATTCCCAATCTTTCAGCATGGCAGGGGAATGCTGGCATGAAGGAGGAAAGCTCAGCCTTGCAACGGTCTGCTGTGCTGCTGTCTGTACTTTCTGTTCATACCTGGGCTACATCTCACCCTCTGTGAAACGGGTCCACAGCAAATGCTCCCAACTCCCCCCACGCTAGATGTGGTGCTAGAAGCTGTACTTTAAGTCTAAGCCTTGGTCTCTGTGTCCGGGAGTCGCGTGATTGCATCTGAACATAAACTCATACGTATTTCTAGATCTCATGGTCAGGAGGAAAATCTTTGAAGGGTGATGAGCGTGTAATGGATGCAGTGATGCCTGAGCCTGCTGGCACCAAGGCAAATTAGAGTGCAAACCCTAAAAGCCGAGAGCGACTGCCCCCCAGCTGGAAGGTGTTGCTGGAGGAGTCTGACATCTCAGGCA
Source organism: Haliaeetus albicilla (assembly GCF_947461875.1). Lineage (NCBI taxonomy): Eukaryota > Metazoa > Chordata > Aves > Accipitriformes > Accipitridae > Haliaeetus > Haliaeetus albicilla. The sequence continues at coordinate 15,334,178 of NC_091510.1, forward strand.
ACCCCACCTAGGAGCAGGAAAATGCTGTCGGATGTCCTCCTGGCTGCTTGTACGGTGCCAGGAGTGGCTGGAAGGCAAGTCTCTGCCTGCCAGAGAAGCAAACTCCTGCATCAATGCTGCTCCACGTAGCGGTGGAGACACGGCGTGTCCTTGGGGGAGCAGAGAAAGCCTCGGGGAGCTCTGTGTTGTATTTTGCCTAGGGCATCAGTTTGCCATAATCCATCTGTGCTCCCGTGTAATGCAGAGACAAGGTGTTTTAGCCTCCTAAGTAGTGTCTGTTGCCTTGCTTTCCACCACCCCCCCCTTTTCAAAGCACAGATGTGGGTGATGGAAAAAAAACTTTGCTTTGTTGCTTCATAATAAAATACTAAATGGAGAGACAGAGAGCAAATTGCCCCCTCCCCTGAGAGCAAAGCAATGAAGACATTAGTATCCCAATCTCATTTAAATAGTTGCTGGCTATGTTGACACTGGAACGTAGAGCTAAGTCCCTAATTAAATGAGAAAACAATAAGCATAACTAGTAAACCACTGGTTTTCATTAATCCCCATATAGAATGTTTTCAAAGTGTCTAACAAAATGAGCACCATATTTTAAATGCTCACCCTCTAGATCTCTCAAGCGTAATCAGTGATGTTTATCATGTCCTTTATGAAAATGCAGTTTCTCTCTCCCCTTCTCCACTGCAGGAGCAGAGGGAGGGAGGGAAGCAAGATGCAACAGGGATTTGTAGCACATGTGCACTGGAAACAAACACAAATTCTCCTGTGTGAGCATGATAGTGGTATTGGTGTAATGAGCTCTTCTTGGGTAAGTAAATAAGCTAAACTGATCTGATTTCCCGTGAAGGATCTGGGTGACGGCCCACCCAACACAGGAAAGTCAGATGCATAGAAGAAGGACTACAGGAGCGTCCAGTCCAGAGCCTGGCTTTAACACCAGCCAACACGACCCTTTACATTACGTCCACAGACAAGCCCCAGTCAACACAGCTGGTCCACAGAGCTCATGTGGGGCCGTTCACGAGACGCCAGGTCTAGTTAGGAGGGACAGAAATGCATCATCTCCGCTATCTTATGTTTTTCTCTGTGTCAGAACTTGCCCAACTCCTGAGAAGCATCTCCCACTATGTATTTTAATTTTACCTTTCAGTAGCTCCCATATGATAGTACTGTTTTTCTTATTTCAGTGTTGTCCTTGACCTGCACTGGCACCGGGTACCTACCGCTCCTTGGCTAATGTGTATAAATTTAGCTGGTAAAGTTGAAGTATTAAAGATTTCCAGCCATTTTGGCCATCATTTTGACTCTATCAGAGGAAAATTCCTGTTTGAAGTTTATTGGAGCTGGTGATCAAAAAGTGGGGGAGGGGTGAAGCATTGCTACAGCATCTCGAGGAAGCATCCATTTTGTGAATGTCTGAGATTTTTTTTTTTAATTGATATTTGACATTTCAGCCAAGTCTGAAACCTCCAGGATTTAATTGCAGCAAAATCAATGGTACACCAGAAGTAATGAGGTGTGCCTGAGTTATCCTGAAATAGATATAATTGCTGTATAACTCCCCCAGCAGGTCCCAGTTTCCCCAGCCACAGTCAGTATCTCACTGTTTGCCAAGAGTAAAGGCGTCGGGAGCCCGTGGGATGGAGCTTAATTAACCAGGGTGCTCTCGTTGCGTGTTTTGGTTTTGAATGACAGGTAGCAAAGAGCATTTGAGAAAAGGAAAGGGTGCTGGATGAAGATGTTGGCTTGCCAACATCCTGAGGGTGCTTCACACTCGAGCGGTGGGGAAGACAAGGATGGAAGTGTGATGTCGGGGTGGAGCGAGCACTGGTGCAGAGGGCTTTGTTCAGCTGGGAGGTCTGGGTAGAAATTAATGGTGTTCTCATTAGAACTGAGTTTTGACTTTCACTGCAGCATGGAAAAATCTCTGCTACAGGCCAAGATGAAATGCTCTGTAAATTATCAGCTGTCACCTATTAGAGCCACAGCTCTGAGACACAGCACTGCATGGAGCTAGGGGACAATAAGGGACCTGGCCAAGGGAGCTATAGAAGCCACTGGGCTAGGGACTCTGTCCTCCTAAGGGACTCTGTGGTCCAAGTGTCTCTGCTCAGGACTTCTTGCTGCCTGATCTCTGCTGCCTTTCTTCCTCCTGGAGAGAAACATGCCTAAGATGTGGTGAATCCAGGCTGGACGTCTTCCACTGCCTGAGGATGCTTGACTCCACACCTCCTCTGCTGGAGACCAGCAAGACACCAGCTTTCAACTTATTTTACTGCCTCCTCTACTGCAGAGGTTCCCTTATACACAGAGTAACTGTGCCTTAATTAAGGGCACTCAGCTGGGGAGGCAGGATATGCAGGCTGAAGGTGGAATTTGATGTGGGTCTTCCTACTGCTGCAACCACTGAGCTACAGAGGAAGCCTCTGTGGCCCCTCAGTGTTGTGCTAGATTGTGGATGAAACTTGTTTCTGAAAGGAAGATAATTTGATAGATTAGTATTATGCCTTTTTTTTTTTTAATTTTTTTCCCAAATAGATCATTTACAAGCCCAGGGAGATGTAATGGGGATACACAGTCATCTGGACTTTTACTAAAAATAATACAAGATAAATTTAGCTAATGAGTTCAGCGTGTATATGTTTTAATGGCTTTTCCCTGCTACAGTCTTATACTGGCTCCTATCGTACATCAATGCTTCTTTCAACACATGTAAATAATACACAGAGCACAACTCAAATTCCCATAGAAAGCAACTTGGTTTTAGTTACAAACAGAAATAAATGCAGCAGCAATCGCATAGAGCCATTCAGGCAGTATATCAAAAGTTGGGCCAAATTCTGCACCTTTTGCTCACAAAAATAATCTTTACTGACTTCCTAATGTCACTGTGATAAACAGGGCTAAATTTTCCGAAAGATCTTTATGTGGCAATATATTCCATATTAGCTCCTAATGCCAAAGGCACTTTAAAAACCTTCCATATGTCTAGCTAAAGTATAGTGGATGAGCTCCCTACATTAATAGAGAACATAACCAATCAATTAGTATAAAGACTCTCTCTCTCTCCCCATAATCACCTTAGTCATACATCATCTAACTCCAGTGGTACTAGCGCAAGACTTTTTAAATAGCCTATATTTGTCAACGAGGCCAAGATTTTAATGCAAGTCCCCTGTACCTATCAGCGTAGCTTACAAGAGCAGCTTGTGTAAAGTTCTCAACACTGGACAGAAATCTGAGATGTAAGTTTAAATATGCTATATGCCTCTGCGTAGTGAGCCGGGCCCACTCTTTGGACTTCTTAGAGAGTCTGGCCATGCCAATGTTGCTCAGAGAAGCAGAGCACAGTGTGTTACATGCGGCCACGTGCAGCGTTTGCTCCCTGCAGGTACCGTCTTAATTTGCAGAAGTCACTGAGCACCATCGTGTAACAACAGTCTCCACTCCACAACAGTTACTGTTAATTTAGACCTAAACTTATTCTGTGGTCATGTTTTTCATTGCACTTGCAAGTTGCACTTGCAAAAATGTGCAAAGAAAATAATTTTCAGGCAGGCCTTCTCAAATATTGGTGGCCAAGGTGACGAGGGTACTAATAATAGCTTAACCCTTTGCTTCTGCCTTGAGATCTGAGTGACTGGGCTGTGAGACATCTCCTTTCTTCTCACAGGACCATTATTTTGTTTCATTGGCTTCTCTCTTTCTATGATGATGCCCCGCTTCCTAATCTGGGAATCAGTTAAGAACGAGCTGATCGAGGCAATGGGTAAAGGACAGATGTTTGCTGTCTGATCCTTTGCAACAGCATGGCTTCTTCCAAAGTATTTTTATCTGGACAAAGCACTATATACAGTTTACTAGTGGAAAGGGGCTTTCAGTGTGTAATCGTGAAGCAGAAGTAGTGTATGCCTCTCTCCTTCACCTTGGTCTTAATCTACAGCTTCAAGGTTTGATCTGGTCCACCTGAAGATGGCTGCTGTTGACTTCAGTGGGATTAGGTATTAGAAACACGCAGAGGGGATGATACAGGAAAGTGCTTTACAGCCAGTCTGCACGGAAAGAATTGGTAACACCAGGTGCAAGTTCAGGGAGGAGAAAGATGCAGATGTTGCATTTTCTCCATTTAGAAATAGGCGTCCAAAAATCAATATTCTTTATACATAGCTCTGAAATATGCTGCCTAAGGTGACTGGGACTCTACAGTGATGTGCGTCCTAGAAATCCGATCAATACAACATCTGCTCCAAAGGTCTACCTTAGTCAAACCAGGCATAACTCCTGACTCCTTGGAACATGGGCAGCTCCTGCAGAAAGTAAGCACAGACATGGTCTCCAATCAAGTGTGCTTATTGGGAATAACATTTCAGGTACAGTTTGCCTGCTAACCCAGTTATTGTAGTAAGTTCTGCGAAGCTCAGACCTGTCTGGGAGATTTTCTGTAAGAAGTAGAAAATATATGCTCAATGCAGCAAAATGTGATGATAAATGTATGCTATATTGCTTCATGCAAATGTATATGTTTGTTCTTTTTCTCCTCAAAGCCTAAATTCATTGTGTAGGTATGTGTAATAAATATACCAACTTAATATGGTATCTTTCCTAGTACCTCTTGTCTTCTAATATGACCTTAACAATTTTTCAAATTGAAATACGGTGGGAAGCAGTGAGGCAAAGTTTACAGATTGTTATGAGGAAAATGGAAAATTTCTCAGGCATTCCCCCAAATATTTCCATGTTCAGAGGAATTCCTTTTATCTTGAAGCTGACACTGTACCAGAACATTTGCCATTTTATGCCATTTTTATTCATGTTCATCCAATCACCAGCTTTCTTAGGCAACCCACGCTTAACACTTGGGTCTAGATTTGCTAGACCTGCAGAAATCATGGAGACTGAACCTGTAGGAGGACACTCATGTGTAAAGTCTTTCTGGTCCCTTGTGTTTTGGGTGAAGTGGACTAATACAGATATTGTCATCTTCCTACACCAGAGAAAGAAAAATATGCTAGAAATTCACACGCTTGATACAATCATCAGAGAGAACTAGAAGAGGAATTTCAAAATTCACCACTGATCCCAACTGGAAGTACAGGAACCCCAATTTTTTCTACAGTACTGCTTCCTTTTTAAAAACTGATTACGTCTGAACTCACTTAAAACCGAATCTGATCAGAGCAATCAGTTCAAAGGCAGGAGTCCTTTACCATCAGTTGTATTTCCGGACACTGATTAGAAATGTTCTGTGTATGCTTGGGATCTCCCTTCAGTTAAATATCTGCTTTCTTTAATTCAGACCTTTAATTCAAGGTCTTGACACTACCAGCATACTGTGCAGTGACAGTCCCACACCAGCAAACCCTGAGCCTTGGTGCTGGAGGGAATGTCTGGTAGAAAGGAGACCATTTCTGTTAAAAAATATGGTTTTAGATGCATTTTTTTTGAGGGGGTGGAGAAATGGCCTCTCCAAAAGCACCATTCAAATGCAGCATGGTGCCACCTAATACTTTTACATAATACTTCGGCAAGATGGTATAGTTTGAAAGGAGTATCTGTGACTTTAAAGAGCCATTCTGCTCTCAGGAACTAAGGCAAATGCATTCTTTTTCTAAAAAGGTTACCCTTAATGAGCCTGTGGGGAAGCTATTTCTGAGAGGGGCATATTTGAGTGCAGTGCTATTATTCCTAACAAATTAGTCATATTGCATCACCAACATGAAACAATGAAACTGAAGAGCCAGGGCGCTAATTTGCTCTCACGCATACTGGTGTAACTCCACGGGGCCTGATCTTCTGGCACGCCCGAGCTGGGAAGAGATGTCTCGGAAAAGCCCGTCATAGCCCGAAGACTCCTCCGCTCTCCCGAGGAGCGGGTGCCCCACCGGACCGGGGACGGGATGCGATGGGAGCACGGCGGGCTCGGCCACATCCCTCCCCGCCTTTCCTCTTCCCGTGCACCGAGGGGTGTGTGGCAGCTTCGGTGCCGGCCGGGAGCTCCCCGGGGAGAGGGCAGCCAGCTCAGGAGACCGGCGTTTCCCACCTCCCTTTGTACTATTGGGCTGAGGCAGAGCGGGGAAGCAAATATTGAATCAGACGGAATCGCTCCCCTTTCCTGGCATAGAAGAGTTGCAGAAGCCCATCGTTTCTTATGCCTGTTGAAAAGTAAGAAAGAAATCAGTGTCTTTTGGTAGAGTTTGGAGGAAGATGCCTTTCTACTCTGTTTAAATAATACAATGGTCTGTGTCCTGATTGACCTTTGCAGTATTAACATTTTTAAAACACATTTTTTAATTAAAATGGGCTGGAACAAATTTTGGTTCTCGGTCCTGGATTGAGCCGGAGTTCACAAGTGGGTTTCTTTCGCAACCCAAACGAAAACATTGAAGACTAAATACACACACTTTGATTCAAACTGTGCTCTCAGTGAGGTTTCCAGCAAAACACCACATTTGACAAAGTGCGGAGCTGCTTCAGGTTTCCATGCAGAGAACTAAGATCAAAATCTGCCCTTGACATTTGAGCCTCCCTCCACTTTAGATCAGGAGTTTTGACTCTGACCCATGTTTAAGACTAGAATTTCATTCTATTTCTGCTGTCAGAAAAACCTCTCCTGTGCTCTTTTTAGCATTTTTGCAACTTTATGCTTGTGTATAAACTGTAGAGTAAAAAAAGTAAAACTAGTAACTAAAATAGCAGGAATGTGATCTACTAAGCATCATCATCTGAGCAGTTCTTTCCCCTTCCCCCACGTGCCAGCTTGTTCTCAAGTATTAAATCACATCATGAAGGCTGCCCTACAAAAAAGCATCCGAAGAAAGCAGCTGTAGTACACCAGGGCCAGTTTCATCTTTACGTGTGTATTTGTAACTGTGGCGGATGAGGGTGAGAAAGCTACGTGGGCAGGGAAGTAATTGGAAGTAATCACAAAACAGACTTGCATAACGTAAGTGAAATGATGCATACAAGTAGTCTTTGGAGATTAAAGATATTTGGGTTGGGAGAGGAGCTTTAATTGGAATTGACCTTGTAAAACATGCTCCCTTATGTTCAGGCTTACAATCATGGGTGGGCCGGCTGATCTATTTAAAAATGCCTGGTTCACATTAACCACCCAGTTTTTAGAGACAGTTTTTAGATGCTTGGTGGTATCGCAGAGAACAAATGACCGCATTTGAATATTGATCCAGTGCGCTAGCAGTTAATGCAAACGAGTACAGATGTTTCGTGTAGTACCTCAGACAGCACTATCATGTAATGTTTTGACATAAGAAAACACTTTCCTTCAGGAAAATAAAATACTAATAATGCAACTGCTGCTACTAGGACAACAGATTTCCAGTTGCTGATCTCTAGATGTATTTTTAGAAGGAACAGACGTTAGAGAAAAAGATCTAATAAGCCGGGAGATTGTCCCAGGAAGATGTGGTCAAAATTAGTTCCTTTGACTGTAACACAGTTCCAAATGTAATAGGCCCATCACTAACAAAGAAGCTGTTTTGCTCAGAAAAGCTGCGCAGAAAAGAAAGGCTGTATCTTTTTGCACTCTGGGTGGGAGCACATGAAGGGCTGGGCTGGAAAGGGGCAAAGCGGATTTTTATGAGGAAGTCGAAGGCTGCGCCTTTCGGGATCTAGCTGCAACGAGCGCCTCTCCCTGACTTTCTTTTGGCCTCTGAAATAGCACACACTGATTGCCTGTGAAAGAGCCCAAATTCCAGGCTCTCTTTAGAAAGGAGGAGCACGGATACTGGATATTTTGCATTTGCAGAGTTCTGATCATACGTCACTGACGTGAGCTAGTAGGCTCGTTCTGTTGGCTTTTTTTTGGCAAATATGGAGTCCCAGTAATTCACTCTCTGCCTCTGCAGGTACTGTTTCAAGGTTTGCTCCCTGGGCTGTTCCCCTGCCTTGGCTGCCCAGGGGAAATAGGGTGAGACCAAGCTCTGGCTCCGCAGAACAGGGGAAAAGGGTGGTGAAGCATCTCTGCCTGAGCAGAAAGCCCGCTCCAAGCAAAGACCCTGGAGCAAGCTCCTGCCCCCGCGCAAGCTTCAAGCTTCAGGGCTTCTGTGGCTATTACCATGTGTTTCTAAGTGCTGTCCACGATAAATCTGTAGCTAAATTGCCTATAATTGACAAGTGCAAGTAAATTGCAGTCATTCTCAGGCAAGGGACCTACAGTGCAAGAATTCACATACATGCTTTAGAAATGTTTGAGAATTGTTGGCTAAAACTTGTGCTGATCAAAAATCAGGTATTGGCAAAATGAAGATTTTCTCAGAAAGTTTGCTTTCCTCTATGTTATATACAAAAGAACATTTTCCCTCCTTTTTAACTCATTGGACAAAATTGAGAACTTTCTTTGTTTTCTGCCAAAAATCAAGTTTCCTGTAAGGAAACTCTTTCTTACCCCTGCACGCAGTTTCTGACTGGCTTCATATATATAACCTCCGTCACCGTAGTGTCTGGGTGTAGCATCACACTTCCAGGAAACCAAACCAAATTCACATTTGACACAAATGACTCAGGAACTTATATATGAGTAATGTATTAAAACATGCTGTCTGTATAAAAAATGAGAATTGTTAAAAGTATTTTTAAAGAAATAGTCTCTGAGCTTTTGCTTCCTGCAACTTCAGACTCCCTTAAAATCCTTTGACATGCCTCAATTTTTTTTAAGCCAATCTTCTATTGCTAACCTCTGCACAGGCTTTCAGAGTGGATGCTGTCCAGAAATCCTATTACAATAAATTTACTGTATTAAAAAAATCTGAGGAGGAAATAAGATATGGTCATATTATTAAGTCTGACTGTTCACCATTGCCAGCCTTTCATCCAGCCCTTTGTTTATTGTCATCTTATCCTGCACTTAATCTCATTTAAAGTATAGGTGCTTTAGTACATTTTCTTTATTTTGAGTGCCTGCTGCATATATGATACATTTAAAGCACATATTCTCTCTCCTTAAAGTGCTTTCCACATCTATGATGCTGTAGAAATAAAAAAATTTTACAAAAGCTTAACCAAGAGTTGTAAGCCTAACCAGAACATATTTCTGTAGCTCGCAGTCTCCTTTGTTGTAAATAGCAAGGCCAGCTTTCCTGTATTTTAACAGAGATCGATTATCATATTTATCTAAAAATGCTGCTTAAAGTAATGGATTAGATGTTAGCAAATCTGAACAAAAAAATCAGCAGTATATTAGAGTGCATATCTCTAAAGAAATCTTGAGGATCACTTGCTTTAACTGAAATTATCTTTGGATCTCTAATACCTACTTGGAGAGCCGTCCAAGGCTTCCAGACTGACATCCCACTCGGAGGACACCATGAAAGCAGCTCTCCCCAGACCTGCAGTGCAGTGTCAGCGCTGGCCTGGAGGCGAAGTGGGGCTGAGACACTTCAATCTACAACCTTGAGGCCTGAAAACAAGGTTGCATCAAGTGAGATGTGTGGCCATGGCCAAAGGGAATGGGACAGCAACGGCAGCCAGCTAGCCTCATTTTTTTGATGGTCCTAGCTGTATACATCACTGTAGCTTCAAGTGGGGAAAAAAGTGTATGCTTTAAGTACCTGGCTGCAGAAATGCAGAAAAAACTTATTAGTAACTATGGATTTTCATTTTGCCCAGGGGATGAGGCAACACAGTGGTTCTGTTCCAAACACATCCTCCTGCCCCCATCATCTAGAAGGCTGTTGTGCAAACCAGCATGAAGTGGGCTTGCCAGATGAATCCTGTGCTGATGGCTAGTGTGGTGGTGGTGGTAGTCTTTTCACTTACTGGATGGCAGCTGTTCAGCAAAGCATTACATGTTTCAGCATTTTTTCAGACATGTTTTCTGCTGCATCAGGTTCGTGCCATCTAGTGGTGACAGTCCCACCGTGCCGCATCCCATCCGTAACCCGGACAGTGTTTTTTCACATCTCTTCATGAAAAACGATAAAAATCAAGAGGATACTTTCAAACGATAAAGCACAATGTCCTAGGCTATTAATCGGTACCCTGGATGCTCTGGTAAGTTTTGTCTGTCACCTCCCAACTGCACGTTAGCCCTTAGGAGACTACAGATGACATCCCGGACCTCGGAGAAAGAAAATGCCAAAGGCAAGCATTAACATCTGTAAATTTGCCTGCCCACTCCAGCTGGCCTTTGCCTGGGTCTTGAAGCCAGAGGCAATACAGTAATAAAACAGAAGAACACAGAAGCGCTTCACTCGGGCAGTTCTCACTCATTGCCACTTCTTCATCTGCCCAAGTCATCACACAGCTGTCAACAGTCCATGCATTGCCTGGAAGCCCTGAAAGGTATATCAGAAAAAAAAATACGTTTCTAAATAGCTTTATTTAACTGATCTCGTATTTCACTTTGATTTACGATTATTGTCTAAACTTAACCTAGAATAGATCGGCTTAACAACCAGTTGTCAGCAAACCTGCAGTAAATTCTAAATTAAAATTCCTTCATTTGTCTTTGTTCGATGACATTTTCAGCCTCGCTTAAGCAAAGTACTTTTGAAGATTTGTCATCTTTTTGGTTGGACAATTGAATTCAAGGAGGGAGAAAAAAGACAACATCTATCCACATTGCAGCATTGGAGTTGTACCAGGAATGAATCTGGACCAGCAGATTTATTGACCAAAACACAACAGAAGAAATTGTTGACTTCAATCTTTCTGCACTGAGCAAGCCACAGTACACAGACTGTGGTTTTAATGAATAGATTGTACTGGAAAACTTCTAGTATTGTGCATTCACGTACAGTTTAATGGATTCAGGCCAATACTGAAAAGAAAGTCAGCATTCAAGTCTTCAGAGGAACCATCATGCCATAAAATCTGCATTGTCCCCATTCAGAGATCGAAGGTTCGACTTGCCCTGGTGAGGAGGTAGGAAGCAATCTGAAACCCTGAGCTGCTTCACGAGTTACTGCCCAGGAGCACAGAAAAATGTGGTGCTTCTGCCTCTCTGTTCTGGAAACTGTTAAGAGATTTAAATTAATACTGGGATGCCCTTGGAGTTTTTCTGACAGAAACCATTGATAAAAGCTCTTGTTAATATGTAACCTTTACTCCAGCCCCTCAGTAGCTGGTCCTGCTTTCCGTGTGATGTGTGGTCCCTGGTCTCGTTTTCTGCCGTCCATCCTTCTTCCAGCAAACCTTCTGCCATTGGGATTAGCCAAAGTGCCCAGGAAGCAAATACAACTTCTAACAGAAGTGATACTATGCCAATAAAGGCTTTTAGGCATTTTATCAGTTCTTCCTAAATAATCCAATTCAAAACACAATGAGAAGTATGTCTGCGAGATGAGCCATAGTTCTCGATGAATATAAAAAATGGATTAGAAAGGCACCATTTGTTGAGGATTACATATTTTATAGACAGAAGAAATGTGAGAAATATGTCTTCTTTAAGCTGTCTTAATACCATGCTTTCAGTGTTCAGCGAGAGTCAGGGGTGGAACAAGTGTAGATATAAAAAGATTAGGAGGAAAATCACTTGGAAGAGCTGCTGCATTAGAGTTACACTTTAAAGTTAAAGTCAGGACAGATGCAGCATGTTGTGACAGAAACCAACTAACATCTTTAATGGCAAATTGTTTATTTGAGGAATTGAGGAATACTATTATGTCTGGAAGGGAGCAGAAAAAAATAATCAAACATTAACTCATTAACTCTCAAATAATTTTTCTAAGCTTGAAAAGACAGCAACTTCACAGAGACTGCCAGCATGACCCATGCTTAAATGAGAGACCCAAAATGGAGCGAAAACCAAAAATACCCATTTTCTCAAGTAAGACCAATACACCAGCTGTGATAATGTAATCAAGCTGGACTGCCTTCTTGGATCCTGTTGCTACTGTTCAATTAACATGTCAAATGATTTTCAAACTTCTTTCTGATATTATTTCTACAAAGTCTTATTTCTGCTAAGACCAGAGCAGACTGAGATTCTCCTGTTTCTTTTATTTTCTTCCCTAACAAAAAAGTTAAGGTTTTGGAAAATTTGAAGCTTTCCAAATGGAAAATTTAGATATTTTTTTTCATCAGGTGATTGCACATGAAATATTTAACTTCCAATTATTTCCATATACCATTGTATCCACCAGAGAAAAATACTCCGTGGGAGGTTAATACCACACTGGAGGCTACATGTGGATACATAGCTAAGTATTTACTACTGTTCAGCAATGCTTTGCCCTGGACGCTTTTCTCCAAATATAAGGTGGGATATAGTTTTCTGCTTGCCTTGGTGGCCCCAACAGTTTTGCAAATAGGTGTTGATTAGTCACAAATAGCTTGTTTTACCATGCTGCCACACTGGAGACTGTGCAGTCAGGGTTCACACACATAAAAAAAATTGAGGACCAATGGGATATTCTGAAAATGTTAACCCTACTTATTCGTATGTGCAAATCCAAACCTAAATGGAAACTTCCAGCATAAGTCAGCCAAAAGAATGATTTTTTTTCCTATGTATTTCTATTTTAAGATTGATATTTAAAAATCTAACTACTAGTCACATGGCTTCTTTCTTGCAACTTTTACATCCTGGTGGGGATGCAGAACTGGTTTGTTCTGCTGAGAGCATTTCAACTTGGTTATGCTACCAGAAGTGGTGGAACATCTGCCTAAACTAACCTTTAAAAACAGTTAAGTACCACCACTGTTAGTTTTAACTCACTATGATATTGCTCTTTACATTAATGCTTTCACCACCCCTGTCTTCAGAACAGGACCTCCTCTTGAGGCCATCAGGAATGTTGTTCCTTATGTCAGCAGGACTTTCTGGACATGACAGTTACAACTTTATCTCTTCACCAGATATTGTAATCAAGGGCTGGATTCTGACAGCTCGCTCCAACTGATGATGGTGAGATCCAGCACATCCGCAAGTGGGGAGGTATACGTTTCGATCACAAAACCTTTTTCTGCCATTCCAGATTTCAGATTAAAAAACTACAAAATTTATTCAGATTTTACCTAGGACAGTCTATTTACTTGAGAAAAAGCTTTGCCAGAATTCACAACTACAGACTGCTCCCATGAATGACATCAAGCCACTGCTCACACGAGCCAAATTCAAGCCACTAACTAGAATGTAAACGGTTATAATACATAATCCTTTTTAGATCTCTTAGCAGAGATGATCAGCCAATGACCCTATGTCTAGATCTGGCCTGCAAAGAAGTTAATCTGGTCTGTGGAAAGAAAAGAGATACCTTCAGCAGACTGTACCTCTGAGATTGCTCCATTGATTTCAGTGGGAGCTACTTATGAGAAAGAAATTGCAGAATTTTGTTCCAGGTACTGTCATGGAAAGAAAAACCCTAATGAAATTATCTTTGGAAATGTACCACTCCAAGTCAGGTATTTTGAAATGAATCCAACGTATCATATTTAATTGCATATATTTTCAAAAAGCTGTTAAGCACTGAAGGCTCTGGTTCATCTGAAATTGAAAAGGCATCCAAGACTAAATTGATTGAAATTTGACTTTTGGGCACTGAGACTGAGCAGCTGCGATAAGGACCAGATTGCTGGTTGGGTGGCATTTTCCTTTCCAACAATATTGGGAACTTTACATTTTGCTACAGATTGAAAGAAAATACCAGAACGCAACGTGTCTGTGCAGACCAGCTGTAAACATCAAAAGGCCCACTGTGCCCATTTTGCAAAGGCCCTGAGAGCATCCTCCCACTGGGAGGTCTGGATGCCAGGGCCAGGGGATAACGCAGCGTCAGTGTGGCCAAGGGAGTGTCCCCAGGCAGTGCCGCAGGGAGGCTGCAGCTGGGACCCACTCCCGTCCCCGCGGAGCTGCTTCCAGCCGTGGCCATGGTGCTTCATCCATGGTGCTTCATCCCTGCCTGAGCGACAGTTCCCGACGACGTGCCACTGCCCGGCCTCAGCCCATCCCCATGCGATGGCTTTCCTTTAGCTGGGAAAGCACGCAGTCAGGATCAACTGCACAAGTCTTGTGTTTGGCGAATCCCACCTAGCAAGTCCACAAAGAGCAACAGGGACCACCAGCCCTCTCCCCGGGACCACCAAGGGTAGGGCTGGGCTCAGGCTGTAGCTCCACACCTGCGTCCCCTGCAGCCGACCCAAAGACTGATGCTGTCTTCAGCCAGAGATGGATGAGGCCCTCCAGGAACATCCTCAGCTCGCTCGGTTTCTCTGGTGGGCATTATCTGGAGGAAATAATTTTCGAGATACGTGTGTCACAGTGATGTCCTATCTGCCTTAGAAGGGACTTCAGGATTTTTGCCAACTGCTGTTTACACAAAACTCTATTAGAACGGTGTCCCGAGGGGCTGCAGAGGGGGAAGGAGGTAGGAAACAGCTGTGCTGGTAAATATTAGATTTCTTTGTGCTCATATGTTCGCCAGACAGAAGACAGGCTGAGACAATTAAGAAACTTCAGTTGTAGTAAGGACATGCTAACAAGACCATTAAGATTTGATTTGTGTGGCACTGGATCACCTACCCGTCCAAATGGATGGGGCAGGAGCACATGACAGCACTTCTGGTGAATTGTCCACCGTATGCAGTTGGTATTTATACTGGCTTTATATTATCTGGGGGGAACTGGCAATATCTAATCTGGCATAAAACTGGCATGGTATAGACAGAATATACTCAAACCAATATAAACCGGAGCATTTTTTTAGCACATTAAAATCACGTGCCTGCGGCACTTTGCACCATAAGGCTGCAGTGTTTTGGTGCAGTATTCAGTGCCCTAAAATATTCTTGCCTAACATAATTCCAACTGAAAAGGTGACCTGCAGTAACCAAAGGTCTTATACAGGGTGTTCAGAAGCTCTTGTGCTTGTGAAGAGCCAGAACCGTGTGTCAGAACCAGGTACACAGTCAAACAGAGTCCTTGCAATACCTAAATACAGCTAAGAGACATGTGTGTATCAGCTGCTGTGTGTACCTGGTGCAGACAAAAGCCAGGAGAACAAGGAGCTATTCACACTACGAGATCCTGCCTACCTGCAGATCTGTGTTGGGCTATCTACTGAGGGCAGCTAGAGCAGGGCTCATACAGATGTCCTGCTTACTATATTTACTGGCACTTTTTGAGGGGAGACAAGTTTCTAAATTTAGCTTTCACAAACTTTTAAAGCCAGGTACCATCACTGGCAGGGACACCGGGGGCAGCAATGGTGGTGGCCACTGCTAGTGACAGCAGGTCCTACACCTGGCTGCAAAGTATACATACTCGAGGAGAATGCATGGACACAATCTGGGAACCTCTGCTACGCTACTCTAATCAATGCCTTCAAATCACCTTATTAGAAGGCACTGGAGCTAGTCAAGTAATGGTGTGCATCAAATCTAGCTTTCCTAGACACGATGTAGCTGGCACAGTAATACCTAAAAATTTGTGTAATTTGCAGATAAATGTAGGTTTGTATATGAAACTGCTGGAGCATTATTCTTAATCCTGTGGGCTGGCAGGAGTCAGGAGGGAAGAGGCACCCATTGAAAAAGGCTGAAGAATCAAAGTCTGGTCTGTGTTTAGTATAGGTATATGATCAAGCTGTACCAGTGAAGGCTTGCCATCTGCTGCTATTTTGTTTAACAAGAAGTGAAAACAAGAACAAGGACATTTGCATTGCAGTTACTGGAGGGCTAATGGATAAAATGGCAGATAAAAAAGTTGATATGACTCAGGATCTTGAGAACTGCTGCTACTTCATAAAAATAATTCTGTGCGTCTCCACGACAGAAAAACCATCACCACAAGCTGCTGCGGTGACCCAAGAAATGCATACTACAGAGGAATATGCAACTTCTTCTCCAGATGCAACCAAGTAAGGGAGAAAGGGGGTAACAAGCTGTCTGGAGCCAGCTACCCCTGGTATCTACAGCAAATGAGTTCCTGATAATGAGGGGGAATATATGATCTATGCAAATGCCACTAATGGCTTTTCCTGCAGCTGGGTGCCAAAGTTGTTTCCCCTTTGATCATATTGTCCCCTTCCCAGTCTGTCTTCAACACTGTTACAGCTACTGGTGCAGTGTATTTCAAGCTATTAATAACATCTCTTTCAGTATTTGTACTATAAACCACAGCGGTTTTACATACATTTTTTCAAAACATGACTTTATTGCATTATCATCTTTTTTATAGAGACCAGGTAAGATACAGATATCAGCAGAGATGACAGACACGGGCAAATTGCACTGATAGATCACTATTACAAGAGCAACCACAATTTTTAGATGTTCCTTTACCACAGTGTTGCCAGATGAACTGTGTCGACCTAGACATACAAAACCTGAACTTGTTTGAACATTTTCACTCTGTCCTACAGGGCCATTGAAACAGACTTCTGCCTGTCCACCTCCTGGCAGACACTGCCAGGAGCTCCAGGGAAGAGGGAGAGCTGCTCACAGTTGGATTCCAAAAGGTAAAGAACAATCTCCTTTGGACAGTATGGCTAATTCCCACTCCCTTAATGAGCCTTCCCTTCTAAACACCTATGAGTCAGCCTCATGGAAGTGTGACTTCTTACTGATGTATGTATATAGCACCAATAGTGTGACAGCAGATTATTGTTACAGACGGCATGCAGAGCAAAGAAATGAGAAGAAAAATGACAAAAGTTTCATTTAACATAAAGTTCAGCATGTCTCTTACAAAACTTTTTCTTAATACATCATAGTGAGTTTTGGCCATCTAGCAGATGGCCCTCTACAGCGACTCTTAGCCTCTTCGCCTTCCCTTTTGAAGTTGAACTGCATTACCTTGCCAACACAGCTGAGCCTGCCAAACCGAGCCGTGAGATACCCGAGGCCAAGCTCATGTTTCCATTGTTACGGTGCAGTTACCAATGCATCAGACCATCCTGGGATTACACACATCCTGCCAACAGGAGTTACTCCCTGAGGGGTTGTCATAACAGATTATTTATGCAAGCATTGCACAATTTTGCTACTGCAAGTGTGTAAATCTTACACACCTTCAAAAACAGAAAGGAGATTATTTCTACATTGTGAGCAGTCATGTAGACTGGTAATGACTGAGCGTGTAGAGCTGCACAAATATCACAAAGTAACACCCTGTGCTTCCTATAGAAACAGAGATCACTATGGTTTATAGCTACAAGTTGGGTGTACGCTTCTTTGCTAAAGGATGAGCAGCTGTGGTTTCACTGTGCTCTCCGGGCAAACATTAGATCAAAATTAGATCAAAATGACACATGCTCTCCTACTTTCCTTTTTCTTCTAATGTAAGAAATGAAGTTAGCATCAGCTACAAACATTTGAGAGACCTTGTTCTGCTTCTGAACCCAAATTCTACACTTTTTAAAAAATATCTTGTGCTTTTATAATCAAAATAAGCTCATGATTAGCAGATACCAAACTATGCTTAGGAATCTTCTATTATTCTCACTTTAGAGAGGGAGGAATGACAGAAAGGCTAAGGATGCTGATTTCAAAAGTGGTCTGACCTGAGTCATTTTGGAGTTTCAAGACCACCCTGGGTTGCCATGGAGTCTGGCAGCCCTTGGTTATGGAAAGCTCTGTTGTATGTGCCTGGCTTTGGGTGGGTAAAAGGTGATGTTCTCAAAGGCAGCAATCACTTTTGACAGGGTTTTGCCCTAAGAGATAGTGCACAATGCACAAAAAAAGTGGATGGTGGGCTGAGAGTTGGACCTGTCTATCCACATTTCATGTTCATTTTATGACCTCTTTTACTGTTACAAAGATGAACTACATAGGCTTCTCTGCAATTCAGAATGAAATTGTATCAGAGGGACAGACTAGTTTAAGATGATAACAGTTAATGCTTTTGCCAAGCTCAAGAACCACTACTGAGACATGAAGCCAGGATGAACCCCACCTGCAGTACTGGGTTCAGCTCTGTGGCCCCCAACATAAGAAGGACATGGACCTGCTGGAGCGGGTCCAGAGGAGGGACACGAAGATGATCAGGGGCTGGAGCACCTCCCCGATGAGGAGAGGCAGAAGAGAGTTAGGGTTGTTCAGCCTGGAGAAGAGAAGGCTCTGGGGAGACCTGGAGACCTTATAGCAGCCTTCCACTATTTAAAGGGGGCCTACAGGAAAGTTGGGGAGGGACTTCTCGTCAGGGAGTGTAGTGATAGGATGAGGAGTAATGGTTTTAAACTAAAAAACGGTAGATTTAGATTAGATATTAGGAAAAAATTCTTTACTGTGAGCGTGGTGAGGCACTGGAACAGGTTGCCCAGAGAAGCTGTGGCTGCCCCATCCCTGGAAGTGTTCAAGACCAGGTTGGATGGGGCTTTGAGCAACCTGGTCTAGTGGAAGGTGTCCCTGCCCATGGCAGGAGGGTTGGAACTAGATGATCTTTAAGGTCCTTTCCAAACCAAACCATTCTGTGATTCTATGATTCTATGATATCTTTGAATCCAGACCCCTGTAAACAACAAAACACTACCCTTTAATGACTGCTGGATCAGCTCTGTCACTTGAAAAAGGGATTGAAACGAGTACTAAAATTAAAGTAGTTTTAACGTGGCAGTTTCTAAATGAGTTGTAAAATAAGCTGGGACAAGTTTGCACGAAAAACATTTGCTATTAAGAGTAAAACCATGGGACTTGAGCCAGGCCAGCTGTGCTACTGCTCCTCCTTTGCTCCTGTACCAGTAGGTGCCAGAGGCTACAGACTCTGGAAGTAGAAAACACGTTTCATTGCTCTCATTTCATTCCCTCAGGCTGACACATGGAGTGGAGTTGACAGGCTCCACAGCAAGCTGTGTCTAGCCTTCTTTGGCTGGAGGGAGGATTGGCGATACATTGTGCCTTGAGTTTTGGCAGGAGAGACCATCGATGTTAAAGCAAATGAAAGAAAGATTCTTTAGGTTACCAACTCTTTAAGGCAGGGCTGCCTGTGGTATACAAGTTTACAAGCAGCGTGAGAAACGGGTCATAAAAAGGTCCCCATTTAGATAGATGTAATAGACAGTTAGCTATTCACAGGCTGATGTCCAAGTGAAAGGTGCTCAGGGAAAATCTAGCTTAATCAAGCACTTGAAGTCAGGACTCAAGAGGGCTGGGGTCAAGAGACAGAGAAGGTCAAAGATAAGGGTCTGGATATGCAGCAACATGTAGCAACGCTAACAGGCAAACAAACGATGTGAAAAGAAAAATATATGGGTCACAAATTATCCATTTGAAATTATATGTATAAAAAATTAAAAGAATTTTCATATGTGGTTTTGCAAGAGAAACCACATCTGTTGATTCATTTCAAGAACAGCAACAAGAAGATCTAAATCTGGAGTAGGTATCAGTAAGGGAAAATAAAACACTATAATTTCCTTTATAGGAAATAAAGGAGGAAGATGTTCAACCTCTCAAGTGTTATAGAAATGTGAAGTGACTTGAACTCAAAACTACTTAAATGTGTTATGTAGCAACACAAGCTTTAAATGCTTATTTTTATAAACAATGGGATCCAATAAATAATACAGACCAGTTACTGAGGGATGCACATTTACATCAGTCCCAGCTAGTTTATTTCCAGAAAACTGAAACAATCTTTTCCTTCTTTTCAGGACCATGAGTTTGTGAATGCACTGTAACATTTTCCACATATGGATCCATTTTTATGATTTCATTATTTATTCAGCACTCATATGAAAATATTCTTACCAGCCTAAGCATTTTAGCATTCTTACATCATATTACCTTGAATAACTGTGTGTTCAGTAATGTATATACATTGAACTTGAAGCAGCTAGTATACATCAGCAGTGATAAAGAGCATGAGGTAAAGATCCTAGTAGCTCAGTGGTTGACATATTTACTAAAGTGCTTCCTCCACATCAGGTATTCCTATCTCTTAGCTATAAGGAGAAGATTTAAAATGCAGTTTAAATCAATCAGTGCATATGGAGGAATGTGAATTCCATTGTTTCAGGATAATTTATTTTGCTTCATCTTAAAAAAAGGGAAAGACATTGTTAAGAAATATAATATCCTGCATTTCAGGATGGTGTGGTGTCATGTTATGCTTCTGCATTAAAGAATCAAACCCGTCTCCGAATCCAGACAGCCCCAAACCATCTCTAAATGCATTATTATAGTTTGGTTAATTGGAAAACACCCTAAAAACATACTGAAATTATGTTTGGCCTGGTTTCCATACATATCAAAGAGGAGAGATTCCTGGCAGACCTGGAATCTGTATTTTGAACAAGGAGTTTGCCAGCTGGCTTTTCACATTCTGTAACAAGTTTACGCATTACTTTAGAAAATTTGCAGAACTAGACCTGGTTGAATGTTATGAAATAAACCACTGTAATAACAAAACAAACTATTTGGTGGACCTAGCAGTTTCAAGTGTAATCAGCAAGCAAATTATAACAAAATTATTTTCTTGATCTTGAAATTTATTAATAAAGATGTGTGAAACTTGGAAACACTATCGATGCAGCACATTCATTCCTTTTCTTCCCCCACTGTTTACATTGCAGAACATTTTACTTTGCTCGCAAGCCTTTCGTTACAGATTGGTGCTCTCTCCTTCCTCGTGTCGACGGTAAAAAAAATCGTTGCTCTCCTTTTATACGGGGTCCAACTGGGCCTAAACTCTGCTTAAGTCAGTGGGACTGGCACCAAATCATTCCTCCCATGTCTGGCAGGGTGCTTTGCGGGCAGAGGTGACAAAGCCCTTGCTCAAGAAGCTTACGCTGCGTTAGAGGCATCAGTGACCAGCAACAAGCCCTATAAAGAAGAAAGACAGGGAGGGTCATCAGCCACGGGCAGAGGGAACTCAAAAAGATTGCCTGAGCCGTTTATTTTGTTTAGTGTATCTATTTTACCCCCCCCCCCCCTTTTTTTTTACCACCCTCTCAATTATTTTTAATTTGCTACGAAGAGTCAGGATGGAAATAAGCAGCTGGAAGGCAGTCAAAAAAGCGAGCCCCAAGGGAAGATCTGAACCAGAAGGTGGATTAGGGTCTCCTGAGGGTGCGGCGAGGTCGGGTGAGGTGGCAAAGGACGACGGGCAGCTGGCACGCCATCGCACAGGCTCCAGAAAGGTAAGGGAGCTTATTTTGCCTTTCTGTAAACTCTTATTTTTGCACCAACACAATGCTGCGAGCGTGGGCGTGTAATATTTTTTTTTTTAACCAGTCGTCCAGTAATTCCCCCGGCCTTGCCCTGCAGTAGCGCCAAGTGCCCGACGCTACTGACTGACCCGCCGGTAGGCGCTCACGCCTCCCCGTCCTCCTTCCCCAGATACGCTGCACCGGCGATATGGCGCCGTTCTCCCGCCACAGGCCAGGGAGAAAAGGCTTTTCCTGTGGAGAACACGGCGGCCGCCCCCCGCCAACACGGCCCCCGAGGGGCAGCGCCGTGAGGCGAGGCGGCGGCCGCCCCCCGCCAACACGGCCCCCGAGGGCCAGCGCCGTGAGGTGAGGCGGCCACTGCCCCCCGCCAACATGGCCCCCGAAGGGCAGCGCCGTGAGGGGAAGGAGCGGACCGCCGACAGCCGCGCTTCCCGCCCCCGCCGGGCGGCCACTGCGCAGGCGCCCGGGGAGGAGAGGCGAGGCGAGGCGGGCCGGGCCGGGCCGGCGGCTTCGCCAGGGGAACGGCGGTGTTGACGGCCGCGGCCCGGCAGCCCGCGCTCCGCCATGCCCGTGCGCTTCAGGGTGAGGCGGTGGGGGCCGCCCGGGCAGCGGCCGTGCGGGGGTGTGCGGGTTGCGGGGGGGTCTGTGGAGGGGCACCGGGCCGGGGGGGAGAGCGGCGGGCCCGGCGGGCCCCCGCAGCCGGCAGAAGGAGGGGGTGCAGCCGTTTCTGGGGTGCCGCCGGTAAAGCGGGAGACCCTTGTGCTGAGGAGCGGCGGTGAATAAAAAGCGTAAGAGTTCAGTCGTGCGGGGGGCGGAGGGTTCAGGCTGTGTTTGTTCTGAAGCTTTATTCGCTTGAAGATACGAGTCAGTTTTAGGCATACCTGTTGGTGCCTGAAATTATTCCACACTCGTTCTGCAGAGCGATCAAGTAGTTTTTGCTCTTCGATGGGGGGTGGGTTTGGAAGATGCAGAGCAACCCGCCGGCTTAGCTGAATCCCGCAGCGGCCTTGTTGGTGTTTCTCCCCTCCGCGATCTGTTCCCAGCAGAAGCAGGACATGCACCCCTCACTTGACAGACACCTCTCTGTTTGCTGCAGGGACTGAGTGAATATAAGAGAAACTTCAGATGGAAAACCCCAGAGTTTTGTAGCCCGTCCCAACAGCAGAAATCCTTGTGGGCAGGACTTCGGTCGGATCAGTTTGGTAAGCGCCCCTGAAAGCTGCACCCCCAATTGCAAACCCCGGCGCTGTCCAAGCCGGCTCTGGTAAGGATGAGCCTGGCCCACAGGAGGCCTGGAGAGGTTTGCTGTGATTGAGCGCACGGCCACAGTGAGCTGGTAGCGTTTGCACTTTGTGCACTTTATATAGTTAAAAGCATATTCCTGGTCATCATTTAAGAATATGTTTTTGAATGCCATATTCTTTCTGGCTGCACTGAAACTTGCTTTCACCTTAGTGCTGTTGATATAAAACCTGAAAAATACGTGGTTTCTGACATACAGTGTAAGCTGAGTCTCAAACATGAACCACAGGTGAAGTGTTAACCCATACAGGGTGTGTAGGAGGAGGCACTGGGTTACCTGTGGTGCATGGAAACACCACGTAAAATTCCGTATCTAATAGGAGACTAACTTGGGGCAAAGTTTGATACAAAGTGAAATTGTTATGAAGACTAACAGGGACAGCTAACTGAAAAAAAAACAAACCCATGAGCATTAAACGGAAAAGCTTGTGATGCTGTCGTCTAGGAGTTAGGGGTTGTAGACTTTATCATGGCAGGAAAATGTGGGGCTGGGAAGTAGAAGACAAAGGAAATAGCATCTGGATTGAAAGGCCCATAGGGAGTTGAGGAATAGGAGTAAGCTGGAGAGTGATGACAACTGCAGTGCTTTGAAAAGGAGCAGTAAAATGTAGTAATTCTTGTAGTGGCACAAGACAGATTAACAAAGTTGTGCAATTCAGTGCAACCGCACTATGCAGTCCGTGTAATTAGAGTCCAATATATTCATTCCTATAGTATGATAAGTGTTCTAAATTACGGCGTAGTAATTAAGAACTGACCACTGGGAGTAGGGTTTGTTTTTCGTCAAGATGCTAGACATTTTATTAAATAATTCAGTCATGCGAAAGTTTGTGTGTTACATATATTACTGCTTTCTTCCATTACTGCAAAATACATATTTCTTTAATCTTGCTTTCCCTAGCACATGGCTCTGTGTATGGGTACCTGTGTTTAAAAGTATAACTTCCACGAATTCTGAAACACCCAAACATCCAAACGCATTAACTTCATTTTAAAATTGTAACCCATGCTTCTTTTAAGTCAAAAAACCCTGAAAATTTTACAAGACTTGCAATAAAGTCCTAAGTTAGCAATACAGCAGTTTCTCCTCCTCATGTTGTAGCAGTGTTTTTGTGCATCCTTGGTATAGTTTTTGTACACCTTTGTGTTCATTTTCACTCCCACCTCTTTTCTGGTCATTTAACCATCTACATCTTCAAATGTTGCTCTTGACACCTCATAGGACTTGCAGGTTGTTATTGATAATTCACTTCTGTTTTTTCCTGTTGAAACACATAGTTGGTAGTTTTAAGAATGACTTGGAACATCACCACAAAAAGTTAACAGCTGCAGGTGCTCTGCATTCCTTCCTGCTACTTTTCCAGTGTTTTTCCACTGAGGTTGTTTCCTACCACCTGTATGTGTAGTCGGACATCCAGACATTCTGTATATCTTTCACTGTTGGTTGTTCTCTCTACATTGCTTTTTAGTGAGATAGGAGTTTCTCTCTCTCCTAGAAAGTGTTTTTTTCAGCCAGTTAGGGGCCTTCACTTGTTTTTCCGTCACAGTTGAGCACATTGCAGTTGGATTATGATTTCCTGCTTTAAATGTGTTCAGTCATTCAATCCTCCTCTTAAAATAGTGGGGTAATTTTATTTTCATCTGCACATGTAAAGACCAGCAATTCTTTAAAATAATTTGATACCTGGTTTTGTTACATAGTTTTTTTACAATTTTGGAAATGTTTTTTTGTTTGTACTGTAAAAAGCCACCAGCTATATGAGATGGTTTTAAATCACAGTTGTATTAGATGGATAGGAATCTGTCACTGTCCTGTCACAATCGGTGAGAACCTGTTCAGCAAGGTGTATTGTGTATGTGTAATGAGAAGTGTTTGTGGCATACTTTATCACTGCAGGTTGGTTATTCTCTGTGAACCACATTCTTTTCACTGGCTGTGTTAATTTTGTTGTTGTTCAGCTCCCAGAATCAACTTGCAAAAGATTGTCCTCTGGCCATATTTGCTTTATAGGGTTTTATCCAACATGGTCCTGGAGCACCATGTTCCTGTCTCTAGTGGAAAAGAAAGGCATTCACAGACAGGGAAAGAAGACAGAATTTCACAACCGTGCCCGTAATTCATAGGCTGTCATTGCTCAAAGATACTAAAATAGTTTTTTCTAATAATCAGTTGTATGATAAACTTTTAGTTCAGTCTGGTAATAGAGTCATATTATGTCTTCAGTAGAATGTTTTTATTAAACCTAATATGTCTTTTTCAGGAATCACGAGAGAACCAAACTTCATTTCCAAGAGAAGGGTACCTTACCATAATCCACAGATTTCAAAGTCCTTTGAATGGACAGCAGATTGTGATTTGAATGACCCACTTGAAACTGAAGTTCTTAGAACTGCAGAGTTGCACACAGACCACAACAACAATGATGTGAATCAGGAAAAAATTGAAACGCCAGAAGGACCCAGACTCCCCCGAGAAGTTTGGTCACATTCAGTAGACTCTAAAGGTGAAACAGCCCTTGCCCTTGCAGAAAACAACATGAAGAGATCACCTTCTGCAGCTTCAGCAAATCAAAATGAAGCACTTTCATCTCCAAAAAAGGAATTAGAAAAAATGGGTAATGGGGTAAGGGAAGATTTTTTTTTTTTTTTTTTTTTTTTAATTGACCAATATAAAAATTACTAATCTGATACTTAGGGTAATTTAATGCACATACACCAGCCTTTGTTGTCTAACTCTCTTCTTAGTTCTGTGTTTTGATATTCTATGTTGTAGCTTCTCTGTTGGGAGAACAGTACTTTTGAGACCAGATTTTGGTTCCACTTAGGTCAATAGGAAATGCCCTTCATGTGCCATCCCTATTGATTTCAGCTAAACAAGGATTTAGCCAATAATATATAGACTGTTTGGGGTTGTTGGCTATAATGAGAAAATGTACTTTGCGTTCATTTAATTCATACAACCAAAACCCAAACCATTGGTTTGAAGGTGTGCATTGAAAGATATCTGACTTGCAAAACATTGTAGGAAAGGGAACAACTGGTGTTATTTTTTTTCTTTTTTCATGTTGTCAGCTTCACAGAGTCCTTCAGAGGAAAGCAGGCATGAATATTTCACGTTTAAATACTTTTCCCAGAAATTCTGAATATCAAAGCCAATTTGTTTGGAAGAGTCCTCATGAAAAGTCACCAATACTTGCAGCTGAACAGGTAACTTTAAAGAATCCAGAAAGTAAATGAATACTTTCTTTTATATATCAGCAAAGTTGCTTACCTTCCAAGATTTCCTTTCTTTCTCTTTTGGCAGGGGAATGACAAACTTGAATGTTGTTACGTGATTTATTTTTTTTTTCTCTCGATACACAGAAGTGCAGTATAATTAGATTTGTTTCCCTGTGATTCTTTATTGTAGTCAGGTCTAATTACTCATTTTCCTTATCCCTGGTTGTATTCCATCCTTTCTAACAGGACCATTTTTTTCCGTTTGCATTAAGTTACCTTAGGAGCACTAAGATCCTACTCAATGTTACCCTTCATTTTTATAATTTTTATGTTATCTAGCATATAGCTAATCAACAGAGGAATATTCAGGTGTTCTGTATTTTAACAACATGTCTTGCCACTGAAATCATTCAGGTTTCACTATTTATTCTCATGGTCTTTTATGGGTTACCACAGTTTCTTATTCTCAGTCTCCATCTTTGTGCATATATACTTCCAAGCTCTAAAGTGCGCCTCTGTAGTGTTTTTTTCTTTCATGAGAACTGTTTATATTTAAAAGTGGAATCCTCTGATTTTAAGATACTCTTGTGGCATTTTAATACATCTCATGAGTTTTGGGACTTTGTAGGATTGGAAATACTGCTATTTCTAATCAGGCCACAGAGTAACTCTGATTGTGAGACTGCTTTGTGTTTTCAATTCATTGTTACTGGGATCAGGACTTCAGAGACTCAGTCCATCTTTTGGTCATTTTACAGTATAAAATAGGCACTTTGCTTTTATTTTATCTTCTGTTTCTTCACTAGGAGCATATACATTAATGGGATTACTGCAGATGGTGAGCTCTCTGTTTTTACCCACAGGTAGCAGATTTGTTCAGTAACAGCTTTCAGAGGCAATAAATGTTGATAACCAGGATTGATCACTGTCCTGTCTTTTTCTGCTGGAATGCCAAGCAGGTTGACTTACTGTGAGATACCTGTTTCCCAGCAGTCCCTTATCCAAGGAAAACTCACTGAAATGCATGACAACAGTATAGAAGTCAAAGGACCATTTGAGGAAGAGGCAGATCACAGAAAGTCACCTTACAGAAAATTTTGTAGAGAATTCCATTTGATTCTATTAGAAATCAGTTTGATAATTTAATTACTGATGCTTTTGAACATTGTGCTATTTCAGAAGAAACACTGAAATCTAAAACCTTTTTTTCACAGCTTATACAGAATAAGAAGCTGTAAGAATAAGTCTATAGGCACTATAAATCCTTAGATAAATAGAACTTAGAGACAATCTAAATATGTATAAATGTTTGCAGGTTCTAAACTTAAGATTAGAATTTCATGATAAAAGTTATACATATTAACAAACTGATATTTTTTTGATTGCTATTGATATAATGGAGAATATACCTAACGCTGAATACTGACAATACCTTTCCCTTGAAGAGGTTCTGTGAAAATATCAAAGTTATCCAAGTCAGGTTATAAGTCAGACCTAAACTCTCTTAGCAAAGCTGGGGAAAATGTATGCTTGTGACATAGGACATGGTCTTTTAATTCAGCACCCCATGAGGAGATGATACCTGACTGTGTATTAGGAAAATTCTCCACCTTGGTTTATAATACCGTATTGACTGAAAAATAGTGGATAGCTCAAATTATGCAAGCCCTAAGCTTCCAGTTTTAAAACACAGAACAGTTGTCTGTTACTTGTGGACTAGGCGTGTACTGAGGACTCACAGGGAAGTTTAATGGCATATGTTTTAAAAAATAGGATCCTACATACAACTCAAGGTGAACTGTCTTCCCAAATGAATAAAATCTCTGTTAGTGAACTTCAGTAAGAACAGCATTTGACCACAGGTTTAACTGCATCTGACTTGTATGCTTTTAAATGTATTTCTATCAAATAAGTTTCTCTTTAATTTGTCCTGGAAGTTAATTAGTCTGCACTTGCTGTATTTGTACACGTGACCGCCTCTCCTCTTATGTGAGTGTATTTACTTGAAGTGGTTAAGTGATTTTGAAAATTTAGCCTGAAGGTAAGCAAATCACACTTTTGTTGTTGTTGTTGTTGTTTTCTTTCCCCCCCAGGTTATTAGCAACAC
Source organism: Haliaeetus albicilla (assembly GCF_947461875.1). Lineage (NCBI taxonomy): Eukaryota > Metazoa > Chordata > Aves > Accipitriformes > Accipitridae > Haliaeetus > Haliaeetus albicilla. Next base: position 15,361,874 of record NC_091510.1, read on the forward strand.
AAGTAAATCCATACCTCCATTTAAATCTCCTGCAATTACTTCTGAAACTGCACATGAGAGAAATTTCAAAGGGTCTCCTCCCGTTAAGGGTCCACAAGAAAGAGGTGGTTCAGAAGAGAAGGAATTTCCAGTTTGTGAACAAGTAAAGCCCTAAAAGAAAGGCATTAGTATACTTATATAATTTTGATTGTTCTTTTCTATAATGCAGGGGTGGGTTTATTTTGAATTTTTTTAGTTTAGAGCTGTTGCTAATGACACTGGACTCAGTAGTGGTTTTGCTATAAAAGACTTAACACTGTACAGCTCTGTTTGCTCTTACGGATTTCTGTAGTGGGTTCTGTAGTTTCTGTAGTGCATTTGTTCAGTTTACAATGACATTTTAAGTGTGTTTTTCCTGTCACCTTAATTTATGAGTTTTCAAGTGTGGGTGGTTTTTTTTTTTTTTTTTAGTTGAAACTTTGTTTCTGGTTGTTAGGATAGTTTCTGAAATCTAGATCTCTGATTTATACTCTCATTGGTACCAGTGCAGTCTCTTGGTATGCAGGAGGGCTGGATGGGAGGTCTGGAACTTTTTGGATCTCATAAATCAGATATAGTGTACATAGTGTGAATTAAAAAAAATATTTTGATGTATGGAAGATGCCACAGTTAGAACTGATTTTCAGCCAATAGTTGTAATTTGAAGAAACACGGAGGAAAGGTTACAATTAATTTCCCTTTGCCTTGATAAGTTGAAAGGTGAGTAATTGTGTTTAGGAGAGGGCTATAACAGGACATTGCATAGGCTCTGTTACTCAGTTCAAAACATTAAAATGTCTTTTATGAAAGTGATTTGGCTGTCTGAGGCCTTGCATTTCCTTGTTTTGCTCTTGGCTTGAACAAATTTAAGTGGACTTTTAGGAAACATGGCTATGGCCATTCTACCAAATACGTTTAATGAAAAGAAATTGTTTCAGGTTGAGACCTTTTAAAAATAGGCGAGAGCAATTTAGGCTGCATGACAGCTAACCTATTTTGCAAGGTGGACATGTGAGTGTCTGTTTTTGTAGCAAGCTGCCAAGTGTAGTGTTGTCTGAATTCCTGCAGGTTAGCTAATCATCCTTCAGGTAAAAGGACCATGTATGAGCCTCTTCAGTATCCATCTCTGTTCCTTGATAAACAGAAAGAGCCATTATCAGACAACATGTTCACTAAGACCATTACTGAGCAAAATGCATACTTAACATGGAGTGCCTGTGGCTCAGTTTAAGCCATTGGTACATTGGAGGTTCTTAAAGATGATTGTTGGCTTGGAGGGTTTATCATTTAAAACTCAGACCTGCCCAGTGCTTTAAATCTGGGAATGAGGAAATTTATGTCCCCTTTTGCCTCTTCTAGCAGATGTGAGGAAAGCTTGAAAGGCATGGGAAGCATTTCTTTGTTTTTAACACTGGAAATTCAGGTTATGTTTTCCCAAGAGAGCTAATAAAGTAAAGGAAGAGAAGACATGAGAAGGGAATTTTGGTGAAAGCATCTGAAACACTTTTTATTTATACCAACATCTCTTCTCCGATGAATATCTTGAAAAAATTTTGGGGGATTTTGGTGGGCTTTTTTTTATTTTGCTTTCCTTTTTTTTTTTTTTCCTTGAATTTGAACAATATCTGTAAAGATCTCTAGCAGAATCAGAAATCATGCATGAGATTTCCAAGAGGATAAAACAAGCATGAAAAAAACCCCTTTAGTGTGAAAACTGAACAAGTCAATCTGACCCTTTATAAAGCAGAATGGCAGCAAATTAAACATTTGCCTTTTGGTTTATTATAAATTGGTTTATATTGCTTGACTATAAAGCTAAGAGTTTTTGGTTTCTTATTTATTACAAATCCCAGAAATATACATGTTAAGTCTTACACAACTCGGGTTAGAATGCGCAGGTATCGTATTATTTTATTTCTGTTTCATGTTAAATTCATTTTGTAAAGTGTACAAAATGGATCAACTAACTAAATGGATGTTGCACTCAGAATCTTAGCTTTGGCATTTTGCTAGTTTATTTTTGTATTAACAAAAGAATGTAATATTCTTGTTTGTATTAAATATGCAAAACAGCTAACGCTATAATAAATTAACTTTTTGCAAAAGCTTGATGTCAAAAGGAATATGAGGGTTTTCAGATTGTTAGCTAATGTGGTATTTTTAAAATTATCTTTGCCTTAGAGTAAGAGGGAAGAACCATTTCAAAAGCCAGCAGAAGATGCAGCAAAACAAGGGAAATCAGAACAGAAACATCCTAAACAAAAAAATAAGCAACATATCAGTCCAAAGCCCCTCTCTTTACATACAAGTCGTGGGTATGTATGAAATAGGAAAACCTAGCCTAGTGAATAGGTGTACAGCAGCCTAGTGTTTAGACCGATGGACCTTTAACCATGCCATGCTACAGTTGCAGGGCAGATGCCGCCTTGTAGTGCTGGGATTGAGCTTCCTCTGGGTACATCTAAACCTGGTGTTAATTTCCATCCCCTTCCCTGGGCAGAGGAAGTGGAAGCTGTGTAACCACACTCATTCTCTTGAACCTTCTGATGCAGTAATAATATTATTAATAAATTCAACATGAATGAAATTTAATTGGTGCAGTGCTGCTACTAGACTTTCAGCGAGTGTTTTGAAAGTTGTAGTCACCTTTCAAACTACTCTCCTGTGCTTGTTCCACTCCTTAAAACTGTGATGATTGTAACTGATGTCTGCTTTTTCTAGTCTGTACCACCTTCTGTCCCAGAGTAACAAAAGCAAACACATGAGGTAAAGGGAAGTAAAGAAATCTGTCCCATTTAGGGTAACCTGACAAACATGGAAACAAAATGAAATTGTATGTTACTGAGTGCTATCAAAGTACCTTTTTCTTCTGCCACATACCTACATTGCAGGAACTGAACTCATGTTTCCATTTTCTACACATCTGAGATACACCAAGAGAAATAAAAACCCAGAATGGGTGTAGGTTTTAAAATGCTTAAATTAATCCATCTCTGCCATCTTTGTGCTTAATGTCCCAGTGATTGCTTTCATTCACATGACTTTCTGGCAGTGTTAAGGCATTAGATTAAAGATGGTAGAGGAGACTTACCTAGGTCTGAATGCTGTTGGCTATTGGGAGATAATTACAAAATGATCACCCAAAATTCTATGAAGTAAAATTGCTTTATGAAAAGGTGAGTGGCTATAGTGTAGTTAAAACCTTTAACTCTGGTTTTCGTAGCTCTTTGACATAGTAGATTGTAGTCAATTTTGCAGTGAGTAGTGTGTAAAATTCTTCATAATTTGCTGTGATTTTTTCATTTAAGGACAAATTTCTGCCTCTTATATCTTCAGTGTGGTAGCACAGCACAAAAGTTTCCAAAACAGTCACTGGGCAAATAGCTGTCAAAATGTGCAAGTTCTCAATATGCAGGCAGGACTGTCACTTTGTATGCAAGCTGCCTTGCATGGCCTGCTTTTGCAGCAGAATGACTGGGATCAAGGCACAGCAGTGATGTGTTTTTTGAGCTAATACATTAGTTTTGCAACCAAAACTGAAGGAATTCTGTCAGTTTCAAAGAAAGGGGCATATGGAAAGAAATTTTGAATATAAAAGGTTTTTTTACCTTGGTATTTTTCTTTCTACAAGGTGCATTTTGTTCTCTGACTTCAGATTTTAGGATCTGTTTCTGAAGAAGGACTGAAAAAGGGCTTTTTCACCCAGTGCTGTATATATTAAAATAAAGTTAGTAATGTTCTGAAGCAAGATTAAAGACAAAAACCTTTTTAGATTTAGGCTGATAAATCCACGGTTCAGTGCTTAAGGACTTGAAGTATTTCTTATTGCCTGCTATAGGTTAGATGATGTTAATTTGTCTGTGTATGTATGTGTGTGGCAGAAGGCAAAATGAATCCATCTTTTCAAGTACTGAGGCCTTTTGAAGATCAAAGGCCGTAGGACATAAATAAATTATACTGACCATTGTTCTGGTAGTCAGGCGTTTCTAGCCCCAGCAGTTCACCCCACCCATATGCAGAGCGCCTTTAGAGTGGAATTCATAGAAAGAAACGTCTTGGACACATTAGTGCCAGACGAGGCATTTTTACTTAAATGCACCTTCATCAATGACGTAAACCAAGATGCTTCACTTTGTGTTGAAGTAATTGAGGCTTATGTGTGTATTATGTTCTTCTGATTTGGCTGTCAGGGCAAAAGCTTCTGGTAGAAAGGTTGTGAGGAAAAACCAACAGGAGTAACTACTTGAAGGGCTGCCAACTGTGAATGACCTTTTTCATAGCTTTCCTAGTTGTGTTGGTATGGATGAGCTGTGTTTCAAAGCATGCGTTTTTTGCATTTCAGCCCTGGCATTTAAGTGCAAGTATGCTTATGATTGTTGATAGAACTTTAAAAGTGCTCTTAAAGAGCATTCTGGATATCAAGCTTTACTCTTTCTGTCTTTTTTTCCTCTCCTCATTCTTGATTTCTTAGGAAGATGAACACTGAATATAGGTCAAAATTTTTGTCGCCAGCCCAGTATTTCTACAAAGATGGAGTTTGGTCTCGAATCAGGAGTAAAGTTCCCAACCAGGTGAGTATTCTTAAAAAATCTGAAGCCTGAGTATGCTTTGTATTTTGATTTTTTTGTATGCAAAAAACTTTGACTTGTGGTGTTTATAAGATACAGTTTTCAGATTGTAATGCTAATGACTGAAGTTCCCAAAGGTGAGTATACAAAGAAAATTAGGTTCTGACAAGCCAGTATAATATGCAGTAAGAAAAAAAAGAGACAGTGTAACTTAGAGAATATATTAATGTGACATGCTGTCCTGGGGGTGGGAAATGAGGGGTTCAGATAGCTTAAAGAATCACCCCCAATTGTATGAGCAATAAGAAAATGATTTAATAGAAATTTATGTGAAAGTGCAACCTCAGAGAATTCAGTGGCAAGTTTTACTCTATTACTTATTACATGGATAAAATGCACACAGGAAAATTAAGTTAGAATCAAACTAAACTTATGTATATAGGGACCAAAAATGTAATAGGGTAAAAGGGAATGTTACAAAGAATTAGTTTCTTGTGATTTGTGCAAAGGTCAGGAGTGTGGGAAAGGGTAAGGGAGACCCTCCTGTTGAGTCACAAGGTTCAGAGAAGACCCCCTTGCTTTCTAGATTCCTGTTGGAGCCTAGGTGTGGCTGGACTGACTCCTAGTCCCAGACTTAGTCAGTGGTTTATGTCTAAAGGGATTATAATAGCAGCCTAAAATTCACTCACAATTGAAAAAAATCACGACTGAAATAGTACACACACATGTGCATAAAGGCACTAAGAGAGATACATAAGCAATTAAAAGAGGTATACCTGTTAAAAATTCCCTTCGAGTTCAGTGAAAATATTCACGTTGAATGCTTCAGCATCCTTCTCAATGGGCGAAGGGTTGAGCCTCAGGGAGCGGAGAGTATCAGCCCCGGTCCTGTTGGCTTTTGGCCACAGACCTCTGATCTTTGCCAGCTGAAGAGTTCCGAGAGGCATCCTGCTCAGAGGGAGATGCTGGTCACAGCCTGCTGCAGTCCAGGAATGCTCAAAGGGTCTCGCTTCGTACCACTGCTTGTAGGTTCGGGAGATGATTGACTTTTGTCATCAACAAATTGCTGGAATCCCAGCTGCGCTGGAAAATTCCGAGACTGAGAATAGCTTATAACAGATACGGGATGCTCCAAGATTGTCAGGGGAGGACTGTAATGTCTCAAGGTTGTTATGAGAGAGAGCTGGCTGCAGGTTGTTATGAGAACTAGCTATCTCTACTCCTGTCCCCCGCCTCTGCCGTGTAGCAGGAGTCCATGAGACGCACAGCATACCTCCCTGTCTTAGCTGTGTAAGAGTTCCTGGCACAGTCAAGGGTCGCTTAACTGCCTGACTCATTACACTTACACTAAGGCATAGCGAGCCTTCCCAAGTTTGTGAATCAGCCTGGGGAGGGGGAAAGAAATGTACCGCCACACATGCAAAGTGAGGGGGGAGCTTTGTTTCCCTTACAAATCGGCATCATGCAGAACAGTCTCTTGGAGCAGATGATTGTAGCATTGACGTTCAGTGCAGTTGTAACAAGCGTTAAGTTTTCAAAATGTAGAATTAGGTGATTCCAAGGGAATACAAGGAAAATGCCAATGTACATATCAGCCTAGGTCAGCTTGATAGTCAAGATCAGCTTATTAGCTTGCCATGCTGAATCCATTCAAAGTGGTCAGCTGAATTCAGTCGTACACAACACAAAATTAAGAATTTCTTTTGCAAGTTTCAGCCAATCTAAGTATTTTCATGTAGTTTATTCAGTAACTATGATCAGTATTATACTGTATAGGAACCCGTTTGACAGACCTCTGAAAATGCTGAACAGCTTCAGGACCATAGGATTTCTGAGCAGGATTATTGAGTATGGTTTCCTGAATTAGTCAAGTAAATCAAAACCTTTAGTAGTTTGCAAAGAAACTGCTAGAGCTAGTTCTGTAACTGTCAGATTTCACTGAAGTGACTTGGGCTTCTCCCAGCTGATAGAGGGAACCTTCACAAGACACTGTGTTGCTAAATGTGTGGCAAATACTTGGAAATGTGAGTTTCCTTATCAGTTGAGACCAAGCTGATGTGGAAGACAGAGCCGGAGCAGATGGCTCTAGGGTATTGGACTTTGAGATTTTGGAAATAACATTCTCTGCGAATTGCTGGCGTAGTGCGGTAGTGTTCGGTTTTATGTTTTCTCACTGGACTTGATCTAGCACGTCATTTTATTTCTCTTTTTAGGCAAAAAGAAATCTATATTGAATATATATGAAATACTGAGAACTAGGTCTCAAAGTTTAAAGTATATTGTAGTTTGAGATAATTCATAATCAGATTTTGTGTATGCATGCGTGACATAATCCATTCTGTGAAAACAGCCTCATGAGAATGTT